>NW_017100231.1:1849218-1873257 GCF_001263275.1 Habropoda laboriosa | reverse complement strand
GGTTGATTAAGCCACGTTTTCGGATACACGTGCGGCATTGTCGCAGGGAAACCCGGATAATCCGTATGCTTAAAATGATACCCAATTATCGAACCAATTATCCGACCAGATCCACGGGTGTTGCAGGGTTCGCCTTGGTGAAAGATAGAGAATCACCGCGGTTCTGATAGCGGGGCGTTAATTAAACGAGAAAGGGGTTAGTGAAGGCCGCACGCGCGTGAATTCGGCTACGAATACACCGGGAATTCCCATGGAAACGACGCCCAGCGGCGTCGATCGGTTCGCGCTAACAACGCTCAACGCTCCTATGTACAAATGTCACACAAACGAGGATGCGCGCATTGGATACTTACCCTGCAGTTACCCTACGTTGCTGAACGAGTAATAGACGGGTTAACAGTCGATCAATGGTGTTTGTCGACAGAATCTGACTGAGATTCTACCACCAGATGGATACTGGGGGCGATTATACGCGGTCTTTTGTCGAGGGAAATTGCTCGGGGTTATGGTTGATTTTCTTGGAATACGCGAGAGGTTTGAGGCGAAGATTGATCTTGCGACAGATGGTGAATTGTCTCTTAACCCTTTCACTGCTATTGGCGCTTTGAAAATTTCCTCGCGTTGTGCCCTAATTTAATCCTTAATTTTTGTCCTTGTCGCACTTCTATCTTAACGATAAAATTAAACAAATTTTTAAATGCCAAAATGAAAGATGCCGCAGTGAAAGGGTTAAGGGTTACTCGGATAGGCGATTCTACTCTTCACAGCTTGCCACTTCTTCAAGGATGCACTTCATCTTCACAGAGAAGCTTGGAATATTTGTCTAGGTGAAGTGAAGGTTTAACCCTCTTCGTAACCACATTCCTCGAATGAATTTCATTGGAAATTAATAGAGTTGCCACGGGAAGCCACGAAGAATAGCGCGCATTCCATTCGGCACCGGGTCTGTTACCAGACCCGCAGCAAAGGTTGTTTAGCAAACTCGATTCGTTGACACGAACGCCAATAATTTCCTTTCTCTTCATACAACATTCAACGAACAAAGGCAAACAAGCCACTCGCACATTGTCCCGTAAGCTTGTCTCTTAAACCCACATTAAACGATCCTGTTTTTTATTTCTCTAGGATCGTTACGTTCTCTCGTTCGCTCCACCTAACCATCTACCTTGTCCTTCATAATTACCATTCACGTATTACCGAATCGTTGCGATCTCCAGACGCTCTAACGTAACCAGCAACGAAAGCAGCAAGCTGCCTCTTGCGAAATCCACAGGTCCGAGGTTAGGAGCGCGTTACGCCAACTTACATACGTCCGCACGCAGCCACCGGCTCATGCGAGCAGGTGGAATGTGCACGAGGCGCGCGTACTTAGCAGCAACGGATATATCTGGCTGGTCGTTAAGTAGGCAGATACTAGGCTGCTGGGACACGCCGTGACCCACGTGTGTGTTAACCATATCGGAGCCGGCGGTGTCAGACCCGCGAGCGGTCTTCCGATATTCTTCCTCGTGGGCAACCCCTTGTGCAGCGTATGCATGCACGCTCCGTCGGGTCACCGATATAATAGAAGCTGACGTGAACGGATCTGCAGGGGTTCTCTGACCTTCCCCTTCGTAGGGTCGCGTAACCAGCCTATGGCCGACCCTCTCTCTCTCTCTCTCTCTGTGCTCTTCTCGAGCTTTATGCCCTGCAACGCTTTTGTCGTTCTCTTCTGACCCCGTTCGAACCATTATCAGACCGTGCATTCGTTTTCCTTTTTCTTTTGTCGGGACGGTTGCTGTAGAAATCGAATCATGGGCTGATTCTTCGTGGAAAAATAGGTGGAATGTATGGAATGAAGTTTTTTCACTGCAGCCTCCGTTTTTGGGGGAAGCGAGTCTGAGGATTCGTGGGGCTGCAAGGCTTTTTCTTTGGAATTAGCTTATTTTTGTGTCTGTTGTAATGTCATTTGTGTATGCAAACGCGGTTTTCTCAAAAACGGAAACTCGTGTGAAAAGATTTATTTCAAATCTTCTTTTGTCCAGCGCGTACATGTGTGTTTTCATACGTCAGTTTTTTGGTGGCTCGATTCGGTGAAAATTTCACGGGTGTTTGGACTCCCATGCCAAATATTTGAACTGAAGCCGGGATTGGCTTTAATTTATCCAGACCCCATCAACCGGGTAACCCGAAACCCCACGATCCTCCTAGACCGCCCTGGGTTCCTTTGGTATCCACCGGTTTCAATGATTCGTTCCGACCCGCCCTCGATCCGTCTCACCTTGTTTGGATCCACCGGTTTTCGACCGATTCTTCGACCTGGTAATAGTTGGGGAGGGTCAGAAAGGAGCTGCTATGTAGGAGGGAGCAGTGGACGGAAGTTGGGGCGGGTACGCATCGATGTGGGTCTCTGAAGTACCTTTTAATAATCTTACAGCGGTTCTTTCGTAAAAAATCATATTTTTTTTGTACCACATTTAACAGTTTCATGACTAAATTAGAAAGTAAAATGACCTAATTACAAATTACATAGCTGTAAAAAGAGAATTTAATAGAAATTAACACTAGAATTATCGACCGAGTCAAAATGGCCCATTAGCAGTTTTCGAAAAAATGTGAATGTTCGATGCTGATAAGTATTATCGTTTGCAACTCTTCGAATTTATTTTCCGCGTGTATGCTTCTATTTGTACTCACATGAACCTAATTTTTCAATCACGTTTTACTTACACAAAAATTCACGTCTGTGAACTAGCTAATGGGTCATTTTGACTCGGTCGGTAATTCTAGTAATAGCAGTCTCTGACTAAATGAAAAAATAAAATGACCCAAAGTGACTTAACTACACATTACATAGCAGCGAAGATGTAAATGTACCTCGATTTCGAAAAGAAAAAAATTAATGGAAATTAAAGTCATAAGTGACGTTGCACGAATGATTTCCATTTGCTCGTCGGTTAATCCGAATCGACCTGAGCGTACAATTAAGTCGTGAACCGTGACGCGTGATTTCTGCGTGGCACGGACTCTTCAATGGAGGCGGCTGAGTTTAATCTAATGGCGTGTTACGCACGGCGCTCTTGACATTCACGAGCTGTACCGTTTTAGCTATAGCCACGAGTCCCGGAGCTCTACCTTTGAGGAGAGTGCAGGCAATTCTAACTCGTCACGGACCACTTAGCCCGCGTGTGTCGTCTTAATGCTCAGCAATAAACACACGAACGACGGCTGATTTCTCGTTGCAGTATATACAATTTTTCTCATTTACAAATGGAAATCGGCTAGATTATACTCTCCACGCGACATTCTAACAGCCCTACCTCCACTGAAAGTGTACATTCTCAGTTACTTTTACCCACACTTCCTTTTTCAACATCTCTCACGTCAATCTACTCGCGTCACTTCATTCCATCTCCAAACGAACCGTGTTTCTTCAACGGTATTTCCACGCGATTGTTCCAAATCAATTGACTATTCAAGAGCATCGAGGGGTGGCCCTCACAATACCCCAATTGTCCCACTGTAGTGTTTATTTCGAATAAAAAGCACAAGTCCCTACTGTCGCGAGGGGTTCGAAAGGAGGAAGTGCTTCCAGTAACTAATCACTCTTCACTAATACGAAAACAATAAACTACCCTGATGAATCGTAAAACCGTAGACTCGTAGTCACCTGCAGGTAGCCATCAACCGTTCGAAACACCTGTTCAAAGAGATATATACCCAGTAATCCTATTATCACACCAGTATCGGTGCGTCTTCAGTCCCTGATGAAGCTAGCTGAAATGCAGGCGAAACGCCGGAGTAACGATTCTTCTGGACACGGCTTACACCCGGAAGCCTCGACTAACATTAGTTACATCGAACCGGGCCGTGAAAGTCTCAAAACTCTCAATTCTTCTGGAGAAACACGAGTTCTCGTATTTCAGAAGATTCTCCAGTTTCTCGAGCGATCTTTCTCAAACGAGAAATATCACGAGATTCACCTAAAATCTAGACGTTGAGTGGTTGGAATACCAACGGCTGCTTACTTTTTCTCAGCAGGTATGCAGCCCTTTTCCTACGAAAAGAGGGAGACAGAACAGGGACCGCGACTCCTTTTTAACTAAGCGGAGCCTGGGTTGTAAGCGTTGGGAGAGAACAAAGGTGGTTTGGACATGCTGGCGCACACAGTGGCTAGATAGATAGATCGCCGGTTCCGTTGCTTGTTACGCGGTACGTCTGGGACAATATATGCGTGCACACGTAAACCGTACTTGCCCCGTACTTATACGGCATTACCATTGCTGGTAATCCGTACGATAGCGTACCGTATCTTGCTGCGAACGGCGGCTGGTTGTTCGGCATTATGAGCGTAGGGACTAATACGGACGGTTGTGAAGATATTGCGCTGCGAGGAACACACTATAGAAATCCGAATCTCCGGCGGAGATGGCAGATATTTCATAAATAATTCGCGTGGCGCCCGTGAGAACGATCCGGGGGGAGAGGACCCGAAGCGCGTGTGTTCGCGCTTCCTGGATCGTTCCACGATGCTCTTTTCAGTGGCCCTCTCTCCGCTTTTCCTTTCACGCTCGTTATCGCGTTCGTGTACGCCTGGCTGTCGTGATTTTTGATGTTTCCTATCGATAATCGAGCGGGTGTGTAGGAAGGTTTACGAGATAGTTGCGTGATTATTTCGCGTGCTGCCGGTTTGTTTCATCGAATTGTCACGATTCTCACTCTCCGTCTTTTCGGAGATTAGATTGGAAGTTAGGTTACGTACAGGGCGAGTGAAATTGTGAGTCAGGGTGAAATTTTTGAGGCTTTGTGGTGCTTCTTTATTTTAGAACGTATTTTTATTCACGTGTGCGTGTGTAATAAGTAGTCAAACTCGTGGCACAGATTTTCCTCAAGATCTGATAAAAACAGCTACTTCAGTGACGGAAATTAATTTTAATTCCAATTTTCGGTTTAACCCTCGGAAGGCGAATGGTTTTACAGACGAATGCAGGGTCATTTTAACCCATAGCAAAGTTTCTATTTTGCACGGGTTTCAAGAAGGAATTGAGTATAAAGGTGTACACTTTCATAAAATAGGTGTTCTTCCTAATCTGAGCCGCCTGACTTTATCGCTCTTGAGTCAAAATGACCCTGCATTCGTCGCACGAGGGTTAATTTGTAAAACTGAAGATTGCCAAATTTAATTAACCTACAATACATCAGCTTTTCCTACTTGATATAATAATAATAATAATAAATAGCTGACGCTTAGATGCACAGGCGGTAAAAGAAACGATACGTCGAGGAGTGAACGATAGCATGCTTTATGCAGTGATGCTGGATGGAATGAAGCTAGGTGTAGCTCCTATGGTAGACTTCAACTCTGCTTCTGTTTTATGTGCTTCAATTAACGAGTACATTTGTATTTGTCAAATTAGACTAAGAATATAGTATACCAGACAGCATTGCGTATTAGTGTTTCATTTATCCTCGACTCTAGATTCGATGCACAAAGTATCGACGTATTTACGAGGCAGGTTCATTATATCAATGAAGCAAGCTAATTATATTCTTAGTACATACCGTATCCGTTTTATGCTTCAAATAAATTAACAGAGCTACTCCGTCTACTATCGTGATTCAGTACCGTTTCACTCTTCTGATACAGGTTTTCAAATTTATGTCCTCCGTTCGCTTCAGACCTATTAATTTTTCCAAATAAGTACTTTTCCACTTGATAAAGTATTACAAAAAAAACCAATTTATTTTTTCGTCAGTTCATTAATAAAATCGCAGCTAATGTTCAGCGAGTGAATAAAGTTAACTCTACAAAAATATTATCGTCACGTATAAAATCACGACGGAGGAACCTCGATTTTTCCAAACAATCAAGGAAGAAAGAAGTGAACGAGACGAGGCTGAAGATTAGGGATGCTGATCGAAGATGGCAATTTCCCGTCTAAGGGGTGATTTCGAATTTTTTCCCCGTCGTTTTTGCAAGCATGCTCGTGATTAGCGGCGCTGCTCGCTCGGTAGCCATTCGGGACCAGGCCGTCACGCTCGACCGAGCGAAGAAATGCACGCGCCCCGTTGATTTATTTATTGTCGAACGCATGAGCCCGCCGCACGAACCTCTTATTCCGAGAATTTTAATTGCCTGAATAAAACGGCGACGCGCCTGATATCGCTGGGAAGAAAGAAAAAAAAAAAAAAGAAGAAATTATGCATCGAACCAACACTTGGAATGCGTTGACCTTTTCTCGTTCCCTCTCTCTCTCTCTTTCTCTCGATTTTCTATTTTACACGCGTACTCGATGTTTTATCGCTCCGCAATTGGCTCTTTGAATGGTGAAATGGTAGGTTATTACGTACGTGTATTATCGTAATCGTGGCTTGTATCGTGCACGTGGAACCGGTGGATAAATTTCGCGAAAGTATGAAATATCGCCGTGGTGTCGTAAAGTTCACTCGTAGTAAAGTTGTTCCCTTGATGGTTACGTTTTGGAATCCCGGTGAATGAGTTGCTGGCAATTGTCACTCGTCCGTATTTATCGGCCGTGAATTGCAGGAAGCTCGGGTTTACCCGCGCGACGAGTGATAGGAGGAACGACGAGTATGAGTAGATTGAGAGATTTAAGGTGGGAAAAATTGGAAGGTATTTCGCGAAACGTCGCGGCGATGTGTGGTATTAGAAAGTGTAATTAACGGGGAATACTTTTACCAAGGCAAATTGTTGATGCAAATTGGAGAATAAGGCGATGAAATTACTGCTACAGTTGGTCGTGCAGTAAGTTCCTTTTATTTAGATCAATATTTCAAACACACCTTTAATTACAATCGAAGAATATAGTCACCCTGTCGTTTCACAACTTATAAATTTCTTTGCTCTTTCACGAAAAATTTTTCAATATTCTCGTAGAGTCTAAATTTTTTGCTCGCTGAAAACTGTTTTAATTCGATAGAGCAGATATTGCGAGTTTGATCAAATTTCCCAACCGAATTCGCGTCATTTTTTTTGCACCCTTTCTGTCACGTGTGATCTGACATTGTCGTTTCACTGCTGTTGTTTCTCTCAATTTGTCCAACTAACGTACGTCAGAACGAACGGTTTCATTTCTGGAAAGTTAGCTCGAGGTAGAAAACGATATCGGTGACAAAATGTGAACGAATAGCGACACATCACGGAGTTTTCACCGCAGGAAAATTTATACACAGCAGCGGGCCGAAACCCCGCGAAATCTAGCAGCGACCGCTGGGAGGAGGAAATTTATTGCTAATTGATCGCGCCAATTAACGACGCGGCCGATACTTTCTAATTACGCCGGCCGTCCGTTTTTCCCCCGGACTCTATCGTTTTTACAAGTCAGAACAGCCTTTTTTACCGAGCAGTCGCGATTGATAATTGCGCGAAGCACGAGCAGCGTTTCAGTTTCAACGAACGGCTGGCTTGATAGGTGTGTGACAGTTATTTGAATATTTCGCCGGGTGGCTCGTTAATTATGCGACGCTCGACCGTGTCGCAGGTGAGAGTCAGGTCACGAGACCAATTGTGATAATCGTTCGACGTTAATCGCGCGGTCGATCGATCTTGGATCGTTTTCAGAAGACAGAGAAGTTAGATCGTCTCTCTGGCTATCGGTTACACGTGTCTGAAACTGAAGCCAGCCATTTTAGAAATCGATCCAGTCGAGTGCTCGGATATGACGATGTTCGTGCAATTTAATAATCGAACGATAGCTGGATAGCTTTGCTCGGTAGTATGATTGAATCGTACGGAGGGGAACGGGGAAACGTTGAAACGTGGCGATCCATAATTTTACGAATTCCAGAGACGGAGCGTCTACATTTTTCTAGTATCAACAGATGAAAAAGTTTCCATTTATTATCGCGGATTAAATTACCGGATCTGAATGTGAACTGTCTCTCTGGCACGTAGAGAGAACGGTTATATCATTTTCTTCGTAGGAGAGACTGTAAGAGGATTTCGGGAGAGAGGAAAAAACACTTGGCAATGGTACCGGCGTGTACGTTGACGCGAGTTACGGTTGCCAGAAGCAAATTTTCGCGCTATGAACTTCCTTTTTCTCGAATTATGACACGGGAGTAGCTAGCTATGTACCTGCGGCGATCGTTGAATTTTCTATTTTTATTTACTGTCGGAAATAAAGGTTTCGGACCTCTTATCAATTTACACCGATATTGAATTTGCTGGCAGTCAATGTTGCAGGGGTTAATTGCAATTCGTTTAGTTTTGGCAAATTTGGATAGTAAAAAGTTTCTTCAAAATTTCTTAAAATTCTAACTGGTTTTTAAATATTTTTGCAAAAGAATTATCGTCCGATACTGTACGTTTGTCTTTCACAGTGCTCCAATTTTGCCTTGCAACATTTTTTCTCGTTCCAACTGTCCAACCTCTTCAGGGACACTAACACATTTACCCTTTTTTGAAAACAACAATATGTGTAATAGAATAATAGAGAGTGTCCCAAATTCGCCTCGCAACATTTTTTCTCACTCCAACTGTTCTCCAACTCTTCATGTCCTCTCGAAAATTCCAATACCTGTGACAGAAAAAATATGGAAAATATGAAAATACAGTGAACAACTGACAAGGAAAACAGTTTAATCGTTGTCGATTTGAAATAGCCTGTATCCTAAGTCGACTCAATTTCTTTGGATTACCGGTTGTGCTATCGTCGGTCGATGCTGCGTTTCCGGCGGTCTATCGCGAAAGTGAATTTTCAGCGAGGCCAATCGGGCAGCGATGACTCGTGAGCGGGTCAGTCAGACCCTTGACATTGCCATTGCGTTTTGCAACGCATCTCACCGCCTATCTAGCACGCGTTCGCCAGCTTGCCGTCGTTCACGCGTGCACACACGCGATGTTACGGTTAACGGGGTGTAGTCGTGATCCGCGATACTCTATTTCTGATCCGTCACGCTGGACGCGACGGTTTGTCGAGCACTTTCCACGCAAGATTGCGAATGTACACATGTCCCGGTGCTGGTACTGCGCATTATGGACATACGGTTTTAGCCCGGCACGTTCACGTAGTTTGACCAACTGGACAGAGATGAATTGCTCGAGGTAAAATTAATATCGCGTTCTGTGGCGTAAATTGGTCGGTTTTTCGGGGAATTTCAAAATTAATCTGTTCCCTCTCTCTCTCTCTCTCTCTCTCTCTCTGTGTATTCTGTGGATTGCAGTTAGAACGAATTAGCTAGAATTAACTTGCAAAGTTTGTTTCGGTCGAGTTAAAATATTAGCAGCCCTTCGTTTCAATTAATCACCGTTTGCAGTCTGTCGAGAGTCGTTCGACCAATTTTATTAAGAACGAAAGAGTAGAATCGTAATTTAATACACGTTCCTGATGAAAATGGGACTTCTAACGAAGGAAGATATGCGGAATATGTGCGAAAGAAGATTAATGTGCGAAGATTTCAATGTGACATTTCAACTTCGTTTCAACGTTTCGAGGAAAAAATTCTTGAAATAATAGGGAGTTGTTGAAAAGGAAATTTACATGAAAATTTGGAGTTGAAAGGGTCAACACGTGTTCCCGATGAAAATGGAAATACTGTTAAACGAAGAAAGATATTCACGGTTGTGAAATATGGCGCGAAAGAAGATCCTACAATTAAATATTTCAACGTTCCGATGAAACTTGTAATTCGGTGAATTTTATTCGAACGACGGAAACGGCAAAGATAAAGAACTTGTGGATATAATACGCCGGGAAAAGGGGATGGAAAACACGTTTCCGAGGGACGATAAGGGAGGAGAAGTTTTGGATTGAGTTGGCGGGAAAAATTGTCGGCAAAAATGTTTACATATCATTGCCTGGAACAGTGTCATTTAGCCGGGATGAAATAGAGTTTGAACATTGTTCGCGGAGCCCATTTCCCTTTTCTCGCGCTGGCGGGGACAGAAGTTTGCCAGGAGTTGAAGATTGCCTCGGCGCTGCTCGAACTGGAAAAGAGCTACGTAACGCAGAGCTCAGACAGGAGAAGAATGAACGCGACGGCACTTTCGATCGCTGCTTGTAACGCAAGACCATCCATTTATTAGACCTTTTGCTCTTTCTCTGCTACGCTTTCCTCTCGCGTTTTCCCGCGGACTTAACATATTCTTCCTAGAAATTCAAATTGAACTTTGAAAAATTAGACCAACGTACACTGTCGTTTCGATACAGATCACCTTAGATCTATCGTGTCTTAATACTCGTCTGCTCGGTCTTTAATGCTCTGTCAACTTTTGTAAGGAAGTATAGGGTGTTCTGTTTACAGAAATTAAAGAGAACTTTAGAAATCTACGTGTGGACAATGTAGAAAAAAATGATTATTCTAAATTACTGTGACAATTATTCTTCGTGTGTCTCTCTTGAAATCGAATAATTGATAATAAATTGAATAATTTTCGAGTAATTTCAAGTCAAATTAAACGAATCAACCTCTGGTACGTAAGACAGTTCTGCTTATAAAATATAATTATTCTAATAATAATTACAAAATTATTCTTCCTATGTCTCCCTTGAAATTGAATAATTAATAATTTTCGAGTAATTTCAAGTCAAATTAAATGAATCAACCTCTGGTACGTAAGACAGTTCTGCTTATAAAATATAATTATTCTAATAATAATTACAAAATTATTCTTCCTATGTCTCCCTTGAAATTGAATAATTAATAATTTTCGAGTAATTTCAAGTCAAATTAAATGAATCAACCTCTGGTACGTAAGACAGTTCTGCTTATAAAATATAATTATTCTAATAATAATTACAAAATTATTCTTCCTATGTCTCCCTTGAAATTGAATAATTAATAATTTTCGAGTAATTTCAAGTCAAATTAAATGAATCAACCTCTGGTACGTAAGACAGTTCTGCTTATAAAATATAATTATTCTAATAATAATTACAAAATTATTCTTCCTATGTCTCCCTTGAAATTGAATAATTAATAATTTTCGAGTAATTTCAAGTCAAATTAAATGAATCAACCTCTGGTACGTAAGACAGTTCTGCTTATAAAATATAATTATTCTAATAATAATTACAAAATTATTCTTCCTATGTCTCCCTTGAAATTGAATAATTAATAATTTTCGAGTAATTTCAAGTCAAATTAAATGAATCAACCTCTGGTACGTAAGACAGTTCTGCTTATAAAATATAATTATTCTAATAATAATTACAAAATTATTCTTCCTATGTCTCCCTTGAAATTGAATAATTAATAATTTTCGAGTAATTTCAAGTCAAATTAAATGAATCAACCTCTGGTACGTAAGACAGTTCTGCTTATAAAATATAATTATTCTAATAATAATTACAAAATTATTCTTCCTATGTCTCCCTTGAAATTGAATAATTAATAATTTTCGAGTAATTTCAAGTCAAATTAAATGAATCAACCTCTGGTACGTAAGACAGTTCTGCTTATAAAATATAATTATTCTAATAATAATTACAAAATTATTCTTCCTATGTCTCCCTTGAAATTGAATAATTAATAATTTTCGAGTAATTTCAAGTCAAATTAAATGAATCAACCTCTGGTACGTAAGACAGTTCTGCTTATAAAATATAATTATTCTAATAATAATTACAAAATTATTCTTCCTATGTCTCCCTTGAAATTGAATAATTAATAATTTTCGAGTAATTTCAAGTCAAATTAAATGAATCAACCTCTGGTACGTAAGACAGTTCTGCTTATAAAATATAATTATTCTAATAATAATTACAAAATTATTCTTCCTATGTCTCCCTTGAAATTGAATAATTAATAATTTTCGAGTAATTTCAAGTCAAATTAAATGAATCAACCTCTGGTACGTAAGACAGTTCTGCTTATAAAATATAATTATTCTAATAATAATTACAAAATTATTCTTCCTATGTCTCCCTTGAAATTGAATAATTAATAATTTTCGAGTAATTTCAAGTCAAATTAAATGAATCAACCTCTGGTACGTAAGACAGTTCTGCTTATAAAATATAATTATTCTAATAATAATTACAAAATTATTCTTCCTATGTCTCCCTTGAAATTGAATAATTAATAATTTTCGAGTAATTTCAAGTCAAATTAAATGAATCAACCTCTGGTACGTAAGACAGTTCTGCTTATAAAATATAATTATTCTAATAATAATTACAAAATTATTCTTCCTATGTCTCCCTTGAAATTGAATAATTAATAATTTTCGAGTAATTTCAAGTAAAATTAAACGAATCAACCTATAGTACGGCAGTTCCTTGAAAGTGTAGGGTGTTCTGCTTATAAAAATAATTATTCTAATAATAATTAAAAAATTATTTTTCGTATGCCTCCCTTGAAATTCAGTAATTAATAATAAATTGAATAATTTTCGAGTAACTTTCATATCGCCGACTAAAACTGTTCCTTAAAAGTACACAATATATACTTCAGAAAATCCAAAACAGTTCTTGATCACTCCAGCTACCAACTAACTCAACGTCTTTTCTCTCTTTCTCCATTTTCCCATTTCTTTCACTCAACCCGGATAAACCCCACAGACATTCCCAGGGCACATTCAGTCACGTCCACCTAAAACCATTCTTTCCCACCCCAATCTGAAGTGCTCGATCAAACACTCCCCTCTCACACCCCTGACACCTGAGAAACTCAGTCCCACCCTGTACCCCCTAAATTATTAAAATAACCCAAGATCTCGGTACAATTGGTAGCAAAAGATCGAGCTTCGAATGCAAATGTGAAAAATGAAGGAAAAAGTGGCGCAGCAAGTTCGAAGACAATCCTAGGAATCGATATCGAACGGCGGGAGACGTCGGTTTGGAACGCGCGGGAGCAACGACGACGTGGTCGATGCTCGCCAGATTAATGACCTCGTCGCGATTACGGACGGCCCACTACTCACGGCCGTATTAAAGTCTCGGTCCCCTCTCGAGAAATCGAGATTGAGGCCCCGGACTCTCGCGCGGCCGGAATTGATTTTCTGAGGGCTCCGGACGAACAACGGCTCGCGCTCGATAAATCTACGATCGACGGCGGAGATAAGACGTCGCACGCACCGTGCAGCCGAGACACGGTATTTATCATATCCTGACAATTCTACCCGTTGGCTCGTTCGCGAGAAAATTGAACCGACGTCCTCCTCCTCGTGCAACAGCGGTACGCAATTAAACGGAGGAGAAAGGGACGACGATGGCTCTCCGGAGTAAAACAAACCCGAGATATCGCGAATCGCGCGCACGAATACGGCTGTACGCCACGGGAGAGAGAGAGATCGTGCAGATTCCGGTGAAATTCTATTGAACGCCACGTCATATTTTACGATTATGGAGCGACGTACAGCTGGATGACCCGAAAAAAATACATTTATCTTCGTCATTTTGCTTATGACCAGGGTGAAGTTTCGATCGTTCGAAAGAGCACACTTGGTTGTAGCAATTTTATCAATTTTGTTGATCGTCGATTTTTGGAGAGGTTGGATGAAGTTAGGCTTTAGCTGCTTTGAGAAATATTGCTTTTTTCGTGTATACAAATTGGTCCGGAAGATTGTAAGACGTTTCTGGTATAGTTGATGGAAGAGATCTAGCGAGGTCGTAAAATCGATCAGTCGTCAAAGCGACTGGATTCACATAATTGATTCAAAGCCACCAATTTTCTATCGCGATGGTATTCGCAAGATGTCGGAAAAGTGGCAATAGGTCATCAACAACGATGGAAATTATTTCATTTCCTTTTTAAAGAAAACTTTAAGTATACCAAAAAATGGAAAAAATTCATTTGTACACGGTCGAAACAGCGATTTCAGAAAAATAAGGAGCCCATTCTTCCACTGCAAAATTTCTCTGCGCTTAATCTCAACAATTGCAATTTAATTTTTAAGCAATACCGCACTTCTTATTCGGCAGAAAGCGACGGAGGCTTAACACCGTATATCGAATATTAATTTAGACACGACGTACGGCCCCCCGGTTTAATGCTTCAATTTACGACCTCTCTGTATCGCTTCCACCAACTGTACGTTTATCATGAATTACACCGCGGCTGTAAGGATGACCAATCAGTTCTCGACCATTAATGGTTCTTTTCACCACGAGCATCGTTTACACGCACAATGGATACATATCTTATTGATTCGAGGCGATTTCCTTATGCTACAACACGTACTCGCCGCGGTCGTAACAGTTATTCCAATCTCGATCGTGGAAACGCTACAATTATCGTGAGATTCCGCTATCGATCCCGGATACACGATATATCCGTTATTCCCCCGCGTGCACACACCATTACGCGAGAGGAGTACGCCGATAATTCGAAGCTCGAGTCCTTTGCCAAGTGGCCGGCTCGAGGAATAGCTTTTGGCTCCTTTCGCGGTTCACGCCGGAAGATGATATCGACAGGAGCAATGTTTTTCACCGTAACCAAAACCCCTCGACGTCTGTATCTGGCGGGCAGCGAGCAGCCCTGCAAGTGACACTTTTCCACCTTAAAACCTTCCGAGGCTCCCTCGAACACCGCTCGTTTTCTTCCCCGAGCACGCGTATACATTCGAATGGTCGTCTATCGGAAGGTATTATCTTCAAAGGGGGAATTATTTGAGCGAGAATAAAGATGACGATCGGTAAACGGTGCACGTTTTCAAGCTGCTGCGTTTGAGAGATAATCGTTT
Organism: Habropoda laboriosa; assembly: GCF_001263275.1. Classification (NCBI taxonomy): domain Eukaryota; kingdom Metazoa; phylum Arthropoda; class Insecta; order Hymenoptera; family Apidae; genus Habropoda; species Habropoda laboriosa. Next base: position 1,858,631 of record NW_017100231.1, on the reverse strand, counting down.
CGTTTCTCTTCTCTCATTTTCTATTCGAGATATTGCACAAGACGTGTTCTATAGTCTGACGCGAATATATTGCGATCGGTGTTCGAAATGTTGATTTTGGATTGGAACAATGAACGGGATGAAGAAGATTAGATTATCATTGCTCGGAGTAGAGGAGTATCTTTTTTGCAAAAGTTATCACTAATACGTGACAGACTGGTAGAGCTGAGCGAACGCATCCTCGAATCGATCCTCCGAGTGTTTCTCGCGACGAGAGTAAAAAAGAAGGAGGGTCGGTGACTTGGACGCAATCTTGAACGTCGTTCCCCGCGGTAAGCTTGAGATTGGATCGACGATTTGAATGGGGAACGAGAGGGAACAGCGTATATGCACGCTCCCCGAGGGAAAGATACCGCGGTTACGAGAGATCGAATAGTAATTTCGGTAATTATCCCGGCAACGATAAGCTGTGGTGACCGTTACGCCGCAGAGACTGTACGTTTCTTCGGTAACAGGAGATTGTTATTGAATTTCTTCGTGTTCCATTAATGCGCGCAGAGGTAGAAATACAGGGACTTGTTCCAGTCATCTTAATTCAGAAATTTCTCCTTTCCACTTGCTTTTTTATGAAGAACAATTACGGCGACGTCTATGTAAATTCTTCGAAACTGAACAAGTGCGACAAAATTCGAGATATCCTGGGAATCTTCGTGATTTCGATTTATCCAACGAAGTAACTGAAAGAGAGAAACATTTCCAAACCTACTTGGTGGATCTGCCCATTTTCCCTCGATACTTCATTCTCACATAGCATTCGAAAAAATTTCTTAAATACGAGCCATCCTTTCATTTCACATTGTCAATTTTCCCATCATAAGATTCTTCGCCAATATTTCTAGGCACCCTTCCACCACTCTCAGGCACCTGTTCAACTAAATTTCGTTCGATTCGTAATACATGAAAACATTGTCCTCCATTTTTGACACACGCTGTACAAAATCGAGCAAGAGGTAGAGAAGGAACGAACGGTGGCACGAACCAGAACGAGTTTCGAGTAATTGGCTAAGCTGATAAAACTTGGAGCAGACATTACCGAAATTTCTATTTCACGAGTTTCGCCTTACGATAATGTGGCACGCCCTGTGGAACCCTTTCTCACGTGCCGTTTTTGCTCGTCGAACTCGACGTTGTCCGTTTTCCCTTTTCCCTCTTTAATAGAACAGCGTGTTCGTTGGAATGTGCGGGCGGTTCGCGTGGCGAGCGATAAACCGTTTCGGTTAATCACGCCTGATATCTGCCACTTCTCGCGTACCGGCCGGAAACTTTAGGCCAGATTTCTCTAGCGTGTATAATGCAGGGGGCCGGGATAACTCGGGGAGGATGGGTCCGCCGTTGCAGGAGGATACTCCGGCCTTCTCCGACGAACTTTCGGAATTGCAGTTGAAAATTTCGCCGGCTGTGCGTGGGTCTTTGTTTCCCGGAACGACGCCGATGGTTAACAGCGGTATCGTGCTTTGATTCGAAGAAAACCTCTCGGGATATTTGAATTTCCGGCCGGGTTTCGCAACTTCGTGCGTCTCTTTAGATTGAAAAGAAGCGGGCTGAATCGACGCTGTTACGGGTCGGGGTTACGGAAAAATACTGTTGCGTTTGGACTTGAAACGAGAAGTGATAAGTTCAATTTGACGCAACGTGAAATTGAAGAATTTTTTTCGGACAAAATTTCTTTGTTCAACTGTACAGTCTCATTTTGTATCGTTACACTGTACATAGATACTTCCACCGTATCGTCAGTTTGAACTTGAAGAAAGTAATTTTTTTTTTTTTACCAAATTTCTTTGTTCAACTGTACAACCACATTTTGCATCGTTACACTATACCTACTTCTACCGTATTATCAGCAAACGTCACAAATTTAATAATAATCGAGAAATTGAGATGGCAAATGTAAGCGCCATAAGTGAAAATTTTTCATGTTTATCTTTTTTTAATTAAATTAAACTTTTTCGTGTTTTTTCAGTTTGCAACTTACACAGTTTTATCACTTGAATATCATAGATGTTCAATGTTCGCGATCTTCACAGATTTGTAGGAAAAATAAACGATAAGAAATGAATACTTTTTTTTGGCACTTACACATCGTCCACCATTTCATCTCCCCGATTCAAGCTCCCTCCAAGTGTCGGCGATGTCGCATTCCACAAGTAGGGTACCGTTGCGTCCACGCGAAAAGATTTCGCCCGGCGTGGATGCGCAAGGCCGCGTGCATGGTTTGCTCGATTATCCGGAAACGAACGGCGAATGAAATTCTGCTTTGACCCCTGGCTCGTCGGGCCAGCGGAGCGTAAAGTGTAATGAGCCATCCGCGGTTATAATACGCCCACGCGCTCTACACACACACACACACACACACAATACCTGCGTTCGGTAATCACGCGTTTGCTTTGACGAGACGTGTGTAATAATCAATGGCTTCCCTCTTTTTTTTCTTCTGTTACAGGTGAGACTGACAAAGGGCTCATTGAAATTAACGAAACGTCCGGTGGTTATTGTGCCTGGATATAAAAGAGCTCCACGTTCGTCCTGCACAGGTAGACACGATCTTGTCCGTTTTCTCTCGCGTCTCTCTTTTGTCCGCGTTAAACGTCCCACCCTGGGCCCGGCTATTGTGCGAAACGCGTCCTGTAGGTACGTAAGCTTTGAGGAATGACGCGCGATCTCTTGATCCGGGAGGGTTAATCGAAGCATCGTTCGATCGCCGGGCTATAATTATCGCCACGTTGATACGCGTGACCGGTGTGAGAGCGAAGAGAAAGAGTTGTGTCAATTGTGATTGAAATTTTGCATCGTACTGTTGTACCTTCGAATACTTTCTTAGGCTTGCTCTTAGCATGTGTTCACAACGATTTAGTCACCAACTTTGATCGTTACTCGCACTGGACTCTTTGTTTCGCCAGTTTTAATAAAGTTTCTTTTCTACGCAACGTCGATCTAACCTAATACCTGCCCTCAGTTTCGAGAAATTCAGGCAAAACTGGGGATTACTGTACGAGAGGCTTCTTCAGGATTGTACTTTATCGATAGGTAATTCGTCTAAGCGAAGTTTAGAGGATCCGACGGAATTTCATGGATCAGCACGTGTTTCGAAGATTCGAAATTCGTACGCGCCATGGAGGATGCCATGCTAGCGCCGTGTATTCAAGATGGCGGCTTGTATGCGAATATTTGAGAGTCTTTGGGAGGTCTGATAATCGTTAAATTCCGGCGAATTTGAGATTAGATTAGACGTAAATTTTTTCCACGTCTGATCAATTCTTCGGATTTTTTTTTAACCTGTGCAATTTTCATTTTCTCTTGAGCTTTGGTAGCTCTCCCTCTCTTCAAGTTTCACTGTTTATTCTTATTTACTCTACCCCTGTTTTTCTCATTTTTTGAATCTCTGTCTCTCATAGAATCTCTGTCGAAGCGCGTTCAGTAGTATTATCGCTAAAATTTTCGCTTACTTCCACTTGGAAATACTCTTGAATTTTCAGCCACAGAATATCCCAAGAAATTACATATGAAACACACCACCCACGCAAATCTCCGCGAAATTTTCACACGACTCCCTTCCCACTAAAGGCAAACCTACGAACCAATCGAACCATAAAACGCAACAAGTCCCCGCGTCTAATCACACATTTCCTCCGCAACCACGCTCGGACGTAGGAAAATCAAGGAACTTCTTTTATCCCCTAGTCAGTACTTAGAAACGTCCTACATCGTCATCAGCATACAATGCGACGAATATCGGGGCGCGTTGCACAAACGGCACCAGTGGCCATCTGTTCTCATCTCTGTCAACGGGGAAAGCGGCGCATCTTTAAAATCAACGATGCCCGTTGCGCGCAGAAAGGGGGTGAGGGAGAAATGGTCCGTGGACGTCTGTCAAAGCGATCTATGTTAATGCGAACGCGTATTCTAATCTACATTTTATGCGAGCCCGTCCAGATTTGCGATTATAATCCACGGAGAGACGACGCATAGCCAGCGGGTGTGCAATCTTGTCGCGATTTTCTTGGTTCGCCGTTGCCTTCTGCCCTCTCTTCTCTTTTCTCCTCCTTTCGATCGCGCACGAATCGGGAATAATGCCGCTTGGCTGATTTGCGATTCTAGCCGCGGCAAAGAGACGAGGACGAAACGGTGACTAAGCTCCGTGTATTCGTGGAAAACATTGAATTTACCGGGTATTCGACATTCCGGAATCGATTAACGCTTTCTCGAGCGCGTCCTCGGTGTGACGGGCGACGCGACCGCTTCTTGCACCAGAGGCTGACGCGAGCGGACGTGCGCGGAATTTCTCCACCTTTTCGAATCAAACGCTCGCCGCTTTGTAGCTTATTTGCATAATTCTTCGAGGATTGTGCAAGTGTGACATTTTTGGCACGTTACTGTTGTCGGTTGGTCGAGCTTTTTCGGTCATTCTTGAGGAATGCTTGGAATGATTGGCAATTTTTTAGGTTTATAGCGTTCGTTCTTCGAAACGTAACATATTTATTTTTTAGGGGTGGAATAGTGTTTGTTGAAAACATAAAGTTGTAAGGAATTTTCTGTTTCTTTCGAGGGCATTCGGGAAATTTATCGAACCGCGGAAGATATATAAACATATTCACTTTTGTTTGTTTGGAATAACCGAGAACTTTCCCGAAACATCTATGTCTAGGCGTGAGCAATTTAACAATTTGGAGTATGAAAGAGAGTCTTTCGTGTATGCTCACTTCAAACGTCAACGTTAATGACGATTGAATATTTATTGAAATTGGATACTGGAAGGTGGTGAAAGAATGATGTCACGAGTATACATAACACTTAAACTTTAAATTTATTCTACAATGGTTGACTTAGAAAAACGCGTTAGACTGGTGATAATAATTTCTGTGTTGAATAGCTGATAGATTTTTAGGATCTAATCTTCCTTTGAAGGAATTCGTGCTTAAATAATAAATGCGGACATGTGAAAGTGGGAATGACGATGTCTGATTGGTGGTTTTAATTTGGTAGGGGAAGCCGCCGTGACCCTCAGGTACTGCAAGTACCTTCGAGTGGCATGTGTCGGATTTTCCCCATACCTTAACCGTAGCAGGTAATATTTTATTGGTTGCCCTGACTCGGCCAAGGTAAATGAAAATTAACACGGCCGAGGTAAAATTCTTAATCCTACTACAAAAGGGGCAATCGTCGCTATATATTCAAACAAGGTGAAATATGCACAATGGTTTTTACTTATGATTGGTTTTACGCCTTAACAATCTATGTACATATTATATGAATAAGAGGCGAGCGACAAAAGCGAGTCAGTCAACAATAGTCTGTGTCTGTAAACTGTCTGTTTTGTTTTTTTTTTTCATCGTTAGTGTGAATAATAAAATAAGTTGTCTTTCTAAAAAAAGTTTTCCGTGTTCCTTACAAAGTGTTGTTTTTCTCTTATTTTTATAATGGACACAGAGTTGTCGCGTTTATTTATTAACTTTCGGCAGTTACAAATGGACGATGATAAAGAATATTTGAAACGCACTTTCCGTCACACACGCGACGACGCAGCATTACGAAAAGCAAAAGAAAAGTCCAATGTATTCGAAATTAAAGAGAACAAAAACGCCTGAACGATAAGTGACACTCGACACGTTGACTGTATTAAAAAAAGATATTTAGACCGCTACGATCTTGATTATTCGTTTCAGTGTATTTCAGTCTCACTTACCGGGTGCATTTGTCACCGACTGTGGCGTTTCTTTTTTCCTTCGTCCAATTTTTCACTTCATTATTTGTCATCCCTCGCGATAAATCTTAACTCTCCGATAAACGAACTATTAAAAATCTACCAAACCAAACTAATTCAAAATTGACGAGAATGCTCATCGTCGCTGTATACCCAAGTACACTCGATGGAATCGATACAACGAGGTCGTAAAATTCAACGCCGAAACTGCAGTTCGAGTAAGCTAAATGTCCACTTAGAAATTACTTTTTCCATTGCACCGTACTTCAAAAATTTATCTATCGATTTTGAAACACTCCCATCGTTACCTCGACAATGCGACATAAAGTTTCGTGGTGAGATAAACTATAAAGGAGCCGGCGAGATTAATAACGCCTGAAGATATCTCACCGACATCTATCGTCGATTAAAAATCGTGTCGTGTTTTGTTTACCTTGAGCGGATCAGTATCTGAAGGTGTATCACGTCACGATGCCAGACGTCGCTATAAATATTGAGATTAAGTTCTCCGGGTGTTATCCGGTATGAATGTTCCCTAACGACAGCGAGAAATTTAGAAATAGACGAGTAACCTCCTTCTTCCCGCTTATTTTTTTCACACTCTAGCCACGTTTCATGAATTTCAAAGGCGACTCTTGCTTTAAGGTGTTTCTTCCTTTAAGCTGTAAGCGCCAGGTCTATTCCTGTAACTTTCACATTCTCCGCATTCCCATCTACGCTACTGTTTTCCTTCGAAAAATGCTGTTCTTTTCCTTCGTTTAAAATTACATTTCAACGTGAACCCTTACCAGAATTGTCGTCTGCTTTGTCCTCCAATTGCGGTAGTTTTCTGATAAGAAAATTCTAAACTCGAGGCAAACGCGGATAGGAAATGTGGAAGATGAAATATTTGAAGTGAGAATTATGCAAAAGGGTATTGACGTAAGGGTTAAACCGCGCGCACACACACACACACGTACTGTCCAATTAAAGACGCCTCTTTGATCAATTTCGCGGTGTAAGCAACGTTTCGTTCTCGTTCAAGGATGGTGAAAATAACACAAGCTCAGTTTAATGTAATTCTCGGCGATTTAATAATACCGCGGAAAATTCCTCGCAGAACGTGGATAACGAGGCGCTTAAATAATACGCCGGGCCCGCAGGCGCCGCGACAGAGAGCCGATTTCTAATTAACAGAGAATCGTTAACATTTCACCAAGCAGTTTGATATTCAGCTGTTCGGTAATTGATTCCCGTTTTCATATCTCGGGCAAAACGTAACGTTGTCGCACCGGCCAACCGGTATTTCGAGAATGCCTCGGCCGCATAGCATGACGCGATAGCGGTGAACTACGCGTTACGTCGCTGCGGCATTCGCGTTATGAAAATACTATCGGTGGATGTCGTCTAAATTATCTACGGAAGATAACCATTTTCCACGTATCGAAGAAACGCAGGAAGAATTTCGTCGATCTGCCTCGATAGTAGAGTTCGCTTCGAATGTCTGCCTGTAATTCATGCTCGGTTGCACGATTATTGCGTCGTCGGAGATAAATTGATCGGGATAAAAGCGCGTACCTTGGAACGTTCTATCATTTTCCATACGTAACTGTAAGCACACTTTTCCCTGCGAAATTTAATTAATTCCCGCAGGTACTTGCGGGGACTTGCTTAAATTGAAATAGCAGTTCCTTGTAAGTATTAAGAAAGAACGATAATTTCTCCAAGAACAAAGAATCCATTATTGTGTCATTTTCAACTGCGACTGTAAACACACGTTTCCCGATGAAATTTAATTAATTCCTGCGGGTACATAACTGGACTCGCGCAAATTGAGATCGAAACAGCAATGCGACTGAAATAGCAATCTTGCGAAATACCAGTTGCCGTAGAAAAAGGACATTAACTTTCCTTACAAGTGCAAAGAAAAAATTATTCAACCCACAAAACGGAAGAGTAATTTCCCAAACAAAGAGTTCTACTTTGCAACAATCTCGTTCTGCAAACAGAGCGACGTTAATTTCAGCCACGTGCCGTCACCGGAAAATTAACGTCGACAAATGAAACTGTGCTGGCAGAAACGCGAGCCAAATTCCGTATACACGACTAATCCCTATCGTGGTAACCTTAAAACGCCTAATCGTCGAGAAGTATTCCACGATTCCGTCTTAATTACCGTTTCCTTCCCAAGTCTCGCTGTCTTGTCGTCGAACGAAAGCCACCTGGCAACCGTTTCGAAGTCATTCCAGCAATTATGACTATTCTCGTCATTCTTCTTGGCTCGCGATGCGCGGCGAACGTCGACGATCCCTCCACGCTGATAGAATGTGAATCTCTGACCGTAATGAACACGCCGAGCTGTTTACACCTTCGGTCTAAGCTCTCGACGGCGTTTCCGTTGATCCGCGCGCGTTTAACCGTCGATTACAATGGGCCGTATTTCTTTCGAACCCGGAGATTCACCTTTGTGTGCAAAGTCGTCTAGATTTATCTCGTCGCGCCGCCGCCTCCGCCATCAGCGTTTCGCCGTGATATTTGCTTCATCCGCGACCCTCATTACGGAATGTCGCGTGAACTCTCCGCGGCGTGGATTTCTTCTTTTGTCGCGACACTTAGAGAACCTACCGCCGCCACCCAGGCGTTCCTCTATCTTTCTCTCGCCGCGGAGATATCTGCAAACATGGATCGTTTGTCTTGTCGCGACAATGCGCCTCCGGGTAACGCATCCTGGGTTAGGTCCGTTGCCAGTCTCGAGACACAGAACGACGCTGGTTGTGCAGGTGTCACGATGTGGTTTTACATGATTTTCTGTCCTCCCCCGGTTAGTCTCTCTTTCTCTCGCCCTCGAGCTTTGAAATATCCGGCGTGGCTCGCGAGTACAAGCCGCGTAGGCGTGAAGCGAGCGATATTAATGCATTTATTCATGGGTGTAATTAAAATTAGCGCGGGACGTGTGCAGCACGAACGCGACGCGATCATTATCGCGATCGGGATGAAGTATTATCGCGCGTGCCGTTGCTCGCCTCGTACAACAGCCTCGACCATTGCTGAACAAGAAGGAGAGGAGGCGCGCAGGTAACTGTTGGTGAATCGAAAACGGAGCCGCTTCTTCCACGGTGATTACACACACCTCGTGATTTCGGCTCGGAGGTGTGTATGGGAGCACACGCGTGGGCGTGTTCCGGGGAAAATATGCGCGATCGCAGGTGTAGGGTTTTGTGGACCGACCGGGTTTCGGGTAGGTTCAGGTTTTCCGGAATAGTAGAGAAAATTAGTCACGACGGTTACTGTTTTGATACTTTGCAATGCTGTTCTGAACCACCGAAGCAATTATGTCATAAAAATAAAATAAATATAATGTGAAATGTGAAATATAATTTTTGTATGAAATGAAACCGCATATTATTGTTAACCCTTTCGCGACGGCGGAACTAGGCATCAATACGCCACTAACGGTCGTCGTGCCATTAGTGCACACCATGAGTGTCTCGCGTTTTTCGAGCTCCCAGTGTGTCCGTGTAAAATCTTGGAGGACTTCGTTGGAACAGCAGAGGACTTAAGGATGTTTTGGTTGAGGCCTTGTTCTGTATTTTTAAATAAATCTTCACTTTGAGTTATCGAGGCGCGAGCGAATACGAAGCACTTAGTGGATGCCGGATATAACCGGCGCTAGCCAGTGTGAAGCATTTAGTGGATG
>NW_017100231.1:1842181-1849143 GCF_001263275.1 Habropoda laboriosa | reverse complement strand
GCCAGTGTGAAGCATTTAGTGGATGCCGGATATAACCGGCGCTAGTCGCGAAAGGGTTAAACGTACGTACAGTTGAATAAAAATAATAATAAGGTTTGGTTTTTAAATCTCCCGCCTTTGTTGGTGAACTCGCGAGCGTCTTTTGTTTTACATATAGAGCGCCGCGCGTTCGTCTTGTATTGTATTTGTATCTACCGGAATAAAGTATTGCCTGCGAAACGGGTTTCGAAAATCTCCATTAAAATCGTCCTGTAAATTCCACGGTAACTTTAATCCATCGCAATAGTAAATTCAAAATTTATAATCGTTATATCACTTATATTCGTTGAATGAAAATTAATTCCGACCAACTCAGCACTCATGCCAGAGCTAAATACGACTGAAACGGCTTAAGTGTTTGAACGATAGAGCGAAGAATGACGAATAATCCTAGATTACACTCTGCATACATTATTTCTTAATCCTTTCGTGACCGAATTACTGTATTTTTAAGAATTCCTTATTTATCCTCCGATCGTCGCTTGTCTCATTCTTATTCGACTAATTAAATAGAACACACGCGTTCCATTGGTCTCGAAAGATTTAACGCATAACCAAATGCAATCTCGAAAGAATTCACGCGTTTTTAACGGATACTCGACAATTATAAAACTCGCGGTTTCCATGTCGCTTCGTTGAGAAACCATCGTTAACGATGATCCGCGAGCGCAGTATTCGTTACACCTTCCTCGTTATTCAATATCAGCCGTATTTTACACGGCGATAACCAACATTCGAAATTCGATAAAACAGCGTTTTTCCCCCCTCCATCGAAGATTGCATTTCCTTTCAGCAGTAACGTCACAAGTTGATTTCTTCGATTAAAACCGCCCGTCAACGCGCGTAACTCGCTCTCTCTCTCTCTCTATTGTGCAGGGGAAAACTAAATCGATATGACGTTGGAGGGAAAGACGGTCGAAACAGGATACTCGAGCTGGTTGATAATTACGATAGAAGGTGAAATTGCCACAAGGCGCGTCGTCGAGGAAGAAAAGTTGCACGCGGAAGATACGCGGGTGGGCGGAGAAACTTTTCGGTTATCTCTACCTTTTCTCACGCCTCATTCCCCGAGACTGACTTTCCAAGACACGACCTCGAAGATTGGGCTTGTCACGAAACTTTTAATGAAAGTTCGCCTGTGCCCCCCGCCGTCAAATCTTACCGGCTAATTCACGGTCTAGTTTCGCGTCGATCTAGTTTCTCGGGAACGGAGGAAAGCCGCTTTGCGACGCGTTCGTTGCAGAAGGAGACGCAAACCTCTGCGAGACAACATTTCGGAGATATTAATTTTACGGAAGTTTCTGCCCTACCGCTTCGTTATTTCGCCGTGTACCTTGGGTACACGCGACGGCGATGCTGGGTGCAGTGTTTTGTGAAGACAGGCTTTTCGCGGATATCTGATATTCGGAGTTTGGAAGTGAGGAAAATTGTAGCCGTGTCGTAAAAATGTTGCCCCTTCCTGTGGAGTTTCGAGAGACGTAGAACGAAGATTGCGGAGGAGGGAGAGGTAGTTGATAGGAATGCAAGTTAGGCTTGTTTTGCGAACAACTTTTAATGACGCAGGAGGTGTTGACTATTTTTGATAGGAAAAATGCAGAAATAGCGTGTGTGGTAGGAGAGAAAGAAGGTGTAGGAAGAGTTTTGTTGAAAGTTTTGATCGATTGTGAAAGAACAACACGTAATTGTTTATAAGTTGTTTATTACAATAAATAACTCCAATGGAATGTCCTAGTAAATGTTAAACTATTGTGGCGGTCCTAAGCGTGGGATTCTATTTGAACGACGGCACCAGGCTGACTTAGCTGGTTTCTTGGAGTCCTTAGGCCAGCAAAGGGTGCAATAAACACAGGCCTAAAGGCTCCCCGGTTTCGCACCGAGAGAGTACACGCGTATTAACGGTGAATTCCAACAAGTTTTCCTGGCAGGTAGAGTCAGAGAGGAAATTGACTTGTTTAGAACGATAGCTGTACAGTCTTATTTTCAATTAAATGCATTGTGTTTCAAATTTTCGATGATGCACGAGGCGTCGACTATTTTTGATAGGAAAAAGGCTGAAGTAGCGAGAGTGTGCAAGGAGAGAAAGAAGGTGTAGGAAGGGTTTTTCCTGGTAGATAGAGTCATAGAGGAAATAGACTTGTGTAGAACTTATTTTCAATTAAATACTGCTGGATTTAGGCAGTAAATGAAAAAGTGGTATTTCGATTATAAAACTGTTCTTTATTTTATACGCTACACAATGATAAGAGATCGACAAAGAAAAGAAAATATCAGCGTGTTGATCATTTTTGCTGTTACCACTTCACACACACACTCAATTCATATAATAATCCAGCAAATACATTTTGTGTTAAACTATATTTGCTGAGCTGTGGTCATAGAAACTCTTTCTAATCCTACGATACGTGGTAAAGATAGTTACAATTTTCCTCAGGTTTCTGCCACACGAAAGACTTCGCACTAAAAACAATCTCTGCGACAAAATATTCCCAAAATCCCAAATCTATCCATCTTCCAACATTCCGTCAGAGCACCGTCGGTCAATTTCTCTCTAATTTGCCGATTTGTCGAAACAAAGGACCGGCGTCCTTCGTTTCCCCGCGCGCAATAAATCACCGAATTAAACACATCTCGATTGTTCCATTTTACACGTAACCCACTGCTCGAATTAAAAGCGCACAATTACGTCGATCGAAACATCAAGGAATCCCAGTATAATTTTCGTTTCACTGCCGAAAGCAACCGACACCGTTCGGCACACGTTCACCGTGAAACACGCGCGGGACCGTTGATATTTTGCCTTTTTCTTGGCCACGGCAATTAACGCGACAAAGGCGTTGAATGGCCGGGCGCGGGGCGCTTGTTTTCTGAGTTAATTGAACGATAACAAAGGGAGAAACTCGTCACGAGCTTTGCACGGTGTATAGAGAAAAAACGTGAATGTACACGCGCGGTGGTCGAACGCAAACATCGAGGCGGGGACAGCCCGGTGGAAAAATTGCAGCGAGACTCTCCTCTCGTCAACCGAACAACGTAATTTCTCCGTATTTTCGTCCATCCTACACGCCAATTTCCCTCCGCTCGCAAATGTTTGACGACGTATCGGTTAAGCGTGGAAGAAGCGTGCACGGTGTTTGAAATCGTGCTTAACCTTTCGTCTACTCCTCGTAGATCTTTTGCGTATCGGATACGGGGAATTGTCGTGAGAATAATACGAGCAGGGCAAATATTGTACGAAGCATGTGTTCGGTTGAAATCCTAATTAGCCGAGGTATGCTTTAAAAAAGTTTCAAAGAATAACGTTATTAGAAGCTTGAAATAAGAAGGATCAATTTAGGATCGACGATCGCGCTTCGAAATGGAGTGCGGAAAGAAATAGAGAATAGTACGAGTAGGGTAAATGTTTCGGTTAAAATCGTAATTAGCCAAGGTGTTTTCAGAAATATTTAAAAAATAACGTAATTAGAAACTGGAAATAATAAAGATCAATTTAAGATCGACGACCGCGCTTCGAAATGGAGCGCAGAAAAAAGTGGAGAATAGTCACGAGAATACTAGAAACAGGGTAAAAACTGCTTTTTAAGCTTATGCTTTAAAAAATTTGCAAAGAATAACGTAATTAGAAGCTTGAAAATAATGAAGATCAATTTAGGATCGACGAACGCAGAAAAAAATAGGGAATACTACGAGCAGGGTAACTATTGCGCGAAGTATGTGTTCGGTTAAAATCGCAATTAGCCGAGGTGCGTTTCAAGAAATATAAAAAGAAGATACCGTAATTAGAAACTCGAAATAATAAGGATCAATTTAAGATGGACGATCTCGGTTGGAGATCGTGCTCGGAAAAAAAATGGCAAATAAAGGAACAGAAAATTGAATCACGTATATATTCTTTCTCTGGATCACGTTCACGGTTTCAATTAGTTCGATCGTAACTAGGCCTCTCCCGTCGTAAATTACATCGAGTGTCAACGTGACCGGGGAGCAGCTTATTAGCGGGCTGCTTTCTCTCGTTCGACTTGGTGCGGGATTACACGTGCTCGTGGTTCCATTGATTCCGCGCCACCATTAAAACGTGTCAATTAACACGCCAATTTCGGCCGTGTATCACGGTTTCAATAACGAAAGTAACATCTCGAAATTCGTTTCTCCCGACTCGTTTCTTCCTCTCCTCTTCGAATCTTCTCCTCCTTTCCTGCTCTGTTTCTTTTCCCCGCCGCCGTCGAAACAAGTGCAACGAGTCGTTGCACTTTGCCGGAATAGCATAATGCAAATACGGTTTGAGAAAGATAAGCGAGGTTGCTCGAGGCGAGGAGAGGGTTCTAATTTAATAAAATGGGTCAACTTTCTTTCGCGGTGTAAAGTGTTGAAAGCGCGGAAATGGAATATAGCTCGTAAAAGAAAAGGAGAGAAAGGGGGAAAAAGAGCGGGCCATAAGTTACGATTATATTTATTTTATAAAGGGTAGCTTTCGTCGTAATAACGTATAAAGTGTCCCCGGCCTAGCCTCGGGTTTATCTCGACGTTGACGAAGTTTTACGAGACGCGCTACTTGAACGTTGGACACCGTCGCGTACAATATTATTCGTGTATCGTGACCGCTATCCCCGTTGCACTTTTAACCTTATTATCGTCCCTTAACCGAGGTTAACCACCTATTAAGGTTAACTCAAACATTACTGCCAGCCAGCCAAGATACCAGAACCGCTAATCTTGCAACTCTCGGGCCTCTTGGGTGGAAAAAGTTCAATTGCCGCTTCGTGAGAGATGCAACGGGCGCGGAATTAATGAAAGGATTATTCAATCCTCGGCGTGTTAAATGGGAAATATCGAGAATCAATTTAGCGTGGAATATGTGTTTCGGGTTAATAGATTCTCTTCGTATGTGAAACACAGTTTCTTTTCACCCTCGCAAATGGTCAAGTTCTGATACGTTGATTTTGATGAAATTTACGTGGGGTATAGTTCTCGAAAAAATAGTCGAAAGGCACTTTTTCTTATCGACAGTGGTCCACGTTGAAGGTGTGAGAACAGCATTTAAAGTTAAGGTTGAAAAATTTATCTTTTGAAATATCTCGGAAATTAAGAAATTTTTTAGTATTCTCAATATTCAGAAACCCTCGCTGTCTACAAATGTCTGAATTCTCCCTCTCAAGATACAGTAGTAGATTTAAATGGACAGTAGCAAATTGGTACGAAAATAGTCTGACCTCTGATGACTGAAGATCGACTAAAGATCGATCGAAGATCTACCGAAGATCGACTGAAGATGGAAAATTGGTACGAAAATAGTCTGACCCCTGATGACTAAAGATCGACTAAAGATCAACTGAAGATACAAAATTGGTACGAAAACAGAAGAAAGCAAGAAGGCACCATTCGCTCTGAAAGTTCAAGTCCCCGATCGCAGACAACCGAAGATCCTTTTCCCAAGGGCTCAGAAAACTCCCCCTAATTCTCCAAGCCAAGTCCAACCAAGAAAAGAAATTCACCCCAACGAACGATAAACCGCGACACGTTATCGACGATCCGAATTTTGACAAGGAGACACACACGTTGGTTCGGATATTTCTCGCGGGCAATAAAGCCATTATCGAGCTAGCGGGCAGTGCGGCTGCGCTATTAGCTAGGACGCTCGCATGTGCACGAACAGGGGTACAACTAGCAATGCAAAATAGCGGGCAGCGTAGATATATCGGCTGCTCGAAGGCCCGTGCCGTTCCGTTCCGTTCGTCTGAGCCGTAAGTTTGCAAGTCCACTGGCTGGTGGCTAGAGTAGCCCTCCCTCTCGACACCACGAGAAAATCTACTCTCTCTCTGTGGCCAGGCACTGGCGATTAGGTGTATCGGTGTGTATACGCTGGGATAGCGAGTGTGGACACAGAGAGTCGTCGTTGGTCCGTCGCATAAATCCTTTGTAAACGGAATAGACGTCCGCTGCATCGAATTAGCATCGGATTAGCCGAGTTAGTGCTCGTGCCGGTCGGTATCCACCGGTCTGGAGAGGATAGTCGCACACAGCCGGCAATAGGACGCGAGATCGTGAATTTATGCGGCGCACGTAGCAGTCGTTTCGGTGCTGCTGCTGCCGCTTGCTCAGCCGCGGACAAAAATCGCGCCGCTTTGATACGCTGCTGTGCAGCACTCCTCGTCGTACTTTTAATTAGCATACGATCGATCCCTACGTTCGAGAGTTGGCGCTACGATGGCCCCGCTTCGATCTTTCGCAACGGTACCAGCGTTCTTCGTCATCACGCTTCCACGTGGATTTTTGCGAAGCAGAGTGTTTTCGGAGGCGTGAATGAAAGTTTTGCGGCGGGGAGAGTATCTAACGAGTGAAATTTCTGTTACAATTCGGGGAAAGTATAGCGTTGGAATGCACCGATACGATTCTCACGGCGCGTAAGCAGGGAAGGCCTCGCGCTGGCCTGAGAACTCTAAGGAATCAGAAAGAGTCAGTTTGCCACGTCCCTACGTTAAGGATCACCAAAAAAATGTACACAATTCCATTTAATAGTACGTTCTTTATTTACTAGATCACACACATATTTCCACTGTTGCAATTATCGAATAAACAACATATTTGTAGTATCGGGGCCTCCATACTCAAATAGGAAACCTCGAAGGGAGAATAGAAAGGGAGTCGGCTTGTCCCTCGAAATTTTTCCGTCGGTTCCTACATATTAATACCACGTGTTGTTTTATCACCAAATATTCAATACTTCCAACATATAGAGATAGGTGAATGATACGGAGTCAGTGTGGAGAATTACAGTATGTCATAGCGGTACATATAGAGGTCTCACAAATTTATAAATCTGACGGGGACACCAAGGAACCTAGCAATGAAAAACTCGCGACACTCTAGGAGCACAGTATTTTACACAAGTTTATAAATCTAGACTATGAACTATCTTGACAGTGACA
>NW_017100231.1:1830229-1842134 GCF_001263275.1 Habropoda laboriosa | reverse complement strand
TTCGAAGTGTTCTTACTCCTTTCCATGATTCATCGAATTCTCTGGACAGCACTTAGATGGTTTACACTCTATCTACCTATCTGATAACAGCAATCCTACGTCATCGCAAATAGTTACACAGCTCTATTTACCTGCGTGCTCGCAGAACTGCAGTTTAATATCGAATTACTTCATAATCGATGCAGCGGGTAAATTTTTACGTGATCACACGTCCTTATTAGAAGGATATTCATAATCCTGATTTGATAAACCGGGCAATATATATGTCGTGACATACCCTATACAACGGTTCTTCGTCATCCACGTTATTGCATTTGTTTCATTGCACGTTGTACATTTCGAATATCTCCGATGATTGTAATCATTCACGGCGCTCGAACTCGAAACGCATGCACGTCGAGCCTGTTCGGGGATAATTAAAGGTGCATCGAGCGGCGTTACGAAAGTGTGCGCACCGGCTCGTTCAACATCGAGGTTACGTCATCGACGTAAAATGTCGATACGGTTCATCGAAACACCCACGGCACGCAATATACGCGTATATTTTTTTTGTCCAGAGATACACCTTTGACGCGCGGCGTCAATCGATGGTTGGTAGATAGGTACTCGACGTGAAAAAGCATTAATCGCGTATAAACAGTTCTAAACGAACATCGAAAGGTTTTCCATCGGATCTATCGGGAAAATTCGCGCAAGAGGATGATGTTACAACGAACTAGGTGACAATTATTCGTCGATATCGACGCTGGAAATGCTCGTCAGTTCACATTCGAACAAGTCCAAAGAGATTTTTATTGTGTATACTCTCGATGGGAGACCAGCTCACTCGAAACTTTGCGGTTGCTGCCTTCTTTCTGGGTATTTTTACAATCCGTGCTTTCGCCTGGTAGCCTTGACGTCGATGCCTGTATAGTTGACCGAAGAAATATTGTTGGATGACCAACCTATAGACTCACCTTATTTCGTCACCAAATTAGTCACGCTTGTTCTCGTCGCCCAAATTCCTAGGGCTACCTACGATTAGCCGTCCCGCAAGTAAGGGCCACTCTCTCCCCACCAAAACAATATAAAAGACTCCTCGAAACTGCGAAGAAGGTTCATTCTCGTGCATTCGTACATCAGACAGGCCGTTCTTTCCGTGTTTTATAAGTCAAACCTGAGAAGAAAAGGATCCGAAACCTCAGTTAAAGTTAAACGAAGCTTAAGCTTTGATTTGAAAATCGCTATATTTCTTCCACCGACTGTACTCTCCTACTCGCAGATCCTTGCAATTTGAGAAGACTAGTTTCACTTCTTTCTCTTAATCAACAAACACAATTACAAGCGAAAAGAGAAAAAAGGACCATCTACAATAGCTTCGATCCCCGGTTACCACGTAATCGCAGCAGGGAATTAGAACTCGTCCTCCCTCAGCTCCGCGTTCCACTCTGCAATCGAAATAGGTTCCCCCCGGGTCGCAGTCAGTGCTCGTAATGAAGTCTTTGACGAATCTAGTTGCAGGCGATCGTCCGGTACCCCGGTTCGAATGCGATTCGCATCGATTATCAACGTGCATAAAGGGAAACGAAGCTGGTCGACCTCGACGATACCCCTTGGTGCTTGGGGCACATGTTTTGTCTCGATTTCCTGAATAGTGTAACCGGTAGATCCACCTAGAGAGAGAGAGAGGTCGATTGCGGATGCAAAATGCGGCCGTCCAAGCGTCCGAGGAACAGGTGTGCGGACTGTATGCAGCCAGTCGATTAGACGGGTGTCCAGAGAGCATGTCGCCTAGCGTGGAATTGTACGTGGGTCATCGTGTGCGTACCGTGACACACGGAAACCTTCGTGTCCAGTTCGTGTACCGCCAGACTCCCGGCTACCAAGCGTTGGTTGGTATGTCCCTACCTATCTCTCTCTCTCTCTCTCTTTGTAATACGGGCTCGACACATGCGTGCGCGCACGCGTGCTGCGAACGCACGTGTACGCGTATGGTACACGCACGTGGAAAATAGGTGGTAGCCAAGTAAGTACGAGGAAGCTGGGTAGCGCGGATAGAAGCATAGGAGATTGAACATAACCAGTTTCTGTTACTCGTCGACCGGCCATGTGGCGTAACGTGGCCAATTGGTCAATCAGCCTTGCCCCGATACGCGCACACCGCGACACTGCTCGCGTTTCTCGAGAAATCAACATGGCACATCGGTCGGAGAACGATCTCTCTCTCGCGTTCCTGTTGTTGATACGGTAAAGAAAGAAAAAAAGGAGGAGACCGGGACACAATCATTTCGCGCGGCGTAATTGCACCGCCAATTACGACGCCTCCTCGTCTCCGATCCGGACGAGATCTCGACTGGTGGTTATTGCTTTCCGTGAAACGGCTCGAATCGTTTCCACGAAAGTTGCGGACCAACGAGAGCCTCAGGTTTGATAGGTTGTTAGCTACGATTGGGTGAGGTCAGGTTGTGCTACTCTTTCAAGCTTTCAGATGATTGCTGCGGTTTTTCTTCTCTCTTTTATGTGGCTATTTGCGTTGGTATTGTAGAGAGGAATAGAGTCTGTGTCGAGTGTTTATGAGGTTTTGTGTTAGTCTTTTGAACTCACAAGTGGTTGGAGTAGTCGATGTTTTTTTTTTTTTCCTTTTATAGAATGAGGTGGTTGAAATTGTTATTGTAGAAGAAGGTGGTGCAAGATGGATGGAACGAGATATCCAACGGTGTAGTATATTTTGTAACGTTTCACGATTGTTATTGCATGTGATTTAAATCGTACAGGATTTCGGTTGAAATTTCATTGATAATTGTTAGATACGAAGGGCAGGTCCATCGAGTGTCACGTGGGTAACCAATGATATTTGCCGGTTGCGGAACTTCCATTGTACCAGCGGACGTATTGCGGATATCGAAGTAAAACAGAGACAAAATGCGGTTATGTATTATTCAACGCAATTTCTAGTTTCCTATAATTAAATACTCCGCTCCTATCGGAAACCGCGAATTTTAATTAACCCACAATGTAACAGTCATTCGTGTTTACGTTCCAATCTTGACAACGTGAAATATTTCTCTACCTCTATATTCCTACCACCTATTTGCATAATTCTACTAAAACAATCACCTATTCATCACTGGCGATTTTTACTTCTCCGAAGGCATAAATACACCACCCGGTGATTCCATCCGTAATACGTTAATTAGCAAAACAAGCGATCGCTACCTCACTTCTAACGGCCCATTCATCAGAATCCAACGTCGAGCCTGGACAATTCCATCCGAATCCCCCATCTATTAACCCATTATCTCGATATATTTTGTTCCCGGCACAAAGATCCTCTCTCGTTTCGACCGTGTTTTCTCGTGTTGTCGCGTCGATAAGTCAGACAGGCCTCGCCTAAGCACCCGAGAACGGCAAGGTGAGGTATGGGTGTAGGTGTTTTCCATAGCTGGATTCAAATGGCTTATCTGGTCTGGAACGTCACGCCGCCGAGGCTAATGTAACGTATCTCGACACGTTGGAACTGAAATAACACGGACGATGATGTCATAGTTACAACGTGTGTAACCCTTCTCTCTTTCTCTCCAACGTGCTCTCTCTCTCTAGGCTCAGCCGCAGCAGCAATGAAATACACTGTTTGCTTATGTTAAAGCATGTGCAGGATCGCGATAGCGGGGTAATCTAGCCGCTTAATGAATCTCTTCGCCCTTCCACGCCGATATATCCCGTCTTTTGAACACGTCCTTACCATCACCCTCGCGAAATCTCTCGTCAACGAGGCACAGGTGCGCCTTTGTGAACACCTTGGACTCTGCTCGATTTGCATATGAAAGAACCCTTGCGCGTAGCCTGGTGGGTCCTCTTGCTTCCTGGATTTCTCGATTGTTACAGAAATCACGGGTTTATCCTGTCTCCGTTGTCACCTTGGAGAAGTGGAAAATTGTCGAGGAGTACTTGTTGCTCCCTCCGTTTACCTTTCGCTGCTTGGATTCTTAGAGTGAGTTCTCTTTCTTGGTGGAAGATTCGACTGGTTCGTGACAACCAGTTTAGTTCGGTTGAAATTTTCTCGACGATCAGAGAGAGAGAGAGAGTATGTTGGAGGATAGTCGGTTAGGGGAAAGGGAGATGTAAATTTGTAAGGAATAAAGGAATCACGATTGGTGGAATTCGTGCAGGTTTGATCGTTCGATAAGAAACGGTCGGTGGGGTACTACGACGCTATCTCGACGGTGAAATGTCTGGAATAGGCGTGAAGTGTGGGCCATGGAGCGGTTCGGGGTCGGAAAATGGAATAGAGAGAAAGGTGGAAGGGTAGAGACACGTGAACTCGTGTCCAGGGGATACGCTGTATTGTTAGCCGCGAAATGAAATTGTCCCTGCCTGCTACTATCGCCCGCAGTAACGTCCAAGCTGCGCTTCACACTGATCAGCTTTGACGGGGAAGATTTCGGCCGAATAAGCTTTTAACCGAGCAATTTCGGTATGTTGTAACATTTTCTTTTTTTTCTTCTCTTGGGTCCTTTAACAGTGTAATTCACGCTGAGAACATTTGCGAGCGGTATAAATCTTGGAACGAATAAACAGCGAAGGATACACGTAAAATTGTGTCTTTATTCAAATGTACCCGCATTGTGTAGAAAGTTTCTGGTGAGCGATCTAAATGTAGGAGATAGGCATGGTAGTATATTTCAGCGATGTTTAACTAAGGTATAAAATCTATTTAACACGGATGATATTTCAGGTATAGCGTAGTTTTAAACAATCCGAAATTGGCGATAGAAAGTTCAATTTATTTCACGTCTTGATAAGGCTAGAGGTAAACGTCCTGCGCACACTTTATGCCATATTTACAGTCGACGAACTCGGTAGAAACTTTTCAGGAAATGCGGGCGTATTTGACAAAAGTCGTATAAAATATATCGCGATAAATTCGCCACGATAGTGCTATCAATTTCAGGCACACTGTTACATATACGTTTCCAGCCTTTTAGACCTTCGTTTGGCTTTGTTATACAGGGTGATCTGATCAGTCTAATGTGAATACCTCGGTTATTTTCGTGATCAGTGGATTCAAAGGATCTTCTGTCTTGTTTTTTTTTTTTAAATAAATTTTCAGAGTCACGTTGAATTTTTATTTAAGCTGAATTCGTCTCAATGCTTGCTAATTAACAGGCAACAAGAAACTATGGAGTTATGCATAAAAAAATTGAATTTGACCTTTAAAACTTATTAAAAAGAAGACGTAGAAAAAATGTAATTTCATCGCCTAAATAGAAGATCCATTGAAACAGTATCATTTATGACAAAGAAAAATTTTGATTAGTTCATTAACCCTTTGCGATCGGTGCCGCCATAGTGGCGGTATTTCAATTTTGTTCTAGAAATCGGTGTCGCCGCTATGGCGGCATGATCTTTGTTTTGTCAAGTATCATACTTTGGAAAATTACAAAAATTAAAACGTTTTATTTTTATGCACTGTAACTAGTATGTATTAAACAAAATGTATCAGTTTCAAAATATTCTGTTTTTCAATATCCTTATATATATAATAAATCAACTATGCAAAAATAACTTTGAAAATCTAAATTTGCTCCGACTAGCTGATAGTTCAACCAGATAAATGTGCCGATCGCAAAGGGTTAATAACGAAAATAATTAAAGTAGTCGCGTTAGGTGAACCACCCTATGGTTCTGCTTGCTCCATTGATAACTACATTTACTCAGCCCATTTATTATCACTAGACTGCGGATTTTGATGCATTTATGGAAAATTTGAGGGCACAAAAATGCACAGAGCGCTTTAAGTAAAAATGTATAATCAAACCGAAAATATAGTACTCGTTATAATATTTAGTAAATAAAACAATTGCCCATCTAGCTTCTGTTTTCTTAACTTTACTCGTAAACATACGAATTTCCATAAAAATCCGCAGTCTATTTATCACTATCAAATTTCTCAAAGCAACAATTCTTTCCCACAACTTTCTCCCTATAAATTTTCAAGAACAAAACATTGAAACTGAACCGAGATAACAATTCCCTCGCCGAAACCCCAATTTACCCGCTGTAAAAATTCTCCCCGTCCACAGGAACGATTCAAAGAACGTGTAACCGCGCGACGTATGATTTTCCCCCCGACCTCTCCCGATTTCCCTGCGCTGCACGTCGAACGCGCCAACAAGGCCGCGGACAATTATAACGCGCGGAGTGCGAGCCAGTGACCAGTTTAATTCTCCGGGTTGATCGCGCCTCGCGTGTACATCCACTGTACAGCCGTCCGGCGTATTGCGAATTCACCGAGTTATCAAAGGTTGGAAAAGAGGGGAGGATAGATAGAGAGAGAGAGAGGCCTGTGACTAGGTTCAGTAAGCATGAAGCGCGGCCAGAGCCCCGTTTCCACGTTGAAATCCATTCGTGCATCTGCACGGGGCTGAATAGAGAGCCCTGGCTCTCTCGACTTTTGCAATCGCACCTTGCGGCATTTCCTAGTTTCGAACCGCTCCCCTACTCTCTTCCCATGGACATTTATTCGAACGCGACCAATACAATTCATTTAGCGGGATTTCTGTGCCGCCGCCGCCGCGAGAGAAACCGCCTTTCCCCACCTCTCTCCTCCCAACAGTCGTGCTTTCAATTTTATAGATTATCGCATTGTGCCGGCCGGTGTCGGGCTCGTCTGTTCGCCACGGGACTGCATAATAAAGTTAATCTTTGCGATATTGTTGAAACGTCTGTGTAAATGGGTATTGATCGGTCTGGGGTTCTGTTCTGCGGTGAAAAGACCGGCTTTCAGGCCGATTCCAAGTGTGATTCCATTGCCGGGTGGAAATAGAAAGTTGTTGCTGGAAAAGTTTCTTATCGTATGGTGGTGGTCTTTAATCGATAGTTTGGATAATGTACTTTTTAGTTCCTTGTGATGTGGTTTGCACTCGTTTGCTGATATAATTTGTAAAAATATAAAATTGTATTTAAGGTTACAATAGTTACATTTAAAAAATATACAAATATAATTTAATGCGTTCGGGACGTCAGCGAAATTTACCGAAAGCTTGCCACTGATTTTACCCTTTCGTTCGTTTTTCGTCTTTTCACTAAATATGTCGTGTCCTCAACTCGAACCACGCGACCGATCACCCCCACCGTTGACTTGCATCGCTTCTATCTACCTGCCAATAAGGGTTCGCGAAAGAAGCCTTTTTCTAGAAAAGGCGTTGATTGGTCCTTTTTCCGAATTAGCAGCTACAAAAAGATGTATAAAGGTAGCTTTCGCAAGCCCGAAAGTAGAACATGTACGGAGAGAAGCAGGGCGTGTACGGAGTGTACATATTAAAAAAAACCGAACAACGTAGTTTAACCTAAAACTAAACAACCAATAGGGAAACATCCATCGTGATATCTTCCAACCGAGAAATAAGATCACGGTAACAAACAAAATATATTAAATATTATAATATAATACCCGTCTATTCAATCTTCTTTGTCCTCCATATGAGACCCATCGGTGGGTCACATTGGCAAATAAGAACATCACTTGATGACCCACCGTTTGATTGAAGTAAAAGTTTCCTTTTATGTCTCGAATTTATTTTACGGACACGTCTCAGAAAGAACGTCTCTTCTATACGAGTAGCTCTTAGAAATTGTCTCTGGACACCCAAAAAAGAAGAAAGCTGGGGTCCGCTCGTATCTCCGAACTGTTTATGCTATTGTCTCGCAGTGTACAATCTCTCGACTCTAAAACGAACTCCAGACACATCTAGTGGTCCTCCAAGTGCCTCTGTTTAAGAAAAAAAGGTCAAGACATTTTTCTTCTCAGGCGATGCATTTTATTTAGCATCCTTTAAAAATAATCCAACACATGTTAATAATGATTCATTAAAAATCCCTCGATACGACGAAAATTGTTTCATTTTCGCGCGCCGATAGGAAGTGCACGCGCTCGCTGGTCGCGCGCAAACATTGTTTATTGTTACCTTCAAATCCGTAGCGGTGCAGAGATGCCCTTGTCTCGGTTTTTACCGCGAAAATATCGATACTACGATCAACCATCGTATTGCGGTTGTGTACGCACTTCCGTGGTGGAATACACGGACGTGTTCCATCCGTGCTTCCGTCCATCAATTTATTAGAAAGAAAAACACGAAATTGAATGCACGTCCGCGAAAATCCGGACCGCGAACGAGCACCCTCTATACGAACAAATTCGCACGGATATTCCGCGGCGACCTGTTTTCCCCCGCATTTACGTACCGGCCGGTAGCTCAACCCGGAGAGAGAACCTCTGTGAACAATGATCTGGCTACCATTTCACGTGGCGGATTTATTTCTCCCCCGTTTCGAGTAGCCGCAATTCTATAAAAACATATATCCTATCTTCTGTTGCTGTTATCGTTCGTTCCTTTTTTTCTCTCTCCCGTTTTTCGCCCGGTGAGAATTTCACCGTCCCCCCTACTGTAAAATTGAAACTGGCGAATTTGCACGCTTCTCCAAAGCTTCTCATCCCTCGTGGAAATCGCTGTTGAAGTTCAACGATATTGTTTTCTTCTTATTTCTTTGTTTTCTTGGGTGGCGGAAGGGATATGATAACCTTGCTACGCACGTGTAATATTAACGTAAGCGCTATTAAAGAAGAATGTATACAGGGTGTCCTGTAACTGGCGATTCTACGTGAAAAACTTGTTGAAACGAGAGAGATTCTCGTGGATCCCGATGACGATTCGGGACTTCGGTGCGTCTTTTGTTTATGGCATGAGCTACGCCTGCGCGTGCGGGTGCTAGTGTTTTGTTAGACGGTTAGAGTCTTTGTCCAGACCAGTTCGCTCCGCCGAAGCGCCGCCACTGAACGGGACTCCACGCCAAAAGTTAACACATTGCGCGTGGCCAGTCTTCGGCGTTCGTGTTTACGTCTTACGTCTTCGACTTCGGTTTTTTCCTGCCGGCATATAAAATAGGCATCATTGCCTCTTCGTTGATGTTGAATTAAATTTCGATGATACTTTTCAAGTATTTCCTTTATGTCGCGTAGATGCCGTATATATCCGGCGCTCGTAGACACAAGTCGTCGCGCGGGTGCCGTATATGTCCGGCGTTCGTAATGAAAGAGTGAACAACAAAACTAAATGAAAAATATAGAGCAAAATTTGTTCATACGAGGCTCTGTTTCCGGGAAAATTGAATTTGAAGATAAGCTACGTGACAATGCTTGAATGTCGAACAATGTTCTCATTAGGAGAAAAGGAATACTTTGGCAATCTGATATAATATAATAGCATGTATATTCCGTCAGATGGACGGAACAATACTGTTGCTTTTGGTCATACGCAGAGGATAGTGTAAATCTGGAGCTAGGGGGAAGAATGGTGTACAGGCTTTCACAGAATTGAAGCGTCAAAATATCGTGTCGTCGGCCCGTAACTCTTCGATTTAAAGAGCAAAGACTTGTATGCGTTGACAGACGTTACTTTCAACAATTCGATTAGTAATGTAAATTTAAATTAAGGAAATCGTTGATAAATGTATTATCGATCTTTTCGTGAAATTAGTATCGTTTGTTAGTACAAAGGTAAAGCCGAGAGCACGCGTACTCGGCAAAATTTCAAACTTATTTTTCTCGAAAACGAAGCCTCTTATGAACAAATTTGATTCTACGCGAAGAACACGAACCCGGTACTCCACTAGAGGGGGGAAATCGATATCGACATTCTTAGGAGAAAAATCCCTAGTCTATTCCCTACGTCAGTTAAAACAACCCCGCGCAAACGTCGAGGAGAGTCGTATCGCTGTATCAATTAGAAATTTCGATAAATTCAAGCGAGAACGAAGGGTGTGCGGTGTTTGTTAAAACGTGCCTTATCTCGGTGAGCTAAGTGTCGAGCGATTTTTCTGGTAGTATATAGGTCAAGCGTATTTGCCGAAAGATTGTGCCTTTAAGATTCGAATTTACTTACCTGTCGGTGATTGAATAAAGGCTGGCTCAAGTTTCGTATCGTAATGTAAACTTGAAAAATCATATTTCTGTGTGCTTAAGAATACACTTGAATGTACACATATGTATGTACTTCTTATCGTTTGCAAATGTAATTTGTTCGTATAGCAGGAAAGTAATTGTTCGAAGTTGAGATTGGATTGGCATTGTCATTTGACTGAGAAGGCTAATATAGAGGAAAGGGGTGTGGGCAACAATGGTATGTGTTTCATCCCAGGCCTGTTAATAGACTCGTCAGTGAGGCTATCCAGCACAATTGTCCTGGACACAGAGATAGCCGACATTAGGACACAGGAGCTATATCAGTTCCGTTCTCGGTTAGCTCGAGAAGCAAATTACTTCTCCCCCTCTATTCCCGTCACCGTGGATAGAAACTGTGCTTGACGCGGTATTATACGTATGATGCAGGTATCGCTGGTACGATATCCTTCGCGAAAATCATGCCAACGATTTTTAACGCGTTAAATGTCGCGCGAGTTTTATGTGACTCGTTTAGGGTACCGGGAGGACAGTTTTTAGATATTTAATTAAACGATTAAGTTGAACTGTGTTGACGTATTTCATTAAAATATAGCTACACGCTTAATTCGATGGGAAGATAGAGAAGCTTTCAGAGGGTTGAAAATTCAACGAGACTCCAGTTCTAAAATATATCAAATTCGATCAAGAGTCGACACTCGTATAAAACTCACCGTACAGTACCTAGTACATTCTACAATTTTCTCAAAAATATACGCCTCAAAATAGGTCTCACAAATGATCCCACATATATCTCCTTCAGTTCTAAAATCTATCATCTTCGATCAAAAATCGAAGTGCCTAGTATGTTCCCCAAAATACACATTTAGAAGTGATCACGCATCTATCTTCTCCAATTCCAAAATATATCAACTTTGTTCAAAAGTCGACACCCGTACAAAAATCACCGTGCAACCTATCACACTCCCACATCCTATCCCCTCGGTCCCCTGTTTTCCCGTTGTTCGTATCCGACGACGAGACAAAAGAAGAATAAGAAAGTCGACACGGAAAAGGTGGGAATTCGCGTTGAACATTACCTAAAAGCAATCTTCGTGCTAAAGTAAATCGCTTTGGTTTTCGAGGCAGCGTGACTGCTCGCCTCCTCTCTTCCATAGATCCGTCTCACCGACACACGCTCTAGGGGCCTTTAAGTTTCACGTGGCCAACAACTCACGCCATCCGCGTACTTTACATCCACCTACACCTGTGTCTGCATATACATGTACACACGTGAACGTTGTTGCACACAAGGGGATGCAGATAGGCAGTGGCAACGCGAGGAGAGAGGTTGTTAGCAGTCAGTCGGTCTCCTGGCTCTTCTCCAGAATCGATAAACCGTCGACTGATGAATGAATAAACAAAAGGGAGAAAAAGGAAATATGTAAAGGAGAAAAGTCGGGGGGGAAAGGGTAGGAACGACGACCGCGCCTCCGCGTAACCGCATAGCGCGGTTTACACCAGCGTCGACCTCGGTGTCGCCCGTTGCTCGACGCTCGGTTAAGCCGCGAGATCAGCTTAAAGTAACCGCAGTACCGTGTGCAACGGCAACCGGAGCGCGAACCTAGACCGCCGTTTTAATCTCGCGCAGCCGATGGAAAACGCGACGTGTTTCCGTGGCCTGGCTATCGGCTGGCCCGGCCTGGCTTGCGCCCTTCTAATGTGGTCCGCAAACATAATTTGCGGCTGGAAAAACGCGGAACCAGAGGATTTCGGGGAATTTTGCCTCCACGGTGAATTGTTTCTAGGTGGATTAATGGAAACTCTGAATCGCTCGATTAATTAATTTGCCATTGGAGTAATGGGTATTGCTGTTTGGTTACGTGGTGACGTTGATTTATAGTGTTTCTAAGCGGAGAGGGTGAAATTTGTGGGGTATAGATTGCTTTTTGATATTCATTTTTTTTTTTTGGAAAAGAATTTTGTGAG
>NW_017100231.1:1798774-1830042 GCF_001263275.1 Habropoda laboriosa | reverse complement strand
AAATAACGATGAAAATATGATAAAAATTTGGGTGAAGTAGTTGTTAGTGAAATATTCCCGTTGCATGTAAATTAAATCGAGTCGAGGAAAGTCCCCGGTCTTTCCACCAACCGTAAGATATTTTTACACGAGTCCTGGTTCTCGAGAATATCGATTCCGCGAATTCATCGGGTAAGCGTGCACTTGATTAAGAATCGATTGCGTATCTCTCCCTGGATTAATATTCTAGCCACCGTGTCCGCGCTCAACGCAGCACTGACAACATTTTCAATAACTCCTTTCTCTCTCTCTTTCTTATGGCGAGCGAATAGACGAGGTTTGCCACCATTTATCGTGCTTTCTCGAGCCGTGCAATTGAAATTATCAATATTTGCTAGCTCGAAATCGAGTAGGAATACTAATCCGCGGGAAGATATCTCGAATTGATTGGATTAAATTTCATCGAGTGCCGAGGTGATTCGGTGCTCGGTAGATTTTCCAGATGAAATTTCCCGAAAACGAAGCATCGTTCAATCTATACACACGCACACGCATACTTTTTTATTTATACTTTTTACATATTCTTTTTAATCACAGCTATCGCTCCAGTAACAGGCGCCACTATTTGATATCTCGACGAACCGTGGTTGTGCCAGGCAATAACGTTCCGCAATTCAAATAAGCCTCAGCTATTTCTTGCTTGGTAACGCGGAATTCAATCTGTCCTTCCATCTCCCGAAGATGATTCACGACGCGCGTCTCGATAATTAATAGGTAGCCTGTATATTTACTCTTGGCGCGGGTTTTATCGCGACTCACAATCGCTGGACTAGACGCCAGTATGACTCAACGTTAAATCTGCCGACGATTTATGTGCAACTAGTTTCTATCTGTTCTGAAGTAATCGGCGATAGATTGAAAAAAAAAGGATAGAACGGTAGGTATATTATCTCTCTCTTGGATATTCTCTCGCGTTATTACGTATTTGAGTAATTTCTCACACCAGTTTGATTCGATACGTTCACTATACCGACGCCTTTTGTTCCCCGAAATCGTTCATTTTCCAACGATTTTACGTCGCCGGTTGATCGCGATTTTCCCCGAAACAGTTTTATCATGTTCATCCCCGCGTTATGGTATTCGACCGCCGCTGGCGGTTTTATCGGAACAATTACGCATTTTCAACGGCGATACGATTCCCGATACGCTGTTATATAGCTACGTCTGCCCTTTCTCTCTCTCTCTAGGATATCTCTCTCTAGAATTTCTCTCTCTCTCTCTCTCTAGAATCTCTCTGTCTTTAGGATATCTCTCTCTCTCTAGAATTTCTCTCTCTCTCTCTCTCTCTCTCTCTCTCTAGAATCTCTCTGTCTTTAGGATATCTCTCTCTCTCTAGGATCTCTCTCTCTAGAATTTCTCTCTCTCTCTCTCTCTAGAATCTCTCTGTCTTTAGGATCTCTCTCTCTCTAGGATCTCTCTAGGGTCTCTGTTTCTCTCTCTCTCTCTCTCTCTCTCTCTCTCTAGAATCTCTCTGTCTAGAATTTCTCTCTCTCTCTCTCTCTCTCTCTCTCTAGGATCTCTCTCTCTCTAGGATCTCTCGCTCTCTTTAGGATCTCTCTAGGGTCTCTGTTTCTCTCTCTCTCTCTCTCTCTCTCTCTCTCTGTCTCTTCAGACTCTCTGTATTTGTATGTAACATACGTGCTTGGGAATCAATTTAAAACAGGGCGAAATCATGGCATCGTTTTATCCCCCCGATGTGTTAATTGGTTATCAGTCTGCCGCAATTAATAAGGCTGGTTACGGTTGCGTGTTGCTCGGGCGGCCGATATCGCGGAATACGCATCGGTGATTCTATTATGACTATCAGAATGTTATCGCGGCCAAACGAGTTTAAAAGGTATTCAACTGTTAACCTACCTCACTTCCTCCCTGTCGATCTCTGTTGTAGATTAAACCAGCTATAAAGAGCGAGACCTACTATCTAGTCATCCTATTTTTCCTCCGAATTTTTCTCTCTTCTTCTTTT
Source organism: Habropoda laboriosa (assembly GCF_001263275.1). NCBI lineage: Eukaryota > Metazoa > Arthropoda > Insecta > Hymenoptera > Apidae > Habropoda > Habropoda laboriosa. The sequence goes on along the minus strand of NW_017100231.1, from coordinate 1,828,037 downwards.
TTCTTCGTTTTTCTTTCTTTCTTTTTTCTTCTTTTTTCGTTCTTTCGTCGAGAATCGCGTGTCCGTCTTTTCTCACGGCACGTTTCCTGGATGTTATCGGCGGGAGTACATAGCGTATACGTATATGCTTCGCTGTTGCACCGATTCATGAGGCTGATAGGAGAACGGAATGAATCTCGACGATGTACTCGTGCGCTTATTAAATGCCACTTATTCCACCGTTACTGGGTTAGATCAGCTAGAAACGCTCGGTTGTATTGTGCGGCGAAACTGGGTGAAAAATTGAGTGGAAAGCTGAGCATGAAATGTGTGAAGTATGATACAACGGCGAGGTATGCGAATAATGAGATTCTTTTTCGAAGCCACGCATCAAAATTTCCCCAGATAAAAATTAGCTAAATGAAGTTCTCTCATTTATCCGGAACACTCGTACGGTACTTCTTTACAACAAAAGACACTTAAAAAAGAAACTAATCGAGTAAAAAGTAATAGCCCTTCAGAAATACCATTGCGAAGTATTTTTTAAAAATTGCAAAAAACGAGACGGTTAAATTTCATCAATTTCACTCTCAATCATTTCTGCAAAGGGCGCAAATTTGCAAAACAATCCAGTAAAAAGTAGCAATGTTCAGAAATACCATTTCGAAGGAAGCATTTTCTAAAAAATTGCAAAAGACGAGACGATTAAATTTCATCAATTTCACTCTCAATCATTTCTGCAAAGGGCGCAAATTTGCAAAATAATCTAGTAAAAAATAACAATGCTTCAGAAATACCATTTCGAAGGAAGCATTTTCTAAAAAATTGCAAAAGACGAGACGATTAAATTTCAATTTCACTTTCAATCATTTCTGCAAAGGGCGCAAATTTGCAAAACAATCCAGTAAAAAGTAGCAATGCTTCAGAAATACCATTTCGAAGGAAGCGTTCTCAAAACCATTGCCAAAATGCAGACGATTAAATTTCATCGAATTTACTCGCGGTCATTTCCGCGAACGGCGGAAATTCGCAAAACAGCGAACGGTGCAGGTAAATTCCAATCATCGAATACCAAGCGAACGCGAAAAGGTTCGCGAAGGAGAATGAAGTGACAGGCCAGAGTCAACTTCGTTAAATTTACGCTAGTAATTAGTCGAAATATCTGTAACATGCTGACGACGAGGGTGCTTACAAAGCCGGCATTAGGGGCAAAGAGAGCAATGGCACGGGACCCGAAATTAACCAACGTTGATTGGTAAATATTTGCACGCACTCGAGAGGTTAAAATCACAAAGCTACTACCTACGCGTACCATATGTATGTATACGGATCTTGAGTTGTAATATTCCTGTAGCGAGCTTTCGTCCGGGTAGCTTCACCCCGCATCGACGACTCGACAGAGTTTAGACAGAGGGAGAGAGAGAGAGAAGGAGAAATAGAGGAATATAGGGTGGAAGTTATGAGAGTCCTGAAAGTTTAGCAGTCGTGTGGTTGTTGGTTGAGATATTAGTGGCAATGTTGCACCGTTTGTAGCCTATCTTTCGTTGTTGCCTGTACAGCAGACTACGATTAACTAAGTATTCGTGGGTGGTACGCCTCTTCTAGTTTGTCAGTGATGGATAGCTGTTCTTTATCCTGGCAACCGTTGTGTTTCGGTTTCAGCTTTTCTTCCCTGCGATCGGTTTGCATCGTCGACGAACCCTTCGTTTAGGTTAGACTGTAAGATTAGTGTACGAGATTGTTCGTGTGTTACGCAGAAACTGGCACAAATTTTACACAGACGCTACATTTACTCGAACTCTCGCTCTTTTACACTTGTTGGTTTTTAAATTTCCCGCCTTATGTGTAACACTGGCGAGTGTCTCGTGTGTCTTTTGTTATCTTACCAGAATAAAGTGTTGTCTACGAAAATGTGTCTCTGAAAATCTCCATTAAATATCGTCCTAAAAATTCCGCGATTAATCCCTTCTGTTCCTTCCAACAACTCTCATCGCTCTTTTTATGCATTCATCTCCGATTCTCAATTAACACTTTCCGAAATATTCCAGAAGGCTACGCACAGACGAACCTCATTGGCCCAAAAACGTTCTAAGCTCTCCCAAAGCGTACTTCATGCACTCAACACGCACACACACTCCACAATAATAATAACAATATATGTACCTCTGACGTTATCAAAATTGTCACCTTTTTCCCCGAAAATTTGTGTATAACCTGCAGTGCAAAGTGATCTGAAACTTTTGCTCGGCACTGTACACAACCGCAGACAGTGAGAGCAGGAAGAAAAGGTTCTCCGCCGTAAAAGACCACAGACAAGATGTGGATTAATTACTATTATCCACCTGACTCGGTCCCATCTGCTGAGAATTGCACTTTCTGAACTCCCAAACGAACACATAACACCGCGGCTCTCATCGGAGGAACGTGCAAAGCACAGACACGAACGAACGAACGAACGAGACGCGTTCCAAGAAGGCACTTGTCGAGGCAGCAAGATTTTACCGTCACGGGGATCGTGTAAACGGCGAACGTAACCGCGGGAACAGCTCGCGTCTCGTTTCCCGGCTGACTAAAGCGAACCCGTCCGTTTTACCGAGACATTACTCTCTTTCCATGGCCGCGAGATTGTGTACCAATTGTGGGACGGGCTCGTTATACGCTCGATGCACCTTTACGCTCGCATCAATTCCAAACGCAACGTTCTTGCCTGATCTGCACACCGGATAATAACGTTTGCGATGGAAATACGCGTATTTAAACTCGTTCCTCGCACAGTTCATCCGCTAATTCCTTCGCCCTGTTTGTCTTCCAATCTTCGAGGCTACGTACTGTGAATAAGATCAACGGTCACGGAGTTATTCGATTTTGTCTGTATTCATTTTTTTCTTAATTGTCCTTTAACACTAGGTTTACGGACTGTTTCGGCTATGGTCCGGCTCGAAGGACCAATGTCAGCGTATCGTTGATGCACGTCGCGTTACGATTGTATTACTCGACGCGCACTTGCGATACTATTGCCCGCCAAATTAATCTTGGGCAAATTATTCAAAATTTATTTTGCTCGAACGGTAGCAAAACGTGGAGTGCGCCACGAACGATTGACGACTTTTGTTCCACATGACTTGAGTAGTCGATCGAAATGTGGTTACGAGCAAAGAAATTCTCTTGTCTCTAGTCCGTCGATGATAACTCGATTCTGCTGGGTTCGTTTTGATCATCCTCGAATGTTGTTTTGTTCGGAAAAACAACCTTCTAGTGCGAGCGTGCCATAAACCCGGTCAACGAAGACCCTGCGCGTTCCGTACCTGCGCGACGGAACACGGACATTTCTTATATTCCTATTTTATTTAAAAACAGCATATTATACACTGTTAACTTATAAATGAAACCACGTGATATTGTATATTTACGTAAAATTTATAATAAGCATAGGAGAGAAATGTATACGGTTTCTGCACTTTTCCTAGCGAAATACGAAATGCGTGAAAATGGCGCCCCCGTAAACCTAGTGTTAAGATTAATCGAACGGTGAAGAATCATTTATTAGGTTCTCTTTAATAAATTGTGAGTGTGAATCTTCTTCTGGGTGTATTCGGCAAGGAGTACGCTTCTGTCGGTATCTTCATGGGTAAATGGTGCGTCAAAGTTCAAGGCACAACGATAGGTTGTTCATTTTTATACTTCCTCGACGTTAGGAAGTGTTATTTTTGAGACTTAAAGTATGGGTTGTTTCTAAAGAAATCTTTTACCATTTGGGCCGAACCGATGGGTACTCGGGTCTGGTGTTTGTCACTCGCCAAGAGGCGCAGGCCAAGCCATAAACCGTCCCACAATGCCTACACCTTCTAAGTTAAATTCGAACATTTTTGATATGGAAGTTAAAACTTAAATTCTCCACTTATTTTAGACAAAAATATGCAATTTTATGTTACAAGCACAGACTACTGATTTTTGTGCATTTGTGGGAAATTTGAAGGTGCAAAGTTGCACAGAATGCACGTAATATGGAAAAATATCTTTCTACAATACCTGGAAGGAGAAATAATTTTCTGCCCGAGTTTTACTTTTTTTGCTATATTCCCAAAAATACGAATTTGCACGAGAATCTGCAGTCTACAAGAAATTTGTCAACGAATTTACGCTACGCCTTTGCCATTCACTGTTCGATACCTCAGCGGTATGCAGGACGACGACAACGGCGACTGTTAGGACACGTTTGTCTAGAAGTGTCATAAATACAATCGCTTAAACGTTGTCTCTATCTCTTAGCGGTTACCTAAACCATCCATCTTGTCGATGCGTGGCGGACACTCGGAGGGTATCAAAGTGGCCGCGAGCGAGTGCTTCGTTTGATCTACGACCGCGAACGCAGCGTGTTGCATTGTTGTTTGCCCTTTGACGTGTAACAACGTTGCTCGGTTACCGTGACAGAACGCGTGTCGTTGCACAGAGCTGCACGGTGTTACATCCCTTGGATCTAACGCGGAGATCTTCTCTCTGGGTCAAATCTACTCCGAAAATCGCTGTGTCTTCCGTGATCTTCTCGCGGAGCGCCTTTGAAAAAGGACTTCCGGGGGAATGGCTGTATCTTTGGCAATTGTTAGTATTTTTTAGTGAAAAAATTGTAGCAGTTGCTTGAAAGTATGGTCTTTCCCGGCACGAGAAGATTTATCGCAAAGTGTTTGCAAGTTTTTTCAAAAAAAATTCACAAATCTCACGTCTTTTTGCACTTTTTTCACCTCTGTGCATTTTTTCTTCGGTTGCAGGTATTTCTTGTCAATTTTTTTCTTTTGGTAAAATTTATCGGAGAAGAAAAGATCTGTACCTGTCTTTTTATTCTGTATGAGGAAGACTGTAGAATGGACTAAATAGACAGGATTATTTCTTCTAAGTTGAACATTATTCGAGGCATTTAATTTTTTCTTTTTTTTTTGTGAGAATATAACGTACTTTGTCATGTAAAATATTCATTTCTCGGAAGTATGCACACTTTACACGGCTAAAATATTGTTGGCGTGCAAAGTGTTGAGAGAAGGGGACTTTTTGCACCGCGAAATATGCGAAATCGTGGAGAAATGGTTTTTCAGGGGCCAGGAATTTATGTTGGGATATAAGTGGGTGGTGTTGTAAAGTCATTTGCACAGGGAGTCATTCTAGCGTGGTTTAAGGCTTTTGGCAAAGCTTGTGGGAAAACTTAATATTCTATATCAGCGACACGCCATTGTGTAGCGACTGGATTGCACTCCTGAGGACGCGAGCGTCCGTTGCAGATGACTTAATGTACTTTTAACACTTCACTTGGCACGAGCTCGCTTGAATATTTCACATATATTACTATCTGTTATATTAACGCTTTATCATTTGAATTATTTTAGAGCTGAGATAAATAAAATTCTACTTGGGATAGAGTTATGGTTAGAGCGAGGTTAATTTAAATTCACTGTAACTATTTGAAGAAGGCCAAACGGGGCGTACATATATTCTTAGCCGCTAAATTAGTTTTTTTTTTATCAACTACAATAGAGCACTGATAAAAGTGCAGTAAAATTTAAAAAATTCAAAATCACCTTGATGTCTCAGTAACTATTAAAGAAAATAAAAAAGAAACATATTTTTAGTCGTTAAATTCTTCTTTTTTTTATTGGCTACTATAGCATACTGATAAAAATATGCAGTACTATTTAAAAAATTTAAGATCACCTAGATATCTCAGTAACTATTAAAGAAAATCATAAAGGAACACATATTTTTAGTCGTTAAATTCTTTTTCCTATTAATTGCAATGGAGCACTGATAAAGATGTGCAGTAAAATTTAAAAAATTCAAGACCACCTTGATATCTCAGTAACTATTAAAGAAAATCATAAAGAAACACATATTTTTAGTCGTCAAGTTCTTTTTTTTTTTGGCTACTTTAGTATACTGATAACAGTATGCAGTACCATTTAAAAAATTCAAGATACCCTTGATATGTCAGACAAGTAAAGACAAGAAAATTAAAATCCATTCATTCAAGGATTTTATTGTCTCAACAGTTCTTAATTACTCACTCGATACGCAAGAACCTCTAGTATAAATATATAAGAAAAAATTGAATCAAATGAATATTTCTATCGTCAGCAAGTACTTCAATCTGATAAAAAAGAATCCACCGATTTGTAAAATTCGAACGAGTGCAAATATTTCTCCTATCAACAGGGGAACACCGTCACATCTGATTTTCCTTCGAACAAAAGCGAATGAAAATTCCTCGAAATTCCGAGGATAACCGACAAAACCACCCTTGCAAACATGTCTCCGCGTCTAGCCAAGAATAAAACAACGTCTCTACCCCAGAGAATAACGTCACCACGGTCTAACGTTACCGCGAAACGTTCTCTGTCCTCGCGAGCTGCAATTTAATATCCGTCGCGAGTAATGCGCGTGATCCAGCTCTTCCACGCCGAGCTAAAACAGCTGGATAATAGGGAAACGGAGAGAATCTGTTTCCCTTTTCGTCGTCGCGTGACTTTGGCCAGGTCCGAAAAGGCCGCCGCGTTCAAGTGGCTAACGAGGAAACGTCTTCCGTGAGAGGAGAGACTCCTCGAGAATCCGCGAAACTCGAAGGAAACCGTAAATTAGCCAGCCTGTCCTACTCAGCTGTGCTCGCGTTTGCTGACGCGAGCGTAAGACGGTGGTGAAGACAGTGTCCCGACGAAATTACACCGGCGGACGGTCAAAGCAGCGGCAAACAATGCGCTCGGATGTCGAAAGATGGATCGTCGCGAGCTTGAATGGCCCTAGACGCGTCTTCCAATGTAGACGCTCGCTGTGAAACTCGCGGGAAATGCAGAGGACGGTTCTTCCGCCGTGGTGGATGAAGCATTTCCACGAGTGTCAAAGCGTATGCGAGACTGGAGAGATTTTTGAGAGCTGCAGGCGCGAGATTTTGCTAGCCCGAGGAGCGCGAGGGATGAGAAGAAGCTTTTAAGAGTCGTGGATGAAGGTTTGTTTTTTAATTTTCGGGGATAATTGGAATGGAGGAAATTTTCTCGATTGGTAGATTAGGATTATTGCAAATTTCGAGGCCTTTGAGAGTTATGAACGCAGGATTTTCGGAGATTCAAGCTATGCTTCGAAATGAAGATTTTGCTAGCCTCGATGGGGAGAAGCTTCTAAGAGCTGTAGACGAAGATTTTGTTTTTGAAAATTTTCGAGATAATTGAAACGGAGGAAATTTTTTCGATTGCAAATTTCGAGGCATGCACGAAGTAAAGATCTTTGAGAGTTATGAACGCAGGATTTTCGGAGATTCGAGGTATGCTTCGGAATGAAGAAAATTCTCAAGAGCCCCTCGTGACCCTAATTCCAGCGGTTAATATTGTTTAAGGGTGCAGGCAAAAGGTTCTCGACGATGTTTGCAGGGCTCGTATTTAGCTTTATGGAGATTTTTTAATAGCCCGCTGATGCTGTATTATACGCAGCGCATCTCTCCCTGCCAGAGGTATTACACGGCGTGCCTCGAGACCCTATGAAGTAGAGAAGATAGGATTATCTCGGAGATTTCGAGTGATACAGGAAAAGTAAGGATTTGAAGACTTTCGCGGATTGAGGTTCTTGTATAGTTAATACCGTTTCAAGCTTCCAAGTTGTAATCTATGGGTTTGATGGAAGCAGTTTATTTCGTTCGAGATTTCTCATGCGATAATACCGTATTATTTCATCGAGATGCACATATATATATATCCATAAGCGTGTACAGTTGTTAATGTACCTTGGGAGATTTAACGCCGGTAAAGTATTTCAGTAAATATAAAACCCCCGGTGCAACGTCTGTTCTTCATATTTTACGCGATTTACACGTCCCAACTTTTTCTCTCTCTCTCTCTCTCTCCTCATTTCGTTTCATTACGGTGAAAAACTGGCGGAAACGGTGACTTAATACGGCATTCAATTGGAGGATCTCCGTGGAACCACGCGAATGGTAATAAGAATGGCTAAAATAGTAGATGCGCCGTTCTGCCAACAGGTTACGGTGATCTTCAACCGGCAATAAGGAAGAATCTTGAGTTTGTTGCCTGACGGAAATTTATCGCTGGCAATGGCCAATAAACATGAACAGCAATTTAACCGTTTACACGTAACTGTGCTTAACATACGTACCGCGACAGTCGCGTAAAAAATGAAATGATACATCGCTCCGTAATAAAAGAAAAAATTCCTACGGTAGAAAGCAAACGTGTCGTCTCCCTGTGAGGAGGTAAAAGTTCCTACGGTAAAAAACCGAATTGTCTACTTTTAAGGAGGTGAACGATGATTCAGAAAAATCTGGACGTTTGCGTTGAACGCTTCTTCCTTTTTAATTATGTCACAGTATAGGGTAGGGTGACAGTGTCTTAAAATCGTGTGAAAGTCACAACTTAGGTGTTCTCCAATTCATTCTTTCTTTTGCTACAGGATGCAATAGAAACAAGTGTATTCTGCTTTCCAGTAAAAAAAATATCAGTGATTTTGAAGAAACTCTAAAAAAATGATTTTATTCTTCCTTGGAAACCATTGAAATTGTACTTTCAACATTTTTCATTTTAAAAAGAAAATTCTTCCCCTCTGCTATAAGATGCAATAGAAAGAAATGTATTCTTTCCAGTAAAAAAAAAAAAAAATCAGCGACTCTGAAGCAACTTTAAAAAAATGATTTTGTTCTTCCTTGGGAACCATTCAAATTGTACTTTAAACATTTTTCATTAAAAAAAAAAAAGAAATAAATCTTTCCACTGGGACACTCTGTATATAAGTAACCAATTACTTAATTTACCTATAGAAATCACCATGTAGTAATCGTTTTCTATCAAGTTTCGACTGATTTGCTTAAGTAATCGCGGAATTCCAGATTCACTCTTTGTCCGGAGTTATAAGAGTGTAAGCAATTACTCACCTGTAAGTAGATTTGGAATAAAACTCCCTGGTGAATTGTGTTGTACACCACGGCGACACTAATTGTCTTAGCCGGCGGAAGTCGATTGAATTCGCGCGACGAAAGGTAGAGCTTTGTCGCCCGGACAAATGGCGGGTCTGCTCCCATGCTCGTATTCCGGGGTGAACACGGTCGAAGTTGTCGCGTTACGGACAATAATTCGCTTTAGCTGTCGCCAACGAATCGTCGTCGTCGTCTTCCTCGCCTAATGAAATTCCCTTCGAATCCACGATGGCCCCCCGACGTTGGCGTGTTTTGTTTACGGTTTAAAATCAAAGCGGCAGACATCATCTGGGACAATAAACCTGAAACTCCAGCGGAACGTTACCGGCTGTGTAGCTGTTTCACGCAGACAATACGCTTGGGAGACGAAAGACGTTCAGCTAGACGCGAAACATGGAAATTTTCGTGCCTCCACGCTTTTTGGGAATACGCTTCCAAGCGTTTGTACACCTATTAATCGTTCTGGGCGATGTTGTGCAATTTGTGGTTGTCAAAAGGTGTTGATTAGATTTCGAAAGATTGAAGTTCTGGTCTTTCTCGAATATTAATTTTTGTGCGAGTAATCAGGTACCATTTCTATATTTTCTTTGACAATTTTTTGTTATTGTGAAAGTATTGGAAAATCGGCCCGGATCCCCATTTTTTGACATTTTTACGTCGATATACACTACCGGGCAAAAGTTTGGAATCATCTTCCAGTTTTCATCAATATTTTTATAGATTTCAAGTTTATCTCAATTGTACATTTATCAATTTATCTCGTATCGATTGATTCGAACGATAAAAAATTCTCAAAGTCGCTGACTTTTTTTCTGCAAATTTTTGTGTCAATTGCAATGCTCGGTGATTTCAAACTTTTGGTCGGTAGTGTAGATGCGTTTCCAAAATAGAAATTTATGCAAATATTGAAAAATGAAAGCTTGAAACAACCGTGAATATTTTGGTTGCCTACGCGGGAATTAATATGTCTTGAATATTAATTAATTATTAATATTAACCCCTTGACGTATGATTTCTTTTCCTGACTATGCACCTAAGCGTCAGCTATTCATCGTTTTAGTACAATATTAAGTAAGAAAAGCTGGTGTACTATAGATTAATCATTTGACTGCTATCGGCGCTCCTCGTATTTACACATTGCTCATTTGACAAATATAAAATGCAAAATAGTCAGCAACAAGTTATTTGGCTAACGAAGTATGTAGTCTGACTACATATAATGCCATAACTCAGTCGTACACAGCCAGTGCTTCACTTTCAAGTTTCCACCAGTCAAAGGGTTAATGAAATTTTGCAATCTTCAGTTTAATCAACGAAATGAAATTAATTTGAATCCTTAATCTATAATCTGTGGCACCAGCCTAACTCGTTATTATATTTCAATACTGTCAAACAAGGAAAGCTCGCAAACCCCACGTAAATCGTTACATCTCCACTTTACAACGTTCAAATCGATACGAGAACTCATCCAGCATCGAGAACCGATTCTCCAGCGATCGGGTACGCTCCGTTTACGAATTCTTTGTCCGGGACTAGCGCATCGCCGGGGGCGTATAAATTCCAGGCAGAATCCGCGAGGGGCGGACGTATTGGAAAGCGCGGCGAAAAGTAATATCGAAAGAAGAAGATATCTCGTTTGAGTTATAGCTGGTGTAGAATCAGGAGGGTAGTGGTACCGCGAGCTCTCTCGCGACTACGTCGACGACGATCGTTTTAATAAAACGTAGTTTCGCGATTCGCGTGGCGGTGTGTTCGTCGACTCTTTAAAGGGGATGAAACGAAGAAGAAGAGAGAGAGAGAGAGAGAGGAGAGAGAATGCCGTAGGGGATCGACGAAAGAAAGGGAGAATGCAACCGAAGGAAGAGAAAAGCCTGGCGTATAACCGCGGGCCATGCAGGCGAAAAAGAAAGCGAGCAAATAAGGAGAGGGAACGGAGGGAAAAGTTGGAGAAACGGGCGAGTAGGATGAAAGAGGCCAGGCCAAGCTCACTAACTTGAACAATATCTCTCAAGATGCTGCCGCGCCGTGTGCCGCCCGGAGATCTAGCCTCGGAACTTCCTCGACTAGCGCGCGCATCTCGCCGGTGCCGAGCGAACACCCCGAGTTTTCCACGTCAGAGAGGGAAAACTTTCACATATTCCATTCACGAGCTGCGTTTCAGATCGGTGCTTAAAGAAAAAGACCGCCGACCGGAGGAGAGAAACGAGGGAGAGACAGGGAGAGACGAGGGAGAGACGGAGAGCGAAAAAAGGGAGGAAAGGCCGTGACTGTCTGTCTGTACGCTTTTCAAACTTTCCGTTTCTCTCCCGGCTCCATTCAAAGCGTTGTAAACGATCCGAGAGATACCGAAGAGGCTCGAACTCGTAAATAAATTACGTCGAAACGCAGGGAATCTACCGGTTGACGGCTTCTTCAATTTTTCATTCTGACTCCCTTGGCTACCTCTAACGTTCCTTCGCGCAGAGTTTCCACCCCCTTTTGGGCGAACCTCGTAGCGTAATATGTTGATGCGAGTTGGAAAGTCGTTCGATACTTCCAACTTACTAAGCCAAGTTGAGGGGATAAGATAATGCGGAGTACGGTTGTGGATTATTGCTAAGAAATCGTGTGTCCCACTTGACTACTCAAACGTGATCTCAATTTGACGCGATCGGTGGACAGAGAACGAGCTCTTAAGGGTTGAACGTTGTTCCATATGTATGACGAAGTCTGTAATTTATTCCATTTATGGGGTATCGATTGTGAGTCGCGTCTGGAAGAAAACTACACTTCTTTCTGATGTTTTGTGTACTGAATTTTATTTCTGTGAGATACAACTATTGTCAACGGTGTTTATTCGGCTATTAGTTGAGATACATGTAAAATATTAAAATTAGTTGAGATACATAAGAAATAAAAAAGGAAAACATGCAGAAGTATTGATAATTAGGGGTGAGTTACGTCGAATCTTATCAGAGTGATTCTTCCCCAATCATGAACGTTCGAAGACACATTTCCGAGATAAAGGAACCATTCCCTTCCACCGGAATATATTTAAAGGCTTTTCGAATATTATCGAGTCAGTGTCACGTTGTGCACCACTCGAGAGGCAGTATAAGAATCGCGCCGCTTTCACGGCCGGTTCGCGTTACCCGTAAAGTCCGAAAGGTAATCCTGCTGGTTGTTCGTAAAATTTTTACACCGGCGTCGCGTGCGGATTCCAACGACATCCACAAAGAGTGCGGTTTATTTAGCGCCTCGAACGGCCGCTACCGGTCGTAAAATCCGCGAACGATCGACGTATGCTCTCCTGGCCACCGCAGACACTCTCTCTCCCTGTTCTATCCGAGTCTGCAGACTCTTCGCTTCGTTCTGTGTTTTCTCCATGGGGCGAAAGGCGAACGATGCTAGCCGCGGCGTTACGGGTCTTTTACGCAGCTTTTCAAACGAGCGTATGAATGGAATGTTCTTATTCCCCTCGAGGAAATCTGCACGAGAGGCTATTTCCGTTTATACCGAAGATTTGTCGTAGGATGTTCGGGGCATAAAGTTAGTAAACTTTGAATACCGAATGGACGAGCCAGACGTTGGATGAATTGCTACGCTTTGGAAAATATTTTAGACAATGGACCATCGGACGGTTTAAGGCTCGAGGATGGTAAAGTTTGCCTTTCTCTGCCTTTGAAAAATATTTTAGAAAATTCTTCTGACTAATATTCATCGTTTATAGCAGATTTTATGTTTGTTGTGAATTATTGCGCTTTGAAAAATATCATAGAAAATGGACCAGCGGGTAGTTTAGAGCATAAGATTGGTGAACTTTGAATAGCAAATGGACGAGTCAGACTTAAAATTTTTCTGCGTTTGAAAAATATTTCAGAAAATTCCTGTCGCTAATATTGATCATTTGCACCAGATTTTATGTTTGTTACGATTTCACAGCGGATTTTTATGCATTTATGGGAAATCTGAATGTGCCAATTTGCACAGAATGCATTTAATATGAACAAATATACAAATTACAGTACTTTTTATAATACTTGTTAGACGAAATAATTTTCTACCAAAGCTCCACTGTTTTTCTTACCCTATTCTGAGTAATCTAAATTTGCATAAGTCCGGTTACGACAAACGGTACAGTTACTTTTCCAGAAGGCCAATTTCAAATTAGCATCGTTAGTACAGGTTGTTCCAAAATACGAAACAGTTCGGTACTTCTTTCGTTGCACCCACTCGAGCTGTCTAAACAGATCTACGTTTGTTTTCGACCGACTATTGCGGATTTGAAGGCGTAAGGCTCTATTTGTACTTTTCAAATTGAGTTCCCGCCGCGTTCGGAAAGTTTTCCGCTTGAAAAGCTAGGAAAGTCCCTTTATTACCTCCCTACTTTCTCCCGACATTCTCCTATGGCATCTTTCTTGCCTCGCATCAGGCCACTTGACTCGAAGACGCTTCCGCACAGCCAACGGGAGAGTTTCGTATTGCTATTCCCTTCGCTTTTCCTACTGTATTCGGAAAAGTCCAGCCTCGAACGCGTAAATCTAGCGAACAAATCCTGCAATCATGTTCTCGACCGAGACAAAACCTTCTCCAACGATAATTCTCGCGTTTAACTATTTTTCCCCCCCCCTCTCTTTGCATCGAAAAGCGTAACAATTCGATTATCTGTAGGAAATAGTGACTGTGGCATTGTTAATTGTATATTATCTGATATTAAATTGATAAGAATCTCAATTGTACATTGTACGATATTAAATTGATAAGAATTCTTTTTTTATCGCAAATGAATCTTGTTTCTGGCGCCGCAGAGGTTTATCGGTTAGTTCGATTAAATTTTGTAGATATCTCGCTTCCTGCATTATTGAACGTGCATAATGTATGTTAATGTGCAATAGCTAAGGGTGATATAGATAATTTTGAAAATTATATCAGCATGAATACTTCACGTGTAACGATGTAGTTGGACAATGTTAATTACCTTTGTTACTTTGTCGAGTTCGGAGTGATGTTCTCTCTTCGAAGTCGAGTTCGAACGCTAATCGGGGTATCTGGGCGAAATTATTATACACCTAGCCTCCTGGTTTCGTTTAATCAAATAACTAGGGTAATCAACGATTCATTTATATTTCGAATTCGTCCCTGCGTCCCATTAACTGTTATTGAATTCCTCGGGGATGTTAAATTAAATCAATTCTGCGGTGAAAAATATAATTATCATCGAAAAGGTGTACTAAAAATATACCAAAGGAAGATTGGAAGTTGTAAGTATTTCGAATTCGTCCCTGCATCCCACTAACTGTTATTACATTTCTCGGGAATATTAAATTAAGTCATTTCTGTGGTAAAAAAAAAATATAATTTTCTTTGAGAAGGTAAAATATAACCAGAGGAATATTGGAAGTTTCAGTATTTCGCATTCGTCGCTTTCCTATTAATTGTTACTACATTTCTCACGAATGTTAAATTGAGTCATTTCTGTGGTAAAAAAATTAAATTATGTTCGAAAAGGTACACTAAAAATATACCAAAGGAATATTGGAAGTTTAAAAAAATGAACTAAAATATCTGTCAGTTTTTCCTCTTTCAATTGTGGAAAATCTACGGTGAACGCGTTCAATTGCTCGAGAAAGCTTCGTTGTTTCCGCGAGAAGTTGTAGCCGCGTTGTATTCACAGATTTATAAGTGGCGTCGAGACGAAGTTTCCAGGGAAACTGCTCGATTCATAGTCAGGCCGCGGATACCAGTCGTGGGCCCGCCGCGTTCTCGTGTACCGTGCCACTTTTCCGCCACGAAGTTCAGGGTGTAGTTAAGTCACCGTTGCTTTATTGAAATTTCATCCTGAAGCGTAACACGAGTCCCCGACTCTTCTGCGCCTTCGTTCTCGCCCCGCGGGCTGCTAGCAACCAGCCTCGTTTCACCCAGATTAACTTCTCCACTTCGGTGTCCTCCGATTTGTTCGTAAACGCGGCTACAGTCTGACCAGAATCAATTCACTGTTCAAGGTTACTCCCACTTTTCTGAAGAACGTTTCAAACGAAATTTTCTTAATTTCACGAAGTTTTCCTTTTATCGTTGGATGTGAGATAAGTATGTTTGGTATAAGTAAGTAGGTCTGAATGAAAATACATGCGTGGTAAGACCAAAACTCGCGTGTCACGAGTGCGTGAATTCGTGTACAAATCTGATCCAGTGTGACCGTGTGTGAGTGAGTATAGTGGGTGTGTGCGTGTCCCGCGTATCACGATACAGATAGCAAGCCGGGGTGAGACCATTTAAGGGCATCCAGTGTGCCACCAAAAACGGATAGGTGGCGTGCACCATAGGGAAAGCCTTCCTGGTGAAATCGTAAATCTCCTTCCCGCGGTCGCCGCCGTAATGGCCGACTCTATGTCCCCTCACTCTTCAACGGGAAACCGTTTCACCTTCTGTTTTCTTGTTTCCACATATGATACACCAGTTCTACTTCCTACAACGCGTTTCGCGCTTTAACAAGTCGAGTATTTCATTTGGAGAACCGTTTTGCTTCATCTTGCTTTTTGTCCAATTTCAAGGGAACTTGGTTTCGGATCTCTTGGCAAGGTTTGCATTGTGGGAATGCTGAATAAATAGGTTACATACCTGGTGTGGACGAAAAGTTGGTAGAAAAAGTTTGTAAGAATTATTTATTTGAACTTTTGTTTAAATCTATATTATCGCTATTGGAAATGGGTGATTGAAACGAAATAGTCTTTGTATAGTCGGGGCCACGATATAGCGAGGTCGTAAAATCGGTTAGGTGTCAAAGTAAACATGTTTTAGCTGCCGGGACCCCGAAATTGACAGAAATACGAGCAGATAAGTACTTGAAACCATGGTCAGGACCGTACAAAGAATTCTTGTATCCAGCGAAAGTCAAACTGATTCTAATATATTTACTGAAAATTGAGTTCAGCTAGGACAATTTAGGGTTTTTTTCTTCTGGGAAAAGCCGCTTTTGGAAGTACGGTTACAAGTAAAGGTCTTATTGAGGTCTTTAACATCTTCATTTACCTGCTCGTGTTATATACAGATAGAAAATGCAAAAGGATTGTGTAGCTTTAATATTAACATATTTTCCATTTGTAAATGAAATACCATTTTCTACTTGAAGTACCAAATCATATGCTACCATTCGTTTATTGTTGGAACCCTCGAACAGACTGCAACACACGGCCTTGAGTGCCGCAACATCAATCGATGCCGATTCTTGAGAGTTTAATTTACGACCTCGCTATATCGTGGCCCCAACTATATAGTAAACCGAACCTATGTTAGGACCGTACACTGCATTTTATTTTAGGGGTCCATACAATAATAGATAAGGAGAGAAAAATAGAGAAGGAGTTGTTGGCGGAGTGCGCAAAGTCCCGGCTTGCCAACCTGAGGTCCCGGGTTCGATTCCCGTTGAGTGTCCCTCGAAATTTTTCTTCGGTTTCCTTTACTATTTCGAATATTTCCTATTTAAAATATTCGATTATTTACCGATAATCACTATTTGGATTGTTAGAATAGTTAACACGTTCGGTACCAAGCGTCACATATATAAGAATGTAAATCAGAATAATTGGAAGGATAAAGGGACGAAGCTTCAACAGAACCCCGTGGTTATAGCGAATCGATTTATACTCTAGCAGCCCCTAACCGAGGTTTCAAATCTTGAGCGCCCTTATTTCTGTCAATTTCTCGTTGTCTGGACACACTCGAATCATGTTTCTTTCAATTCCCGACGATTTCCACGATCACGCTCTGTCGTGGCGCGGTCTACAACAGAGCAACCAAGAGTAGCACGGTGGAATCTCTACCGAGCGACCTTGAACGATCAATTGATTTGATCCGACTGTAGCCTGGAGGCGGCGCAGCTCGATCGAGTGAGTCCGGTTCGTGCTGGAATTCGACGTATACTCGTTCCACTCCGTGTGACAACGCAAGCGGGATCGCGCGGCGCGGATCACCCACGCTTTGCCGCGCATAAGGGCATAGGGACGGGTGTAAAACGGGCATCACGTCGGTCCGTTCGTTCTCGAGATCGTTAAGCCTGACCCCCCGGCGAGCGAACGTTAGCCACGGCGAAAGAGAACGAGCCTCGAGAACTACCGGACGTGCAACTTGGCTCGACGTCGTTAGCGATCCAGCCGTAACCTGTATATATAGTCGTCGAGATATCGAGCCACCTCTAGAGATCTCTCTCCTTCGTCCAACTGCTTCAACGATCGCTTACACTTTCCACTAGGGAAAAACCTTTCGCTTTTCACCTAGCAGAAGGAGAAGAGACTCGTGTCTTATTAGCGGTTGATTTTCTTGCCACGAATCTCTGCCAGTAAGCTTGACTTTTTTTTCTCTATCGCCGGTAATAATCGTGCAAGTCGAACGAAGGGAACAAGATTGGGTCAATTGGATTGCTGCAGTTGGAGAGATTCGAGGGTGAATCCCTTTGTTCATTGGCAATTGGTGAATTCTCTCTCTCTTGGTTCGAGGAGAGAATGCCTCAAGTGGATGAGGCTTGTGAGAAAGACTGGGCTTGATAAGGTCGAGATCGTGATTGTGGAAACGGAAAGTGTTGGAAGCTTGAAGTATAACGAACGGTGAGAAGTAATACAATTTCTGTTGAAGATCACTTAAAGATCACCTTATCGCCACTAGCTGAACAGCATTTTCACGTCGAGATGAAATTTCGTCATATCTCTTCCTTCTGTTCCATCAGCCAGAACGCGTCGAAACTCGTGGATTCGGGTAACTCTGAGTTTTCGCGGTGAGTCGTCTTCGAAGCGTGTTACAACGGTACCCTTCGAACTCTCTGTCTCGCGCATGCTTCTCGCGTTCGTCTTCGCGTGTACGTACACTCAGGTTGGACCATTTAAAAAGATAACGCCCGGCGAGCCGTTAGAAACGGAATACATTAGCCGTAACAAAAGGCTATTGGCGAGGAGCGAGGCGCGGGCGAGCGCGAGGACCGCGCCGAGTAGAATCAATGGCGGTCGTTGTGACACAAGGAAACATTATGCACGGCTGTCAAGTTTGCACTTCGCCGTAACCCTTCGACTCTACTCCAGACGTGTATTTACCGGCGAACTTTTCTCATTGGCCGTGTGCTCGAAAGTGCACTCTCGCCGCTAGAATAAATACAGAGAGATCGTTGGTTCACTCGCTCGGCTCGGCCCGGCTAGGCTCGCGTATATACATATATTCGATCGCGCGTATTTATCCAACAGCGCGGTAGATATCGGTAAACACAATATACGAGTTTATCGTTTCCCGTTCGAATCGATAACGCGCTATTGCTTTTGCATAATGAACGGGGGGCGAGGTGGGCATAGGTTAACGTAAATACGCTCCTCTAATCTGTACTTATTAAGAGGAGGTCTATCCTTGTCTGTGTTTATTTGCTTGTGCAGCTACCCCCGCGAGAATAAAAGGGAAATCGATCGATCTGGAGGTGAAAAAATGGGATACCGTTCGTATTGTATCAACACGTTCGCGTCCGAGCGTGTGGAATTGATATTTTTCGGAGAAATTTTGGGAAAAGTGGTGAATTACTTTTTCGTCAAACGTGTATAAAAGTATCTGCCGTGGTATTTCTTAGGAGAAATTGAACTACTTATGGAGTTTTGTTGCACTCGAGGCGACTAAGAAGCGATGTTACTGTTATATATACATGTCGCGTACGTTATGTCTGTTGCGTACAACAGCGCAACTCGTACTTCGCACGCCGAATTAACTTTGTGCGAATAGTTCAATTCTAATGGACTGTATAACTTATATTTTATTTTCCTTGACTATCACACCTAATGTACTATTTATTTAACGTTCAATGTTCGTGCTTCTATGTCTTGTGTCTAACTAACTTTTCGTTTTTAAAAAGATCCCGTCGATGCCTCCGAACAAACCGCATCGCGGGGGTGAGACACTCGGATAGGTGGAATTCATGTTTCGATAGTGGTGGGGAAGGGTGGCTGACACTACCTATTGGTTAAAATTAAAGGGGAGAAACTAAGCAAAAATGCCACCCCCCAGACCATTCGTCACTCTCAGGTACCGATCATACCCTTGAGTGACGCACGGGGAAATTCCGAATGTCTCTAACAATGATTGTAGCAGACAATAGCCTTAAGAAACGCTTCGGCTCTGGTGACCATATGTATGAAAATTTACCAAAAAAAAAAAAACAAGTTTATAAAAAGCAAGGCAAAAAGAACTACGATTGCCGTGGTATCATAAAGTTACTGTCGCTACGAAACGGCTAACGGCCTTCTAATAAAAATGTACTTATTTGGTATACCTCGAGGGTTAGGCGGCAGGTATACGCCTCGAGGGCTAAATAATCCTTACTGCTACGAAAAATTGAAGAATATTAATTTGAAAGGTCGCTACGCGACAATACAATTTGGCGAATAATTAACGGAGGCACCCCTTGAAGCTGATATTTTCCAGGACAGCAGGTCTGTGGACCTCCGTAAATTGTTCGTATGTTAGAGGTCACAATTCTAATGAAGTGTTACAATGGGTGCGGGGTGATTTCGTGTCATTTCTTTCAGTAACGTATCAGAAACGTATGCAACTATTTTAATAAGTGAAACATCTGTCGTGACATGTTTCAAGAGAAATTGGACCGTTTGTAGAGTTTTATTAATGTATTTTCAGATAGATATGTGAAAATCTATTAATACATAAATTCCACGTCATTTGGATTCGAGTCGAAAACGCATACGTGCGTCATTTGACGCTAACGTTGTCAACGGAGAAAAAGTGTTGGTGAAATCGAAATGTGTGGAATCTGCTAATTATAGATCGTAATTGTCAGGAATGTTATTACAAACGTCCAAGTATTTCTGCCTTTTGTATGGATCGTAAAAGTTCCGAAGTGTCTCGATAATTCGTGTTATCTACGAGAGAGGCTATATTACAGTGCAGTAGTACAGCGCCCATTCATAGTGATATCTGGAACATCATTTTTTTTATTCATACCAGTAAGACAGAACACGATTGACATCAGTGACACTATAAAGCTGGAAACAGAGTAGAGCACGTTGTATTATCTGGAGTGTATACTCCAGTCGATACTACGTCAGTATATACACGTAGAAGTGTACGAAAGGTTTGAATCATCTGATTGATCTTCGTGGTTAAGAAGTTAGCCCTGTTTTCGGTTAATCAGATACTCACAATTTTACAATTTATAATATTATCGTTTTAAAAAAGACTCTTTTTGATACCAGCCTACGTCAATGAACTAGAACAGTTTAACCCTTTCGTGATTTAATTATTTGTTTTTTTTTTTTAAAGAATTTCTTGTTGATCTACTGATTTTCTCGTTTGTAATGGACACTAAACTCAGTGGTAAGTCTCACTGGTCACGAAAGGGCTAATTTTTCGTGGGAGTGCAATAATTTCTTGCGTTGGACCAATCTTTCCAAAAATTTCTTTTCTATCTCTCAATCATCGCGACTGTAATGGACACCAAATTGAGATCAATTTTTATTCAGGAACTCAAGATAGCGTATGCGTCACAAGCGTTCTATTAGTCTCGAAAGTGTTAATTTCTCAAGAGAGTGCAATAATTTCTTGCGTTGGACCAATCTTCCCAAAAATTTCTTTCTATCTCTCAATCATCGAGACTGCAATGGACACCAAACCGAGATCAATTTTTACTCAAAATCTCAAATTAGTCACGAAGGGGTTAATTTTTCAAGAGAGTGCAATAATTTCTTACTTTGGACCAATCTTCCCAAAAATTTCTTTCTATCTCTCAATCATCGAGACTGCAATGGACACTAAACCGAGATCAATTTTTACTCAAAATCTCAAATTAGTCACGAAGGGGTTAATTTTTCAAGAGAGTGCAATAATTTCTTACTTTGGACCAATCTTCCCAAAAATTTCTTTCTATCTCTCAATCATCGAGACTGCAATGGACACTAAACCGAGATCAATTTTTACTCAAGAACCCAAGATAGCATACGCGTCACAATCGTTCCATTACTCGCGAAAGGGTTAATATCTCGAGGAGAGTGCAATAATTCCTCGACAATCTCACCGCAATTCGAGCAATTCTCTCTCGCGCGAGTGCGCAGCGTTTCGACAGTCGCGGTATTCCGCATCCCTGCTCGTGGCGGTGAGAACGAAGAGAGGCGAGCTCACGACACACAGTGTATAGCGGGTTCGTGCGAGCATCGCGCGGCGCGATAAGATAGACTAAATAAATAATTGAACGTCCGGCCGTTAGCCGGCCGCGGGTTAGGCTGTTGATAACCCCAGGGGTGAGCCAACTCGGTTCTGGGACTTTATCTCGAATCTGTCCAAGTTGCACGGCTCTCCGGGATATGTCCCAGTTTATGGTTGCCGCCGACGCGAGGAGCTTTTTAACAGTGACCAAAAATTAGGGCCACCGTCTTCAGGCGAACCATTGTCAGCATGGACACATGCACAGTATGTCGCTGCTCTTTTCCAGGAATAATAATCGTGAAAGCGATACGCGATCGTGTTTAAAGAGATGAGTGACTTCAGATGACTGTAGTTTATTCGAGGTTATGTTTTCGAAGAGATTGCGCTCTTCGTTTGTGTCTCGATGAGGCAATTCGTGATTTGGTTCAAGGGTAATTTGTTCCAAGTACGTCTGTGAACTAGAAAGTTTATAATATATGTGTAGGTTCTAGGTATTTAACCTTGCTGCAGCCTTTGGGTCTTTTTTCACCCATCACGTTCTTGTTTCTTCAAGAATTTCTGGCGTTATCGGGAAAAAAATGTTTAAAAGTAATTAAGTTGTTATCGATATGGTTGTTCCTGTTTTCTTGATATTGTACCAAAGATTTATTATCTACGTTCATACAGCGTCTTTGTAGCAAATTTGGGTCATTTTCGACCCGCAGCAGGGTTAAAAGCAGGTTTTCTTAAGAAAAGTAGATTGCAAGCTTTGTACGAACTTCTGCAAGCGTGAGAATCACAGAATTGAATATTGTAACATTTACAAACGTGAAAAAGAATTATTTTTATGATATTTAAAAGTAGCATATCTTAAAGAAAAAAAATTATATTCAAGCAATTGTGTTTCCAGAAGTGCATTAAAATTGCAAGCTTTATCATACGAGTCGTGTCTGCAATACAAATACCTGCAATTGTGATATTTACAAAATGAAATGTTTCAACTTTTACAAACGTAAAAGAAAAACGCTGTACTGGTAAATTATTACGTCCAACGTTTAATCTGATATCTCACCTGAAATTACTCGGTATTTTCCAGTTGACAGGTCTCCGCGTATCAAAAACATTTCCACCGGAAACGGAGAATTTTTACACAAGCTCGCAACATCAATTCGAAAAAAACCGGCAGAACACGGACTGTTTTAAAATAACACATCACATGCATTTCCACCGCGGCGGTATAATCATCGCGGATGCAAATGCTCGAAAATTCGCCGGTGGAAATCTCCGGGAGTAACAGAGTTATTAACCGGAACAGTTGCTCGTTCAACAAACCAGAAGCACGATACTCTCTCCTACTTCTAGCTTTTCAATTCTAATTTTCAGAAATCAACGCGAATTACCGAACGATAACGCACACAGTGTCGTTTTCCCGCCAAAATTTATCCACCTATTTTCCAGCCTAAATCACACCGACGAGAAGGATCGATATGCAAAGATTCAAACGGTTCGTCGAGGTTCCGTATGCAAAAACTTTTCGTGGCGATGGCGTACGATCGTTAAACGGTCCAAGGCGATCGGCGTGCAGTTTCATTATGCGATCGTTAAGACTTTATGACGATCCACGTTTCAAGGATACACAGGCAAGAAGGAAAAGCATCGAGGCGATAACGATTCCCTTCTTTTTTCTCGCTCGAGACACACGCGTTTAAAATAAACCACGGAAATCTTTGGTGGTATCCGGTCAATCGACTCCGCTGTCGAGGAGGAGATCTCGTTTCGATTTCACCTCGGTTTCCTTATCAGGCTTGCGCAAAGTGGAAAATCGTTCTAATCGAGTCGATACTCGCTCGGCGTTTTATCTTACGGTGAAACGGTATCCGGCGAAATTGTAATTATTAGGTAGGGAATATTGGAGGTTGTCGTTCGGTAGACAGTTCCGCGATATTTACGCGAGTGATTAGACGCGCTGGTATTTGGTTACAATGTCCCGTCTTTATCTAACCGTTATCAGCGCGCTTTCTTTTAGTCCGTAGAGAAATAACCCGGCGTTTGCCAAAGGAACGTTGTTTCTTATCGGTCTTCTCGAAAATACTCGTCTCTCCTTGCGCTCGGTTAGGTGGAAACCGAGAAAAGTATCGGTCGATCTTGCTGTAAAACTGGGATTTCTACTTCGAGAGCTGCCCACGCGAATTATTTCTGGTCTTTTTTCGGGTTTACTGCGCGAGGAGGCGATAGTCCGCGGCAAGTGTAACGTACGAACGACCTCGAATGCGGAATTCCTCTCCGCTTTCTGTTCCTCGTTATTTCGTCGTCGAGTCTCTTTACGGCTCTCGCGGATTCTTTCCTTTTTTATCTTCTCTCAATTCGTTCCGCGTTACTCTGTACGGAATGTTTACAGTTCGCGCGACTGGATTGTAATAATTGCAATTTATACCGCGTTTAATTTGCGAAGAGACAGACAGAAATTTCTTTTTCGTGGATAAAGAGTCGAGACTCGTTTCTGTCGCTGTGAAATTGACGGAGGGAAACAGAGGTGCAAACACTTGCGCGATACTTCGAAGGGAAAAAATCGAAAGGTGCAAAAATTGAAGGGATTGTCGTGAAACAGTGGTTGCAGAGGATATAGAGCGCTAACAAGCACCGATAGGTTTCACGAGATTTCTATCCGCGCTCGCGATAGCGGAGATTAGCATGCACGCCTCTGTGTATATGCACCGGGTGTCACAGTTTTTTCCTATCGAGCTTGGCAAGGTAAGGAAGAACTCCTGGTGCTATCTGTTGATTGGCATTAGGAGTGTAGCTACGCCCATGAATGCTGTAAGCTCTCCGCTAAGGCCGTGCGAGTCTGGCTATGGTCAGTTCTCGCATCTGGTAGCCAGATTCGCACGGGTCAGGGTTTTTCCTGACCAGCCAATTCTCGCCAGAAAGTTGGCGCCTTTTTTGTTACGCGCGCTTTTCCGCCCGCGCTTTTCGGTAGCGCGGCTTGCTTGCTCCCTGTCCTTGTCTAAGGAAAAGGAAAAGGACGATCGGCAGAACGTCGTGCTGCTCAAGCGTTCGCCTCTCACCGTTATTCTATTTCTTGCATTCATCGCTTTTACTTGCGCTAGCGATTAAGGTTCACGAGTGCCTCTCCTACCCTTCTCCTCAGGAGGATTATTGGGCGCCACTGATGCCCGACCGTCGATTGTTTTTCGGCGCGTGGCGTGGCGTGAAGAAGCCACGCGTCAGAGTGCGTCTCGGTCACATGTATACTTCGTATTTTCTAAATAAAAATCTATTTTACCGAAAGCGGCGATCTACAATTGAAAACCTCAATAATAATACTGTACATCTCTGTTCACGATCCAAGATCATCGACGACGTTGAATGTAACTTTGGCCAGCGCCATTTTCGTCTCGTCTCATATTTTTGCTATAACTCTTCAACGAAGCTTCAGACGACCCACGTCCATACGACATTTTTTGCTTAGTTACACTCATAGAACGTACCGACGAAGTTTGATCGGAAAAAAATTGGGTCACCCGGTACATGAAATCCACGTTATATCATATACTTATCATATATATATATATTTATGATACACGTGGAAACTCTCTACACGGCTGTCCGTAAATCGATTTCGATCAGCGTGTAATGCAGCGGGTGCAATTCGTATCAGCGATAACCGGGGCTGCTCGGCACTCCTAGCATTAAGATTAATTACGGTGTACACGGATCCTCGCGTGTCGATGGAAACGCGCGTTTGATAAACCACGGCCGTGTGAAAATTAATTTCGACCGACTATCGAGGAAGTAATCGCAATTACGGGCTCTGATACGCGCGGAGAGCCGCGTAGATTGCGCGCGGATACCAAAAATGACATACAACCTGGCCATGTGTGATTAAATGAGTGAACAGAGACACGTCTCTCTCTCTCTCTCTCTCTCTCTCTCTTCGTGTGTAACCAGTGACACGGTGTAACTGGAGAGAAGAAGCAACCCTCCCGAGAGAGAAACGTCGTCTTAGGCCGTCTATGCTGTTCGTGATTCACCTGTGCAAGCTCTACGGGGACACTCCGCCGAGCTGTTATCGCTTTTATTTAAATAAGGATCGAAATGCGGAGAAACGCGATAGCAGGGATAATCGGGGATCTCTTGTAGACGATGTTGCGTCGATTTGCTCGAATAACCGTGGCTGCTGATGGTAGCTGTGTCGTAAATGTACGTGTATTAATAATTATGCCGGTGACGAGGTCTCTTGAGTGTTCAGGGAAATTCGTTTGGTATCTGGTAACGCTGAATCTTGACGAGATTGATTTGACGTGGTAGAATCTGTTTGATATGTCGATCGATTTCTTGCTGAAATTCCCTCAAAATTTCAACTCAGATTTGGTACATTTGTGGAACCAGATTTACTGTTTTTTATGGTATCAATCGCAACGAATGGTATGTCACTCTCATAGACAGAATCTGGACGACTGATGGGCCAGCTCTGGTCTCAAGCTACACAGTTTGTTTGTTTAAATAAAAATTTTTATAATAATATGCAGAATCTTTATTTTATAATTTTGTTAGATACATCGAACCACCGTTCACTTTTCTGTGATTAATCTTCCGAGCACCTGATACTTTACCAGATTTCTTGAAAATCTCTGCGATTCGTTCAATCGGTACTACGTTAAAATCCACTTCCCAGTTTCACGATTCGACATCAGTGACATTCATAGAAATTGACCCTTCGACAGTTTATCCCGCGTCAGATTCGCGCAAAGCGTGAAATATTCGACTGTAAAAGGGGACGAGATATTTTTGTCAAAAAATGTAATTATTAAAAAAATACCTGTAACATCTAAATTTTTTTTACCGTAATGTATAATTTTATTGGACGGTCGAAGGGTCAAACACCACCAAAGATCGTCCACAACTTAGAAAATTCCTAAAGAAAAAGGAGGGAAAGATCGAAGGATCCAGGAAGTTGCGTGGAGGAACAGGAATCTAAAGATCGATCGACCGAAAGGAACACGATCGTGCACAAGGTCCGCGAGGCGTGTATACTTAAGTATTACGAAAGTCACGACGCGTCGTCGCCCGAGGGGTGGAAAAGGAACGGGGAACGCTTTTCAATCGGTCCTTCCGTTGTAATCGATCATAATCGAGGCCGAGCGAGCGGCGTACGAAATTAATTTAGCGCGTTCGCGTGAATTCTTGCGTGTCGATGGAAACGCGGCCCGCTGCGTCCCCCTCGGCGAACCAACGCGAATTAATTCGAAGCAGATGCTTGCGCGCGACCGCCAGCGGATAATTGCGATTATGACCCGTAATCGATCTCCAGCCCTCCATCGATCATTCCCGACTCGTGCACGCGTGATTGCACCGAACGAAAGTCGCGTAACCATAAGTGAGGCCTCTGTAGTCGGCACGTGTAATTCTCTCGACTTTAATTCGACATTTCGCGGGCCAACGTTGCCTACTTGGATCGAAGGAGCTGCACAGGTCTTCTACCTCTTGCTTGTCTCTGGAACCGGAATGCAAATACGTTACGCTGGTGTATAGCTGGGAGGAATTAAGAGGTGGTCGTGTGTAGACTCTTGTGGCGCGCGAAAGAATTTCATTCTGCTGGCGGAGAGCACGTGCTCG
Organism: Habropoda laboriosa; assembly: GCF_001263275.1. Lineage (NCBI taxonomy): Eukaryota > Metazoa > Arthropoda > Insecta > Hymenoptera > Apidae > Habropoda > Habropoda laboriosa. Next base: position 1,801,351 of record NW_017100231.1, on the reverse strand, counting down.
TTTATGGTTTTGGGAACGGGCTCCGGGTACGATTTATCGGGAGATTTGTTTTAGAGTAATACTGAGAATACTAGGTCGGAGATTTAAGGCTTCCATGGCCTGGGGCGTAATTATTATCAGTGATAATGATTATCAGAGTGTTTTATGAACTCCGATGAAGTGAGCTGCGATGCTTACGAAACGTGGGGATACTTTTTCCGCGAGGACACGGCTTACACTCGAAAGCTTCAATAATAAGAATACTATAGGTGTTAAGGCTTCGTTAGAACTAGTTTATGATACGGTCGCCTATAGACGCTATTTTTGAAAGGGCAAAGTTTTACCCGTACCTGAATAGGTGGTACGTGACCTCAGCATTAGCTAAATTAATTTCTGTCTTCACCCCCGCTCCGAATCCTTCCCGCTACCTTTCCACAAATTCCATCCACCAATTGAACATTCGCATTTTTGTCACCCCGTCTTCCACTTCCATTCCCCTGTCAACCAATCAGTGCCATCACCGATACCTTAAAAACCACGCGTAAACGTGTCTTAGAATAGTTCAGAATAGTCAATAGTAAAGGGAACACCATTCCCAAGAATAATATAATTTACATAGTCTCTTATATCTGTAAGAGTGGTCCTTCGAGAAATACAGATTGAAATCTAGTCGGCACATCACGTGCAATATCTACAAGGCTCGACCAGGTATCTCATTGAGATCCGATCACGAGCGTTAACAATAGGTATTTTTGAATTATGAAATGAAATATTAGGTCATTCTGTAAGTTCGTGCCGAATTTTAAAATTTAGGCCAATATTTCCAAGAAACCTTCAAATTTGATAACAGAAAACGTAAGCACCTTCTCGTTCCACAGCTTTTCTACTTTTTTCTTGGTAAGACTATTATGTAGTCCCTATAAAATTTCCTCGAATTTTCAATAAAATATTTTTCTGTAGCTATAATATTATATAGTGTAATATTACTGAAGGACATGAGTAATTGGTGTAGTGCGCAAAGCCTCGGCTTGCTAAGCCGAAGGTCCCCGGTTCGATTCCCGTTTGGTCCATCAAAATTTTTCCGTCGGTTTTTACATTACTATAAGAAAAAAAAAAGAACACAAAGTTTATAGCAATTAAAATATTCAAAGCAAATAAGACACCAGATTTCATTTTCACAAAATAATATCACAATCCATCGTAACTATAACCTCCCCAAATTATGTAAAAAGCAGTATAAGACTACCTTTCATTTCCCAAAACTCCCTCTTCAGTTTATATTCGTCTAATTCCATCTATACTTGATTTCCAGGTAAGGATCCAGAAAATTGAACACAGACTCGAACAAACCCATCCAGAGAGCCACGTGCGTGAAGAGCACCGGTCAGCGATGAACGATAAGTAAAGGTAAACGTAAATCACGCAGATCGATGCGTTATTCAAACGTATATATGACTCGTGCATACTCTACGCAGTCTCTCTCCACACGTGGTCATGCGTACACAAGCTCGCATTATAATGGACGCATCACACGATACGTCGCTACTGCACGGTCTTCGCGTATTTCCCAGTATAAATCACGCGCTGAGAAATCGTTGGAAAACTGCACCTTTCCACTTTGTAACGTCCGTTCGTTTCGGTCCCATCGAATACACCGAGTCGCCCATGAGAGTTATAGCGCGTGGCGTTGTTCAAGCATGCGTTTAATTGCGTTCCACGTCCAGCTCGGCCGATTATGGCGCGTGACGTTCCTCAAGTACGAGCTTAATCTCGTCTCATTGGCGACGAGACTCGCCGTATCACGGTCGAAAAAGCATCGGTATAACGCGTTCTCTCCGGTGCCTCGATGGTCCTCTCGTTTCGATTCGTTCTGCTCTGCTGCCACCGTGGAACCTCGAGGAACGCGATCGACTCGCTCTTTAGGATACACGGGGGGAACCTGTGCTGTGCAACGAGTATATATGTACGTTTAAAGTTGCAGCAGTTTTTTCCCTTGAATTTTCCAACGAGATAAAGTCGTACTGACAGGTAGATAGATAAATGGTAATCGAAAAATCGAAGGCGAATTGTAGGTAGATGTATGGAAATGTTGTTGTAGGTAACAGGTTTTTTTTTTTTTCAATCGGTTAGGATAGAGTGGAGTGGCAGAAATGTTTCGAGTGATGCATGTTTCCTGGTGCTAATTCGTACGATATCGCGCAATCGTGTTTTAAGGAGCTGTGTACTTTACACTGTCTACACATTTCTGGACATGTCTGATTCTGAGCGAAACTTCGATCTTTTTGCAATGTTACATATGTGATTACATATTTTACGTTTTCTATAATTATATAGTGGCAATCGGAATACACGATCATTCTGTGGTCTAGTGTGATGTGACTTAAGAACTACAAGGCTCTTTAATAACGCGACGAGGCCTGCAATGTCCTTTCTGTTTTTGCTAACTGTTTTCTCTTAAGTTTTCTGTCATCGTTTCATCGTTTGCCGATTAATTTCGAATTTTTGTGAATTTCAGCGAGTCCTGGATTTTTTCGTCTTCGAACCTATCTTTACGAAGGGTTAATATAATATACTTTATGATAAATATAAACTGAAACC
>NW_017100231.1:1797353-1798255 GCF_001263275.1 Habropoda laboriosa | reverse complement strand
AAAAATAGAAACGGCATTAAGCCGAAATTAAAGAAGTATATTGCTTAAGTTTAAAACATCGTAGAAAGTAACCGATGGCCGGTGGCTTCATAAACTTATTGTGTTACGGGTTCTTGGTCTTCTTCGCGCCTAGGGTCGCATCATAAACGTTGTTACAGTGTAACATACTTATGATATTAAGTATATCATAAAACGTCCTGTTTATCCAACTTTAATTTTTCAGTGAATTTTAAAATATTTTGAGCTCGAAAAATTTCTCACCTTTCGTACAAAAGTTAGAATATTAGAAACAGTCTAATTTATTGTTTCAACTTTTTTACAAATGATTTCAAATTACAAAATTTCATTCTTTCCGGTAAACAATTCATACGGTAAACAAAATGAGAGAAACGAAATCAAGCACAAAAAGAAACGCAAACAGAATCGTTCGCAGAAAAATATGAAACTAGTTGAGAAGAAGTATCTCCATTTCCAAAGACCCTCTCGATAGCGGAAAATCTCGAGCTGTTCCTGCAGCGACTCTTAAATTGTTCGCGTAGTTGGTGCATCGTTTCCGTTCAATGGAAACGCTCGCAGCGCGATACACGGGATTCAGTGGATAGCGAAGTCACGGGCCCGTGATTCCGCGTTATCGCGGAGCACATTCGCCGACATTAATCCACGCAGCGTTGTCGAGATATCGCGTTACGGCTGGCCAAGTGGTGGATCACGCGACGATCACGGTCCTCGTCGCCTTTTCCCCCGCCATTCCCGTTTTCCACGCTCCAGAATCCCGATTCCAGATGAAATTCTATCGCGACGCCGCTCGTTAGCCGATCGTTGGCGATTTATTCGCCTGGCGGAGAGCGGAGACGCGATTCGGGAAGACGATAACTCGAGGGTGATTGAAACGATTCGACGTT
>NW_017100231.1:1777855-1797103 GCF_001263275.1 Habropoda laboriosa | reverse complement strand
TATTCTCTTTAATTGATTAAACTTTTGGAGTGTTATCCACTCGCAGAGAAGTAGGAAAGCTTCTTTATTTGCGACGGCTTTAACTTTTGAAGAAATGTGATCGAGCATGTTTTAAATTTGTCGGAAAGTTTTTTAAACGATTATATTTCTCAATTGTTATTTACAGTTACGTCTCGTCAAATTTCTAGTGTGAATATTTTGCATACATCTTGAAAGTTAAATTTCTGTCTTCTGTTTTTTTTAAATTTAGCGTTGAAAAATAGAAAATTCGGCAATTTACGCTGTTCCTCTATCTCGGATATTTTTCGAGATATTAGACTGAGTATGTTTACTATTTAAATACCTGGAATTTTGAGGGCGATTTTCACCCCTTCAATGTGGACGATTGTCGATATAAAAGAATACGTGAATTTCTTCGTGATTGTGTGAATATTTGCATACATCTTGAAAGCTAAATTTCTATCTTCTGTTTTTTAAAATATAAAATTCGTCAATTTACGCTATTCCTCTATATTAGACTAAATATATTTCCAATTTCGAGAGCGATTTTCACCCCGTCACCGTGGACGATTATCTATGTAAAAAAATACGCGTGGAATATTTTTCTGAGATCCACAGGATCCCAAAGTTTCACGAAAAGATCTTCCCTCGTAAACTCTCTTGCATTATTTAGCGATCGTTTTCAAGCACCTTGTACACCGATCCCAGACTCTCGCAGCACAGGGAACGGCATTTCGCAATATTATTTACTTATTAAAATCGCCCGTTTTATTAGAGTGTCGCGATAGGATCGGCGAATTTACAGCCTTTAATGTAACATTAAACACGCGTCAGACGTTGATCCATAAAACGGGGCGTTTTCAAAGGAAGCACTATTACGCCTTACGGCAGATCGCAGATACCGAGTGAAACAGGGTCGATATTTCGAGGTGAATAACCGTGATTCGTGATTAAATTGAATCGTACCCGCGGATCGTAATTATGATCTCTTTCCTAAGTAAATGCTTCGTCACGTTTCATAAGCGGACATTTAAGGAAACTTTTACCCTAGATCTGGTTCGTATAAAGTAACGCCCGGGTGTTTTTCTCTCGGCGTCACGGAGCATTTGAAGTAGCCGAGACACGTCGAAGCCGTTCTGTGTGACAGCCGTGTAAGAAACAACCGTGCGGTATTTTTAGCACGTGGAGATTTCTAAATCGGTCGTACAGTTTGACCGTAATGTTGGAGTGATACTCGATAAATGTTAAATGAGAGTCAAATATAACTCCTCGGGGTCAGGTCTCGTATAAATCGAAGCAACTTTAGCGTTAAACCGACGGATCCAAGTAATAATAGCTTTCGCGATAAGTGACACTCGTTACCATTCAGGAGGATTTCCATCATTCCAAAAATTATAGATTTTCGAAGAGGATTTCCTTGGTTTAAAAATTCTAGATTTTCGAAGAGGATTTTTTTCGTTCCAAAAATTATAGACGTTCGAAAGGGATTTCCTTCGTTCGAAAAATTACACTTTCGAAGAGGATTTCCTTCGTTCCAAAAATTCTAGATCGACGGCGATCGAAATTTCGACAATTCGAAGAATTTACATATTCGTAATTTCCTTTTTGAGCTTTTGTTCGAGAAGAGATGGTTTCTAGATTTTCGAAATTTCGACGATTAGAGAGGATTTCCTTCGTTCGAAAAATTCTATATTTTCGAAATTTCGACAATTCGCAGAATTTGCAAATTCGTAATTTCCTTTTTGAGCTTTTGTTCGAGAAGAGATGGTTTCTAGATTTTCGAAATTTCGACGATTAGAGAGGATTTCCTTCGTTCGAAAAATTCTATATTTTCGAAATTTCGACAATTCTAAGAATTTGCATATTCGTAATTTCCTTTTTGTGCTTTTGTTCGAGAAGAGATGGTTTCTAGATTTTCGACAATTAGAGAGGATTTCCTTCGTTCGAAAAATTCTATATTTTCGAAATTTCGACAATTCGAAGAATTTACATATTCGTAATTTCCTTTTTGTGCTTTTGTTCGAGAAGAGATGGTTTCTAGATTTTCGACAATTAGAGAGGATTTCCTTCGTTCGAAAAATTCTAGATTTTCGTACATTCGACAATTCTAAGAATTTGCATATTCGTGATTTTCTTTTTGTGCTTTTGTTCGAGAAGAGACGGCGTTAGTGTTAATGAAACGGGAGAGAGAAGCTTTTTGACAGTAATTTTCAGCGTTGTAAATATATGTATGCAAATGGAATTTCGTGGAACTTTTTGAATCGGATTTTTGTCCAGGTCGGAACGGGGAGATTCGTGAAATCTAGATTGATATACATAGTATGCACGATGATATGGAATTCAGAGAGGATAAAAATCACGAGAAAAAGCTTCCTCCGGCAGGATTTAAAAGTAGAACTTCCGGGATTTTAATTGTTGACGCTTGAATTGTGATTACTGTTGCGAGCAGTCCAAAAATCGTTCGAATTCCGCGGTGCATTCTGTAATTAAGCAAATGTGTCGTGATTAAAAGTTGCAACCTTTCTGTGAAAAATTGGAGGAAAGGTCGAACTAGAGACATCTTGTCGTTTCAAATGTATAGTCACCGGTAAGATTTATATTCCTTAATTTATTCTAATATTTACATTTTTGAGCAAAAAATTATTTAAAAAACTAACGTTTCACATAGAAAAGTACAGATACAAAATATAAAAACCATTTGGTAGCATACGATTCGAAAAATCGTACAGATTCTGGTACAGTTAGTGGAAGCGACATATTCAGGCCAGAAATTGTCATTTTCCTGGCTCTTTTCATACCAAACAATTCTTATTTAATTTATCTACAACTTACTTTTATTTCATTTTCATGATTCTAAAGATATTTAACCCTTTGCACTCTTTGAGACGACTAAGAAGGGTAGCATACGATTCGAAAAATCGTACAGATTCTGGTACAGTTAGTGGAAGCGACATATTCAGGCCAGAAATTGTCATTTTCCTGGCTCTTTTCATACCAAACAATTCTTATTTAATTTATCTACAACTTACTTTTATTTCATTTTCATGATTCTAAAGATATTTAACCCTTTGCACTCTTTGAGGCGACTAAGAAGCGTGATTTGTTCACTACATGTTTAGAGATCTCAGCAGTGAAATAGTTTGAAAGAACCAACTTCTAATAAAAATTACATTAATTTTTGCTACTTCCTTATAGAAAAAAGGGCCTTCGAGTGCAAAGCTTGTAATTCTTATTGGCCCACTCTGTTACACTATAATAGAGAAGCCAATTCCAAGTTGGCGAGGCACGAGCTCCTCGATTACCCTTATTTCGACGTCTGATTGATTTCACGACCTCGTTGCATCGCTTCCACCGACTGTACCTTAGATTCCATCCAAAAAAGCACGCGTGTTTTGGGTCGCGTCGCGTTCCGCCGCTCGGTATAAATACAAATACGACCACCTAACGAACTGATCCTCTCTCGACGTCTCCTCTCTCGCTTTCTCCTTTTTTCTTTCGCTCTTTCTCCCCATTCATCTTTGAGGTGAATCGCTGACGCGCGAGAGGGTAGCTGGCCGCACGGTTCACCGATTACTCGGTTGCCGGATAGAGTTCTGGCCTTTAGGCGCGAGAAGAGGGTGCGGACTCTCTCTCCCTTGGAGCGCGAGGGGTGAAAAACGCGTGCACTCGTTCCACTCTGTTGAACGCTTAAAAATGAATTCAGGTCAGCGGCGGAGGCCGCGTTGCGAAATAATGCGCGAAAACAAGGGCTATGGATGGAATCTTCGAACCGGGGGATCGATGTCCTCTATTGTGGTCGCGATTGATTATGCTGGCGAGGGTTGCTTGCGCTGGAAACTAGGCGCGTTTCTTCCTGGGAAGTTTTTCTTTCGCCTGAGAAGAATTAATTAGAGATGATTACTCTCGAAAATATTTATAATATTTGAAATCTTCGTTACAATACTGAATTCGTCTCGTTTCTCTATTATTTTGTAGAATGTGTCGTTCGAAGAGATCGCGCGTTTCTTCCACCGAAGCTTAACTTTCGCCTGAGAAGAACTATTTGGCTGCAATTACTCCCGACAAAATTTTCGCAATATTTTTAACGTTCATCTCGATTTTGTCTATTCTCTATCGAGTTTCTCTATCATTTTTTAGAAGAAACATACTATGTGCCATTTGAAAGAGTCCAACTGACCCTGAAGTGACCCTAACCCTTACATTTAGTGTTCGGTTAAAATTACAGAATACAGAAAGCGACATATTGTTCTAGTATTCTTCTTTTACCTTGCAACAACCTTGAAAAGCCCTGCAAAGGTCCAGCTTAAGTTTTTAAATGGAAACGCATATTTTCGATTATGTACCTTTGTAGCTGACATGAGACGTTTTCAAAACACCGCATACTTGTGGTTTTTGCGCGAATTATTTGTTCGGTCATAAAACACTTCCGATGCAGGCAAGGCGAGGGATTAGTCGACACGGCCTGCAAATTTAATTTCCAACAGTGCAATAACCAAAACCCTCCCATCTGGCTACCAGAAGCGGCCAACTTAGCGCCCGACCAGGAAACAGTAGGGATTCCCTACAATACAACAAACCTTTTTTAGCAACAATCTCCCTACCTTCTCGACACCTCAGCTACCCCCAGAATATTGGAACACCAATGGACACACCTCGACCACCTCCACTACACATTTTAGACAGCAAATCAGAAGACACACAGAATTTATAAATTGACACGCACAGACACTCAAACATTCATTACCATTCTAATTTTCGTAACACATCATACCTCTCGTTAAACTAGTTATAATAAAGCTATATCACTGTTCAATATTGTGTTGATACAATCACCAAATTCGAAAGACTTCGAAAGACTTCACTGGAATCCATTGAAAGGAACCCAGTTCGAAGTCCGCGTCATATTATCGTCGCGGAAATAATCGTCGACGCTGTGACGCGATAACACTTAGCGAACTTAATTTAATCCCTCATTCGATCCCTCGAAAGCAGGTTTTCCAACTCAACGAATTTCCCGAAATATTAGCATTTATAGATTAAAATGGATCACCTCGTGCAGTGTGAAAATATTTTTGGTAATAATTACGTACAACATTGCATATACATATTTCTATCACACTGTTCTCCTCTGACATTTTTACGAATATCCTCGAGAAACTTCGTACGAAGACAAGCTCCCTCACACTCGTCGAACCTTCAACGTCGATTTATCCAAAGAAGCCTTCACATGAAAAAATGTTATTCCACATTTTCGACTTACCATTTCACGTAGATTCCACTCGTCTTCGAGTTGCGTCAATTCAGAGACACCGTGTGTATATTCCACTTACTTCTCCATCTCGAATTATCTCTCCTGAAGTTGTGCCACAGCTTGAACGCTAATCTTTCAACAATTTATTACACTACCCGAAGTGAAATTCATTCACGCGAAATTGGCCTACAACTTCTTTCGCTACACCTTTATTATCGCACCTGGATATTTGCCCAGCGGTAATGGGTTTCTCGAATCAGGCAACGAGACACGGTTTACTCGGTCGAGTACGCTTGTTACGCGGATATTTATCCACGCAGACCGTCAATGTCGTGTGCCGGTACCCGAGAGGGAAATGAAATTTTATGTTGAAATATCTACGGTGTATCAGAGCATGTCTAACAGTGAGAGATTAAATTCCGTTTGTTTCAATATACGATCGGACAGAGAGAGGAGGAGGAGAGGTTCGCGCTTAAATCCCCGCGTTTCTGTCATCAAGACAATTTCCACGTTCGTGCTCGCCTGTACGCGCTCCATACACTCTGACCAATGATATATACCTCTATACCTCGTGTATATTCAATGATTTCCGATCAGAAACACATACTACTCGATCCCTTTTTTCATTCAATTCCCTTTCCTCCCTTCCAGCCTCGTCGATTCAACTTGCACAAGTATCAACATAGATATGTGTGTATTGTATGCATATATGTGTAGAGGTGAATCTGAAACTAGAATCGATTGAGTGTTCGAGTGTAAGGGCATCTAACGGTTCGAGGCTGGCTGGTATCAATGCGGTTGGTTCGCTTGGAATTTCCTGCCGGTTGACCGGTGTGCTGCTTGTTCCAACGACTTTCAGTATTTCTTCCCCTTCAGGTTTCTGTGTTTCGCGAGGGGATGGAAGAGACAGCCGGAGGCCGGGTAGGGCTTTTCCCGCGATAAATCGTGGTAAGGAAAGGATGTTCCGCGGCGAGGAGTAAACCTATACCGCGGGTAACGCGAATTAAAACGAAGCTGGAGGAGCCAGGCGAAATCCTGATAAATAGCTGGATAATATTGTGCAAACAGCGCGTGGTATATCCCCTGCCCATACGTCTTCGGTTGGACGCGCCGCGGAAATAGCTTTGATACGCGAGCGTAGTGCTCTGTAAGCCGGTCACAAGTGAGAGAGAGATGCAGGCTTTCGCAAATTATGCTCGATCGGACGTCGTAAGTGAATTTAATCGGCTGTTACCTTCGAGGAGGACTGTTAACCGTTGCGAGACGCGACGATGAAGGAAATATCGCGAAATATGTTCAACGATAGTCCATTTCTTAGGCTGACAGGGTTGTGGGAACTGTGGTTGTACGATTTTTTAGTTGTGATTTGGCTACTCTGAGTTACGTGCAATTGACGTGTTCAACCCTTTCGCTGTTAACCCCGTACGTACGTACCCGAAAAAGATACACAGTACTACTGTCCAGATTGCGACGTGGAACTATGTATTCCCTATAAAATATACCGCACAAGGAGTACATATTAATCGAGAACTAAATAATTATACGAAAAATCCACGCAAATTTTATGATATTTTGAAATGTTTTCAAATAAAAGACAACAGCGAAAGGGTTAAAGGTTGCATATCTCGCTTATTTTTTATCATGGGAAAAAATGTCAGAAGAAAAGAATATTTGGTTCGAAAGGACATTATGGTAGGCGACAAGTTTTTCTCGAGGCCATCGAAGTTTTTTAAATGGAACTACATAATTTCACCGTGGTTTCGAGATTTCTAGGTCGTCGAAGCTTTTTTGACGTGGTTAACCGTTTGAGTGCCACGAGCCTTTCTTATTTCCCGATCGAAAATTGCCAAGCGGCGAGATAGCGCTTGTTATATTCCGTGTCCAAAAATGCCAAAGAGCGCGATTGCGCTGTTTTCAGCTTACGTGTAATAAATATTAATACTAATTTTATCTTTTTTTACTTAAGACTCAAGGGTAACCGTAAAGTCGTGCATCGAAAAAAATCGACCCCTCTGTGATTATGGGCTTCGCAGCCTAGAGCGCTGGCGCTTTTAGGACAGGATAGAAGAAGCGCGATCGCGCCGCTTGGCACTCAAACGGTTAATAGATCCTTCAGCAACTTAAATATCTCGTTTATTATTTATCATAAAAAAAAAAATGTTAAAAGAAAAGAATATTTGGTTCTAAAGAGCAATTATCATGGTAGGCGACAAATTTTTCTCGAGGCTGTCACAGCTTTTTAAATGGAACTACATATTGTCACTGTGGTCTCGAGGTTTCTAGGTCATCGAAGTGTTTTTTTTTTTAATGGAATTTGCTGAATTTTGTATATTTGAACGAAAAATAGGTGGTTTCAATAGATTGTTTATCACTAAAAATAAGAAATACGTATTCTATCTAACAGCCAGTGAATATTGAACGAAGATTTGATCCTGAAATACACTATCGAAAAGACGCTGTATAGAAAAACTCTCGCACCTATCCTGATCGATTCCAACAGAGCCACATCTTAAACGATAAAGACGAATCATCGAGAACAAGAAAAAAGTCCCCAAACCTACGTGCAAACTTTTTGCCCATCGCAATATTCCCCGCTATAAACCAAATTTCATTCTCCTCTGGCAGTTTTCTCCTACCATAGAAAAATTAATTACCGCTGAATGTGATCGTTGATTGCTTCCTCAGCGATTTATGTATGAGATTCCCCCTTCTTTTTTTTAATAAACTGCCGTCGGTAAACTGCTCCATACTTTATGTTCCATTCCGTCAACCGCTGTTCCAAATATCGGACAGGTTGTTCCTCTTCCGTTGATTAATGCCGCGTCGATTAATCCTGGCCGCGTCAGAAGTTGAGCACGCGAGGCTAGCTTTAATGGAGTCGGGTTAGTTTAAAGCGGGCAACATCTAGGGTTAAAAGGTGAAAGGCTGCGAGAGGCTGACTCGACGCGGAAGCCAGCATCCGTGGAACGAAAAACTAGATCTTTACGAGGTTATATCGAGAGAGACGGTCTCGTGGCCTCGGCGAGAACGGAAGTTAAAAGTAGCTGATCGTCGTCGGCTAACTGACATCGAGATTAAGTAAAACCTGGCCTGGTTTAATAATTACGGTATCACGTGAGTACTACCTGATAGGGAAACTTTCGTTTGAATACACAGTGTTACTAATATTCGGACATTATTTAGAACAGTATAACTTTTTCTAAATTGGATCAAACGATTTGAGTTTTTTTTTGAGAAGTTAGAAGGATTAGTATACTAGATGACGGGTATAAAATTTTTGTGGGAATCACGAAGAAAATTGTAAATATCACGGTTTACAACTTTTTTACCTGAGCTTGTAACGAAAATTTCAAACATACGTTTTGTAGATTTGTGTCAATTATACACATGCTGAAAATTTCATCGAAATCGGTAGATGGAGAAACAAGCGACAGGCATCGAAAGATGTAGGAATCTTTAGATTTATTACAATTATAGGCCGAACGTCGTGAAACAGTGCGATTTTCACAATTTTTAACGATTTGTAGCTCGTAATAACATTAACCGATTTCGATGAAATTTTCAGCATGCGTATAATTGGCATAAATCTACAAAACGTATTTTTTAAATTTTCATTACGGGCTGGGATAAAAAAGTTGTCGAATGTGACCTTTGCAAATTGCAATTTTTTCAAAAAATTTTATGCACGTCATCTAGTATACTAATCCTTCTAACTTCTCAAAAAAAAAAAAAAACTCAAGACGTTAAGACCAATTTTAAAAAAGTTACACTGTTCTAAAGAGTGTCCCAATATTAGTAAGAGTCACCGTACAGTATGTATTTCTAAAAATGTCGCGGAAATGAAATTGTAGGTAAAACGTTAATACGATCTACAGCTTTCAGAGACGCGGATTAAGGTGAATTATTGATAAATTAATCTGTTTCGTTAATCCTTTTCCTTTAAATTGAAGTACGATTGCTTGGGACAAACAGCACTTAGACAGGGTTTTTAAAATAATTGCTCGCTTCCCGACACTCGTAGGAAGAGTACGTACTTCCGTAAGTTTCCAGGGTTCTATTGTCAAGTTGCGTTTACGAGTTTCAGAACAATAAGACTGGGAGTTTTACGAGGGAACATAAACATTCCCAGAATCGTTTTGTCGCAATACTGGAGAACGTTCGCCGTTCTCCCTACACCTATCGTCAATTAAATAGATATAAACGAAGAGAGGACCGATGTAGATATAAATTTCTCATTGTCGATCGTTCAGCTGCGATCAAACTTTCCGCACCCCGACAATTTACGTTTCCATAAAATCGTCGTAAACGCGTGTTTCTTATCGCAGCTGAGAAGGACGCTCCTCGATGACCGTAAATCAAATCGAAGATTTAAAGAAATCCACCGAATCGAGGATAACAGAATTCGAGGATCGAAAAATCGTGACATATTGCGCGGAAACTTCGCCGTACATCTGCGTATTTTTCCTCGTCCTCTTGCACGGAAAATTGCACGGTACTGTAAAAATTCCCAGCTGCAGCGCTATTCTCCCTTTTTTCCCGTAGTTCTTTTCCTCCCTCGAAAGCGGTTTCGAGGATCGTCGTCGATGAAAAGGCCTCGGGAAGTAGCGAAATCTCGAATGTATAGTCGGTCGAAGAAATATAGAGTAGTCAGGAAAGTTTAAAAAATTAAACAGTGACACTCAGATTTTCAAGGGTCTCACAGTTTTCGAATTTTTTTTAACGAATTACCCGAATTAAAACTAAGTCTGTAGCTAATTCTTTACACAGCTTTGATTAAGATTTCGAGCTCTCGATCTTCTCAGGTTTGCCGTGGACTCGCTTGTTCGTGTAAACTTCGACGTCAGACCTCGCTATATTTCTTCCTCCGACTATACACCGGCGGAATTAAAGCGGCTGTGCGCGAACTTTCACGTGGATCTGGGCAGCGCCGCGTGTACCATCGTTGTTCCGCGGGCTAGCCTTAATATTCGTCGCGTAACAATGGTCCACTAACCTAGATGCGAGGACACCACGCGGCAGCTGCCATGATTCCGTCGTTTCTTACCGTGCACATCGGTCGTGTGGACACACGACATTGTCTCCGGCTTTTCGGGGACAAAACCGTGTGTGCGCTTGCAGGCTCCACCCTCGCCAGGTCAAGAGTGTTTCCCTAGAATCTCGTAAAAGAGCCGGAAGATTTCTTTCAGAGATAATATCAATGAGAACGTCTTTCACGTCGTACTCTCCCTCTTCCCGAAGCTCTGCGGCGGCTACCTTGACGTGAATAGGGTCTGTCTGAGCATCGCCGCCATGTTACAATCATTACAGCAGGGGGAGTGTTGCCTTTAAGATATCATATTACGTCCTCCTTTTCATAAGAATTTTTGCATATCGTGCAAATGGCGAGGTTGCGACATCGCAGAAACTTGGTCTTTTAGCGCAGAAATTTATTTTTTAATTTTAATCAGTGCAAAGGCGATTCTGCATTAATCGTTTAAAGTGATTTTCTTGTCTCCTGAAAAAGTAAGTAGGAAAGAAGAAAACTATTTTGTTAATTAATGTAAAATCACCTTTGCACCGATTTTATTTCACAAACTATGCAATAGAAAAGAACGTGCTGTCTCTAAGGTATTACGTCCCCCTTTCGATACGACTTTTTACATATCGTGCAGAATTGCAGAAACTTCATTTTTTAACTTTAATCACAGCAAAGCTGGTTTCACTAAAAACCTGAGTAGAAAAGAAGAAAATCATCTTTGCCTCGATTTTAACCCACTTTTAACCCGACAAACCGCGTATAAACAGCAATGAAATTTTTTAATCCTCCGTCATAACTTCCACGAACCCATCGTTTCCGTTGTACATACATACCGAATCACTCTAGCTGCGTGTACGCGACGATAACGAGGCAGTTGTTCGTTGAACGTTAAAAATTTCATTTGGAAATTGAGCGACACACGGACGCACGATGACTGTACTCTAGACGTTGTACGTAACTTTTCCGGCGAGTAACGCCGGGTTTACCTGTTTTTCCGGGTAGAACGCCACTTCCCCCGAGGCTAGGCCTCGCTGAAGCTAGACAATCTGTTCTTTCGTCTCTCTGTTTATGAGGAAAGTTGGCGAAGCGCCGCGGCGTAGAATAACTTTAGCGAACATCGGACGCGGCTTTTGTTCGTTTAATTGCGTCTACAGACGGTGCCGCGGTGATTGTTGCGACGTCCGGTAATTAGCTGGTGTTTTCACTTGAAAAACGTTGGAGAGAACAGGTTTGTTCGTTGGTTGTCGGTAGTGATTTCATCCTTTATCTCGATTCGATGGGACGCAAGTGACGATGAATGGGGGAGAGATTGTCAATGGATTTAATTAGACACGAGTTATCCTGCTATTTCTGATAGTTACAAGCCACGTTTACAAGTGGAATCGTGTGTTTCGCGACACGACACAAAGGGATACTTGAATTTTGTTTTTTCAGCAGACTGTTCTGGATTATTCGCGAGAACCTTCGAGTTGCTAGGTGTCACGGGAATGTCACATGAAATCTCTCGACGTAACGGGATTAATTGAAATTAGATGAAATTTCAGGATGCATTCTTTGCTGGAATCGTGTTCTGTGTTTGTGCAACGATGGATTAACGCGTTCACCATTCTGGTATATTTTGCACAAAGAGCAGGGTGTGCGATGGTCGTGAATTTGTATCCGCAGGATGGATAAAGGGCATTAAAATTGATAATACGTATTCAGATGCAAAAACGACGTTTTAATGACGCCCTCGCGTGGAAACAATCCTTTTTCACCTGCACGTGTCTACGTGTCGATAATTGCAGGATATATTGACAATCATCGTGCGAGAATTTCATTTTGACGCGTTGCGGAAGGCAGATTTTATCGCGAGGAATATGCATACGTCGACGAACTTTCATCCTTGACTATTTGTTCTTGCATTTGTGTTCTTGAAACGGTGTCATTTTTGTAATATTCTTAATTTTTTATCGTGCAATATTTTTTTACATTATTTTTCACAGTGTCGAATCTTTTTTTTTTTTGGTAACTTCTGTTCTTCCATTTGTGTCTTTGAAACGGTGTCGATTTTTATAATATTCTTAATTTTCTAATGTGCAATATTGTTTTCTACGTTATTTTTCAGTGTCCAATCGTTTATTAGATAGGCACTCTCACAATTCTAATTATTTTCTACCTTCTGTTCTTCCATTTGTGTCTTTGAAAAGGTGTCACTTTTATAATATTCTTAATTTTATAACATGCGATATTTTTTTACACTATTTTTCACAGTGTCTAATCGTTTATTTTTTAACTTCTGTTCTTCCATTTGTGTCTTTGAAAAGGTGTCACTTTTATAATATTCTTAATTTTATAACATGCGATATTTTTTTACACTATTTTTCACAGTGTCTAATCGTTTATTTTTTAACTTCTGTTCTTCCATTTGTGTCTTTGAAAAGGTGTCACTTTTATAATATTCTTAATTTTATAACATGCGATATTTTTTTACACTATTTTTCAGTGCTCAATCGTTTATTTTTTAACTTCTGTTCTTCCATTTGTGTCTTTGAAAAGGTGTCACTTTTATAATATTCTTAATTTTATAACATGCGATATTTTTTTACACTATTTTTCACAGTGTCTAATCGTTTATTTTTTAACTTCTGTTCTTCCATTTGTGTCTTTGAAAAGGTGTCACTTTTATAATATTCTTAATTTTATAACATGCGATATTTTTTTACACTATTTTTCACAGTGTCTAATCGTTTATTTTTTAACTTCTGTTCTTCCATTTGTGTCTTTGAAAAGGTGTCACTTTTATAATATTCTTAATTTTATGACATGCGATATTTTTTTACACTATTTTTCACAGTGTCCAATTGTTTATTAGACATTCTCGCAATTCTAACTATTTTCTAATTCCTGATCTTCCATTTGTGTCTTTGAGAAGGTATCATTTTTACAATAATCTTAACTTTTTAACATGCGATATTATTTTTCAGTGTCCAATCGTTTATTCGACACTCTCATAATTCCATTTCCCAACTCCCGCACAAATAATCCATCCATCTCCACGTCGCAGTTGTCCAAATCTCTTTTACCAATCGCCGCCAATCAACCGGTAAAATCAAGTCACAGGGACAAATTACTCGTCGTATATCCTTCGAACCCAGTCAGAATGCAATTACACACTGTCATATTAGAATTTGAGACAAAGAGGTTGCCCAGTCACGATCGAAAACGAAAAGCAAGAGAACGCGCACTAGCCGGTCGGAATGCACGCAACAATGCATCTTGCCCGGCTGATTAGATACGAGCGAAACGATAACGGTCGTCGAGCAACCGGTCACAATTTGCTGGTAAAGCCGAGTGCTGTTGGATCTCATTGCCACGACGGTGGCTGAAGAATGATAGCGCCCTTGGCCACGAGAGATGCGCGGACACCTTGCAAATTCGCGCCGCTGTGCACGCGAGCTGACTAAAGACCAATTCGCACTTCCACCAAGCGAACTTAAGAATTTCTCGCATTTTAGATGATTATTTGTCATTTTTTTCTAATTCTTTAGAACGACTACAGAAAGTCTGGCAAAATGTAGTGTATCAGGATTATTATCTATACGAGTTGTTTGACATCCACGCGATGATTTGTCCTAACGAGTCTCGTTTTTACTTGCCTTTTTTGTACCCTCTGGAGGACAGGGGGACATTATGTACGGTTAATTAGTAACGTCTCGATAGGAGTTTTTTGGAAGGAGATAGCTACGGGAGGAAGCAGTTTGGTGATTGACCCTTGTAATGAGGGTTTGTCACAAGTCGAACTGATAAGTGTTAGGGTTTCGAAGTGATTGGATGTAAATGTAAAATACAAGTCTTGGAGTAACAGAAAATGTAGGTACGTTTTATAGGAAAAGTAGGTTGAAATTTGCATGCGTACTCTTTGGTGCAAAATTAACGAAGTTAGAAACGACCAAAATACTGTACCTATGGACTCTATATTTTTGCGAATTATGTCAATGTCGAACAACGAAGTTCTGTAATTATTGGGTTACCCAAAAAATTCACGGCAATTTTTAAGTAAATAAGTAAATTCCAATAATTTCTTCATTCTACAAAATATGTACCCTTCTATCTACAACCTTTTCGCAGTTTTTCCAGCAATTTGAAAATTCCATTTTTCAAAAAACTTTCTCCTCCAATTGCATATTTTCATCTTTAAATTTTGCAAGCTATTTACCAACAAATTTAATAATCATCTTTCAACAATTTCAATATTAGCGACGTTCTTTCACACGAAAATAGCTCACCGTTTCAGTTACCTTTCGCAGACACCTCGAAATGAACGATTCGCGCCAAGAATTGTCGCGAACTTTCCAGACAACCAAACCAGCCAAAAACACCCGACAGTTAAAACCGAATTTCCTCGTGGAATGGTTAAAGAGACTATTCGTGTACCGTATATTCCAGGTTCGCGAGGCGTGCTAATCGTCGAACCGGCGGGGTTCAAGCCAGCAACACAGGCACGAACGTCAGCGATCTCTGACCTTTAGTGTCTCTGGTCCGTTGATCCCGTCGGCGTTTCGTCGAGGTGGTCTTCCGAGCCGGCTCGAACTTTCTCCGACGCGCACGAATTACACGCTCCGAGGTGTTTCTGACATTCGAGCGCGTGCGTCACGCTGATATACGCGCGCACGGCCATAGTTCTAGATTCTAATATCGCGGTTGCGCCGGCGATACGCTCGCGGCACGATCCTACACCAGCCTCAAAGTGTGCAGAGCCTCTCGTCGTTAACCTTTAACGAGCGCTCCTCGTGTATTTGGAAATCCATTAAGCGAAAGATCAGCTCGCGTCCGCGCGATTAAGCGCCAGTGAATGTTCACGATCTGTTCCGTGTTGATTAAATGATCGAGACCACCCCTTTAGTCGAATGGAAATGTAATCCTTTGTGCGCTGAAATCTCTTCTTGTACCTCTTCATTTCCTGTTCGTGGGAAATATCGATGAAAGTTCGATCCGTTACACCCTCGAATATCTTCCTTCTTCGTCTTAGTTTTATCTGTATCTACGTGTCACCCACTGTTACCATTACTCACACTGGACTCTTCACCTTCCAACTCTCCTACATAGTCGTAACCCAAAGTTCATCTTCCCTAAACCCTTAACCCTTTCGTTACTATTGGCGCCTACAGGTGTTTCGAAAATTTGCTCGCACTGTACTGTTCAAGCCGTTCTACGCACTTCCACCTTCGTTTAATGCACCGAATTATAAAACGGCACTTATTTTTCTGCAGCCATAAAACGCTTCCCGGGCTTCGTGGGCAATTTGAAAGAAAAATTAATTAACGCGAAGAAGAAAAGGGGCGCATTCAAAAATAGCGTAAACAGGCGTCCATGTCATAAACCCAATCCCTAACAATAATAATATAAGATAATATACAACGATCTTATTGTACAAATCGGTACGTTGGGGAAAGGCAGAGTAACCGTTTTTTAGAACGATTATCTTCCCTCGCTCGTGTTTTATTTCTCGACAAAGGATTCGGGTACCTATTTTTCTCCGGATTTTTACAACGAAATCTTTAATAGGGATTTTGAAAGAAAGAAGAGATTCTCTCGACGGTAACTTCAGCAACCACCGAGCAATCATCCCTACCACCAGCTGTCTTTTATCCAACGATATTCCACCTTTCTGTTCTACCTGGTAAGAACGTAAGGCAACGGGGGACAACATGTTAACAAGATGAAATCTAGTCGACTAAATATAGAACAGCGAGAGAAAAAGATCTAGCGGGATAAAGAGTGACAAGAAAGGGAGTAAAACCTCGCGCCTGGGTACATTGTTGGGAGGTTCGAAAGTATCCGCCCATGTTCGTAGTTTGTATGTATGTAATACACGAGTCTAGGCACGTGATGTGACTATAAACGTGAAACTCGTGCCGTATCTGAGTTACCGTAGCTGCTAGAGTACCTCTCTGACCGATTAAAATCTTCGATTTCGATCGTGGTAAACTTGTCACGGTCCGTGGATTTTGTCCCCTTAAGTACATTATCCTTATCATTATACTCTCGCAAATCAAATTAAACGCCAACTCTCTCTGTATTTAATAACAATCGTGCTGAACCAAGGAACGATATTAGATCTGATCACTTTTTCCCAAGGGATAGAACCGAGTGCACAATTACTTGTTACTACGAACGACATGAATCTGCGGTGAAAAACACGGAGGAATGGATCACGGTCGATTTGCTAGACTGGCTGAACGAATGAGCCGGAATAAACGTTTCTTCCGGTAGCCTTTTTTTTCTGTTTCCCCTTTCGACAGCGGCGAGGTTGATGACTAACGCGGCGTAGGAGCGATGGAATTTCTGCGCGTGTTTAGTCTGGAGATAGAATTGCGCGAACGGAGAGTGCATGGGCTGAATAGAGCGATAGAGGTGCGAGAGAAAAGTGTTTGGGTAGACGTGACATGTCTGTGCAAAGTGAGAGGAAGAGATGCGTGGATTAGAGTGGAAAAATCAGGGTGGAAAATGGAGACAGAGTGGAGAAGGCAGAGAGATTGTCAATGGAAGTTAGTTTAATAATTTATTTATTTATTTATTTACGGATACGTAACTCTTTAGTCACCTTTGACCCGGCTTTTGGATGTCTCACGTTTCAATATTGTCTCGCTTCTATATTTGAATTGAACGAATTGACGATCGCCAAAGTAAACCGGTATTCCGTTCGCTGATAGTCGATAATTTGGGACCGTGCAAGCCTCGGATTAGGAGTGAGAAAAATGAAAAAATGCGGTTTCTCCTGCGTACGAAAAAGATTTTAGCATTGGATCATATTTGACCCGCCATCCGTCATCCGAGTGTTGACACTTTACCGACCGGAAGCCTATTAATCGGCTTTTCGCTGACAACGCTTAGCGCTCTTTAATGTTACTAATTCGAATTTCCCCATAATAAGAGAAAGCGAACGATATAGTAGGCGCTCTCGCGAATTTCAACTGAAAATTTGTATAGCTGTAAGAATAAGCGCTCATATTCCCGCAGCGAGCGGTCGGTAAAGTGTTCAGTCTGAAGGACTGAGATCCGGAAAAGTGAACCGATTCACAAAATTTATTCGCTTCCACAATTCTACGATTAATGCAAATTAAATTGACAGTAGAATACTCACGTCGCAGTGTTCCAACATTCCACCAATCAACCAAAAAATGACAATCTATCGATCTACCTGCAGGAAGCGGAAGTGAATCAATCTCCCCTGCCATCTGTCCCACAATTCAAATCTTCAGGCTGCAAAAGTGTATAAAAGGTTGAACGAGAACTAGCAACCACTCGCACACACAAACCCGGTCTCGCTGGTTTTCCATAATTGCGGACAGCGAGAGTTCGATTTCGCGCGAGCGGTAAATCACTCTAACGTCGTCCCGGTGGCGGGCACGTATCTCGACGGGGGGATCGACGCCGCTTCAATTGATATTGCAAACGGTCGCGGTCGATTCTTTAAAGCGTGATTAACGCGCGACTAATAGGCGTCATTAACTTTCGCCGCGGCACGATAATCAGCGACGAAGCGGGTCCTGGATCGCGTGTTACCTTCGCGACGGCGCGTGAAAGGTGGCTCAGCACCGCAGAGAGAAAGAGAGGCGGACGATGACTGTCGAGAGAGGTGTAGAGGAGACGAGGCTAATGAAAGACAGATGCGTTCGTAATTATCGGTTCCTCGCGCAGGGGAAAACGTTATATCGCCTCGATGTCCCGATGTTTTTCACGGATGCAACCGTGGAATTTATCAAAGCGGAGAAAACGTGCAGTCATCTCGTGGCTGTTTACGGAACGGTGTATTTTCGCAACGTTCCCTCTTACTCCGTCTGATTGAGCCGCGAGACGCGCCGTTGATGATTCCATGACTTTTTTCTTCTTCTTCTTTTCCGCAGGACACTCGCAGAAGTGAAGAATTTTCTTCCTGCAAGTTTGCAAACACTTTATCGCCGATTGTAATTACACCTCGTAATTGCGTCGGTATTTACGCGATAGAACGGGGTTTTATGGCTCGATTATGCAACTTTCAGCGTGTACCTACGCGAGTGAAATGGTTTTTCGCGGGTGAAATATTTCATTCATCGCCTGAAAGAGGGACTTATATTTTTAATTCTTCGAACCGACGAACCAACATCTAACGGATGGTAAAAAATGGTAAAAAACGTTTCGCTATTTCTGTGCGTTAATTTAGTCATGATTACTGAAAATTACGGTATGAAATAGTGCAAAGTAACTCCACTTTTATTTGCAATGGACTGTAATCGTTCTTGCTCTATGACCAATCTGAATCGACCATTGAACGCAGTCCAAGCGTGACGTTTACCATTCCCCGTGCTATTTCACACTTTGCACTTCCGTTCCTCGCCAGATCCGCCTTATTACCCGTTTTAAGTACGGAAAATGTGGAAGCAGCTGATAAACTTTCCTCGCGAACGCATCGGGAAACGAAAGGTCGACTCGAAGTCGACTTCCGATTACGGCAACACTCGCACCGATGGAAATAATCTAGAGCAACTAGTTTATTTTCCAACGTGTCGATAGTACGCTTGTAAACTCGGTTGTAAAATCGTTGACAAAGTTTGCGCTACGTTCGAGAAAAACTGGCCGGTATCAGATCGAATATCACTTCCTGTCATTCACGCCGCTGTTAAAGCTCTTACACGAAGTGACATTTAACCAGTGTTGTTAATCCTCCGGACACGATCCATCGGTCGTCGTGAAAGCTGAAAATCGAATCGGCCTCGTTTCGTTTTATCCCATTAAAATAATCTCCGTGGGGTAATTAGAAGCGCGCCGTGTCTTCCTCGAAATCAGCAGTTGGAAAGGTGGCAATCGACGACGACGGCGAGAAAAAGAGCCATTTTTACCGTTCTAAATATTGCAACAGCGGGGAAAGACACATGACTGGAGGTTTTCGTAAATGAGACGAGCTTCTTGTTAGACGCACTCCGAGAGCATCCCATTAAGCCTGCTCCATAAATATTTC
>NW_017100231.1:1776100-1777784 GCF_001263275.1 Habropoda laboriosa | reverse complement strand
CCAGGACATTCTACGTGGGATTACAAAACTTCAACGGTCTCGAGAAAGATCGCCTCGTTCTTTTTCCCCGGGCAAAAATTGTCTTGAGAAACCTTGGACACTTGATTAAGCCTGCTACGTGAATATTCCTGTTAGATGTTTAATTGTTTAAGAATTGTTTGTTAAATACTAGAATAATATCTGAAGAAAAATGCACTGTCGCACAAAGGAAAAAACAGAAACGAATCAAAACACACTTATCACGAAAATGCTCAATCCAGACTCGACGTAAGAATTTTTGCCTACGATAAATTTCGGACAAAGCTGGGTTTCGGGCAAAAATTTTTGCCTTTAGATATCGTATAATGATAAATTATAAATTATATCTTTGTGCATTCATGCTCTACTGAAATTTAGTATCTTACGACTAATATTACGTTGAAATATTGAAATAAAGGGAAGCCACATGGTACTGCCCAAGAGTGACCAAATGAGCGCGGACAATTTGGACCGCGAAGGGTTAATACCGAAAGAGCGTACTAAGAATAATCAAAATTACAGCGGTCCAAATATTTTTCCAATAATTCCTTAAACTCTCGTTCAGAAGAAATAACGTTCTCCGAGTCATTCGAGCTACAAAGATACACCATGCTGCAGAGAATCATTTCTCTCTCGTTCCTTTTTCGTTTTTCTTTTTTTTTTTTTTTTTGTAAAAAAGTCAATTACTCCCAAAAACATGAACTCGCTGTGCAATTATAAAAATCGAGGCAATTAACGTTCCTCGTGTATCGGCTCGAGAAGCAACAAAACCGATCTATATTCTGGCAAAAAGTCGGAGTCGCGGTCTTGCTGGCTGTTAACACGGTGGCAGGGCTCGATATCGTTGAGTAAGCACAACCGAAAGCGAACACGACGCCACGAGAGTGGGACTTTTAAAAAAACCTGTTCGCGACAGCTATATCCCGCGTGGTCGACGACACCGGTGTGTCCGTGAATGGCGATGGTAATATTCGTAACAATGATGGCTGATCCCCGCGTCGATGAGAGGCCCCCTCCGCCTCGGCGAACGGAGGATCCTTCGGTTGTTATACAGGGTGGTCGGAGAAATCTTGCCATCGTTAGTGTCTCTGCAATTATTTTCTCTTCTTTTTGCAGTGATCTTCCAGTGACTAAAGCCTTGTGTTTTAGATCTTTTAGAGTATTAGTAAATGAGTATAAAAGTATGAACTGTCCACATATGTGTATTTTTAGTATTTTTTTTTTTTTAATTTCAATATTTGTGATAAAAGAAATATGAAAATATAGCGAATTTATTAATTTTTCAGTGTAACGAGAATGTGTTTCAGACCTTTGTATTAGTGTCTCGTTCATTTATAGCTAATAGTAAATGAGTATAAAAATATGAATTGACACGTATGTGTACTTTTAGTTTTTTTTTTGTTTTTAATTCCCATATTTGTGATAGAAAAGCTATGAAAATAAGGTAAATTCATTACACAGTGTAACGATAAAAATAGTTTAATTGCTAAAATATTTTTTCTAATTTCGAAAAAATTATCCTTGAAGAGATCCAAAAAATATAGAAATTGCAGAAGACTGCTGACAAAAGTGAC
Source organism: Habropoda laboriosa (assembly GCF_001263275.1). NCBI lineage: Eukaryota > Metazoa > Arthropoda > Insecta > Hymenoptera > Apidae > Habropoda > Habropoda laboriosa. The sequence continues at coordinate 1,776,192 of NW_017100231.1, read as the reverse complement.
AAAATTCACGTAATTTTTTAAATATTCGAGCTAATAATCTTCCTTAGTCTACTCTGTGGAGTGTCTTAGTCTCTGAAAATGAAGTAAAAAAA
>NW_017100231.1:1769138-1776057 GCF_001263275.1 Habropoda laboriosa | reverse complement strand
CATTATCGAAACCAGTTCCGCGTATTATGAAACACCCTGTATAGCGGTAGTGGTACCCCGAGAAGACCAAGTCTCTCGTAGAAGGGCGAAGGATGGTCGGCTGTAGTAAACGCGAGACGTCCTACCGAGTAACTGGACGAGAGAGGAGGCCGCTACCCGTCAAACCAGTTTTATCGGCTACTTCCTTCGGGATGAGCAGGTAGAAGAACGATATTCAGCCTCGAAGCCACGGGCACCCACCTTGCAGAGCCCGGCGCTCGTTTCGCCGTCTACAATGTTGCGTCTGCGATGGTTTCTTTTGTGAAAAAAAAAAAAAAGAAAGAAAAATTGCCCCGGAGTAGGTAGTGCACCGCCCAGATCGTGAATCCTCCGCGAGTCGGTTTTTAGGGGAAAGTCACGCTACACGGTTCCTCCTCTCCATTCTTCGTCTCCCTTTTCACTCATCTTCCCTCCTCTATCTATATCCAGAGGCTTCTCTGAAAAATCCCCCTGGGACATTGTATCCGGTGTCGAAGGTTCGAGCAGATTTCCTAGAGAGCAAGCGTGTACGCGGCGAAATTCACGTTAGAGTAGGCAGGGTCCATTGAAATTCATTCGGTGGAAGTCGGGGAACGATCGTGTCTGGGTGCTCCTCAGTCAGACGGCGACAAAGGAGCGACCAGCCGTCACGTGTCCCAAATCACAGGACACACGTACACTCGGAGGCGACTTTAGGAGCATTTGGAAGCTAGAAAATGGCAAGGAAGGTCAAGAACGAAGGTTTTCCTTCCGCTCTCTCTCTCTCTCTCTCTCTCTCTGTGCGACTATATGTTCGTCGTAGGGAGCTCTTGAGCCATTCGACATTCAGTCGAGTAGCTAATTAACGAGCGGATTGGAGCGTAAATAGAAACTGCGGTAACCGGATAGACAGATAGCCAGGGACTCCGGCGGAGTGTCGAATAAGCGTTTCGCGCGGCGGGCTCGAGCGCCACGGGGATTATCAATTATGAGCTACTGTGTCGAAACGTGATATACGTACACGCTCATGCATCGCGCTATGTGGCCGTATTTATACCCGCGGATTACACGTGCACGGGCTACGTATGTGTGCGCGCGACCGAGCTCGTTCTCCTATGAATGATTATTTGGCACGCACTGTTACGCGGACCTGATTGAATAAGTGGACTGATGGACCGCGGCAATAATCGATACACGGCCGAGTAAACGTGTCTCCGACTCGAAACTCGGCTGTGGCACATTTGATCGCTGGTTTGTGTCCTGTTGAACGTGTTGTTTGAAGAAGAGTTAGTTTTTGTTGAGGATTTGATCGTGAAATGGATGTTCTGCATTCGTGAAGGAAGTTTCACGCGACTTGGACGAAGCAATAGAGTAATTCGAGTGTCCAAATGTGACTGTTTAACCCTTGTGTTAATAACCGGGTACCAGGGTATCCTTCTGCACATTTTCTCACTTAAAATATTTCATCCTCCCGGTGAAAGATTTTAATATCCGGCCAATCCTATCCTCGTTTGCTTCGAGCTTAGAATTTTGTTATCAGAAAGCTACTGAAATTGACGTAAGTGTTAAAGCAAGATTTTTCAATTTTCGATAATTGTCACCTGCTTCAGAAAATCATGGCCAACTTTGAAAAATGACAAGAACGAATTTACAGCTTCGTACTTTCGCTCGATCCTATTTTCTAATAGATTTTCCACGAAAATCCTCAAATTCGTTTTCTCATCGGAATAGCACCGGGCGACACGTGTCGCAGCCGCCATCAAAAACCTCTGCATCAAATCCCTCTCCATCGTAAGCCCCCCCAGACCAACCACCCGTTCCATCATATAGATCCCCCATTCTAACATCACATAACTTCGTGTCTAGCACACTGATCCGTTAGAAAAGCTAACCGACGTCTTCACTTCCCGTACCTTTTCTCCCCTCTATTCTTCTCTTCGCTCTTCAAATCTGTTCCTCGATCAGACCTCCGCGCTTATCAAAAGCAGCCCGCGATCATTATTCATCAACCACTCTCGAAACATCTCCTCGGAGTTGCTTCTCGCGCAGGAATAACAGCGCGCGTTTGCATAATATCGCGACAATTTTCAACTCGTTGTTTCCACCCTCGAAGACGGTTCCGGCGACTCGTCGTCGCAAAGGGAACGAGACTTCCGCGTGTTACGCTGATTTCGCAACTTTTACACGCTCCTTCTTCCTCGCCTCGAGATTCAGCCGTGTTCTCGCGCGACTTTCGCGGATATCGCCGAACCTGTTCGCAACTCGAGCGACACACGCGCGTCTCTTGCTCTCTATCTCCGATCCGCGGAATGCACAATTGCTCAACAAGTCGGCGAGGATCTCCGGATGTCTGCTCGATGACTCATTGTTGGCGAGCGAGGACCGGTTTCTCGCGGCTCCGCTCCGAGTGTACTGGCCTTAACGATCAAGGTCAAAAATGTGGAACATTTTTAAGAGGTCGATGGGGGAAGACAATGTGCAAGCGATCGGACAATAAAGCCAGAGGATCGTAGCGATGGGAATTGTTCGATGGTGACGAAGGAAGTATCGTTCGAGTGTTTGTTCTTGGACGAGTGTTGGGTTTATGATAGAAGATGGGTAAAGTGGTAGGAGAAGCTTGGCTTCTGCGGAACGTTTCGAAGAGATGAGAATTCGAGTGAAGTAGGGTGGAATTTAATTAGTAATTGGGGTAAGTTTGACGTAGTTCGAAGGTAGATTCGACAGCACGTTGCAATTGATCGGTCAGGTACCTGCAGTAATTTCGACGATATTTCAAGTTCTACTTACAATTCGCCGTTTCAAGGTGTTCCACAAAATTTACCACTTTTTGAAACAAAAAAAAATATTGTAGTATCGGGGCCTCCATACCCAAATAGGAAATCGACGAAAGAAAATACAGAGGGAGCGATTGGCGTAGTGGGCGAAGTCTCGGCTTGCTAAGCCGAAGGTGCCGGGTTCGATTCTCGGTTGGGTCCCTCAAAATTTTTTCCGTCGATTGCTACAATATCAGTACACAAATTTCAAGGGAGTAAAACAAATGTTGTTGAACGAAATCCGTGTCAAACTTGAAACGAAGATAATCGTTAATCATTGGACGAGAGCGAAGCAAAACGATCATCATAAATTCAGCGCGTGCAAATAGGCGGGAAGGATCGTCAGTTTATCGACGGTGTCGCTCAACAATCGACACAATTGTCGCGTTGCTTCGCCCTTTCCCCCCGTTCCCAATTAATGAAACAGAGAGATAGCCGATGTTTGCGTTGCTGCCTAACGCAGTATGATTCACGGAGAGAGTTGTCGTATGTGCACGGCGTTGCTGGTTAAGCTCGTGATACGTTTCAACTGTAAACTATACCTGTGGTTAGTGTTTAAACAACGGGCGAGAGAGGCGTTTGAATCTCTAATCGCGAATCTTCCGTATTTGCCGTCTAATTGACGTTCGCCGAGCGACGTAAAGAGCTTAGTTCTCGAGTTTCACTTGGAACGCGGCGCCGGCGACTGTCTATTTGAATTCTGTCCGCTTTTCCATGCGATCGAGCCTCGTCGAGCTCGAAAGAATTTGATCGATGAACGGGAAACGCGTCGATCGATCCCCATTGGTTGACGTTTCGCTGGTTGGGCTTTTTGTACGGCGATGCCAGCCGGCTCTCTGGGAATGCAAGTGGCAAAGATTTATGTGCGGGAAACGCGCGACGGTCATGGAACGGCCTGCTGAGGACTTCAGGCTGACGGTATCGTTCGAGTTTTCTAATCGATGCTGCGCGACACGTCCGGTGGACGTTGTTTCTGAAAGCAGGCCTCGGAAAACTGCGTTACGATACACGTGTACGGTGTATATTTTCTGGTCTGTGCGAGCTAGTCCTTCTGTTTCTCCCGACGCGAGTTGTGTCTAAGGGCTGTCCAGAAAGTTGACCTTTTTTAGCGATCGATAGGTGTACCTCGTAAGTAGGTTCGAACTTTGACTCGTTGGATTCGAAGTTTCTGTAAGTATTTCGGAAAATAAGAGCAGTACTTGTAAGTAGGTATACTTGAACCTAAACGAGACAGATTCGAATCTTTGACGAGTGCTTGAAGAAATAAAAAAGGGGCTGCAAGTAGACTCGAACAATGATCGAATAGATTCGAAACTTGTAGCCATTATGCGGAGTGCATTACTTAACCCTTTCGCTGCGGCGGATTGTAGGCAAAATCTTTCGTTTTGACGAATTGAAGTTTTTTAAAAATTTTTAAATTAAAATATAAAATTTATCGTTTTAAATTTTTTTCATTAAATTAAGATGGAGATGTACAAAGGGCAAAAATGAAGGATTAGATTAAGGTTGAAGTGTGCTAAAACTCGGTAGACGCCAATAGCAGTGAAAGGGTTAAATCTACTATAGAATTCTTATTACCAAGATTCCATTGGATTCCTTCTAACATCGAACTAGTTACAAGTACATTTACGAAACCTTCAGGTACTCGTTCTAGGGTTCGAAACCAACTTGTATAAAATGATTACATTGCAGCTTTATTCCTTACGAGTAGCAATCGAACCCCAAGAAATGAGACTTGGTTATTAATATCGACTGGGATTCGTAAGTACTTGTTCAAATATTGAACTTGATCAATACTAAAAAGAATTTTCGGTCCACGAACCCTTTCAGGTCATCGAGTTACCCTAGACAACTTCTCTCACCAAATGAAACATCCATTCCCCCCCAACTCGATCTAGCACACTTCTGTGTAACAATTTACGGTTATCCGCAGCAATTTCGCCTCTCGCCGATCAAACAGCCGTGTAATAAATTTAATCGGCCGGTTGCGGAGGTTTGTAAATAGCGCGCGAGGGGGTAGATACGCCAGTCCAAGAGGGGAGTTCGGCCTCCCGGAGTTCGGGAGAGGGGCCTCTTTGACCTCCCAGTGGATAGGTACAGTTTAACTTTCTAATTAAAATCTAAACTTCCCCAGAAACTTGGTCTGAAAAACCTCCGACGAGGCCTCGAATCGAGTCGACAAGTTCGCTCGTAACAAACACCGAAGGAAAGGGTTGTTGCCGCTTTGGAGAACGCCAGTTCCGTCTCGTAAATACCTAATCTTGATCCCCGCGTTATCTCGCGCGCTATTAACGTTGCCTGTTCGCGAATTTATCGAAAGCCTGATAAACGGACGATTTTTCTCTTCGTGCTCTCCTCCTCCTTCGTCGCGCAACACGCGTCCTTCACCTCTCTCTCCCGGCGTCCGTTTCGCGGCCTTTCTTCCCCGAAACTGTCTGAACTCCACCGCTCGTTAATCTACGATCGCGGTGGAACGTTATCAAAGGAGAGAACTTGCGGTCGTTATGGCCGACCGCGTTTTCTATCTGTCCGGCTATTAATCCTGCAGCGTTCTCTCGCGATCATACCGGGTGTAATAACTTCTTTTATCCGCGACCGTATCGCGTGTCGATGCTTTTTCTTCTCGTATTTCTCCCAGTTTTTCCGCCGTTCTTTTTTCGTACTTTCGGTCTCGATCGTTTTCGCCGGTACGAAAGTGAAATGTTGTGTTTGGCGGGTAGAGAGGTTAGGTTCGAGGGTTTAATTAATCCGGTAAAATCGAATTGGTGGAATCTAGTGACCCCAAAAAGGGGCAGAGCTTCCACCGGCAATTTTAGCTGCATCGGTTTTTTTCCCCTTTGTAGAGAGTTTCCTCGTCGATTTGCCATTTGCCAGGCTCTCTTTTCTGCACATTTGGTTAACTCTCTTATGGGTATTTTTGCTTTACGGGAAGTTTCGAGCGTTTTAAGCGGATTGGACGGGCGGTTAGTGCCGTTGAATTAATGTCTACGAGGTAGCGGCTAGCGGGAAACAAGTCGTTAATTGATTCATTCCGAGTTTATGCAAGCATTAGGTATTTTATAATTATTCACCTTGACTTTTGAAATATTCCCCGTGAGCATCGTTCTCTTTTTTTCCTCCACGTAGAGATTCATAGAACTGACACGCCTGATTCGCGTCATCGCCGTGTATAACGTGGTTGAAAAACAGTACGGTTTGACCTTAATGATCTTTCTTTTACCTAGATTCTCTCTGTCACGAACAGTTAAATGTATTATTCACGTGTGCGTAAACTATTTGCAGAACCTATGAAAATATTGGTACTCGTTTAAGGGAAGCGATAGTTGTCACAGTGCGATGTACGCTTATTTTAATATCTGCTTCCTGTCTTTTGCTAGGACGAAATCGGTTTGTCGAATTTCTGGCCGATGTGGACATTGGCAAGTGCTAAAATTGCACGATCTGTGTGTGAAGGTATTTAGTAAGCACCGGATGATCTTAGCACTTGGCTACCAGTCCGATGAGCCAGACTTTACACAAGCTTAACCTGTGTATGATACTTGTGAAAAAGAAGCGGTAGGGTGACGTTATCAGGCGTGTTTAGAAAACACTCGTATCGGGAACATATGGGTTTTGATAAACATCGTGGGTAGGTATGTATACAGTAAATTCTCTACAAGAGTCAGTAAGTTTGGATTCTACAAGTGACAGTATAGATGGTCCCACGATATTATAACTAACAAACGTTGAATACATTTTTGATTCGTGTACAAAGAATTATTTAACACGATAAATTTAGCTGTACTATGGTTATTTTTAATCTACGACCACAGGTCAACCTGATTTTTAATCCCTGCGAAATTAATTTAACCACGAGTAAGTAACGAGAACGCTAAAACCTATGTTTCCATTGAAGAATATTGTAAAAACGTATAAATTGGTATATGCAATGTTATAACAAATTGTCAGAAGTATAAATTTATAACAAAATTGTGAAAACTGACAAATTATACCGTGTTACGGTAACGGAAATCTCCCGCGAAAATTTCCCGCGAAAAGTTCCCGCCTGACCTAACCGACGATTTTGCTAATGACTTTGGGGAGAGGGTACCGCAGGTATATAAGGACCC
>NW_017100231.1:1733246-1767742 GCF_001263275.1 Habropoda laboriosa | reverse complement strand
TTGAATTTCAATACAATAGACTGAATAATAATTCATTTTAACTAATACCTATTAGAAATTTTCCTTTTAAAACAAATATAAATCATTTTACCAATTACTGGTACTTGCTAGACATTTAATATCAGACTTTAAATATTCTCCTTTCGGTTCTTTTAAATACAATCAAATAATTTCTTCAATTATCGATACTGACTTGGAATACTCCGCTTCGAATAAAATATTTCGAAATTATTTTGAAGGTTTAGGGAAATAAACATTTGAATTTTAGTCATCGTTGTTCTTCAGACTTGTCGAATAGGATATTGAAATGACTTTGAGTGGTTGCTTTTTCGTTAGGGCATAACAATCAATATGTACTTTTCTTCCAGCAATTGAAATTAATTTGAAATTTTTCTTTATTTTCTCTCATATTGAATTTATTTTATGACTGGCTATTTTGTTTACTAATAATTTACCATCCAAGGAATTTGTATGTTAAGTAGTTAGTTGATTTATTATTGTATATTGTGAGCTGATTTGGAACGAGTGCACTATGCCCACCCTAAATTAAACCGTCTCAGTAGTTTACCGTAATTAATAATCTATTTTCGGAATTTATACGAGAATTTTTGAATTTTAGTAAACACTAGAGTCAGTGCATCGCGTATTGAAATAATAGCTTCATCCCAAGTTCGTTTATTATTAAATATTTTGACGCGTTTAACTTATGCTTCTCCCCAATTCTCGTCGCGTATTTTATTCAAATTTTCTTATATTCTAGAATCGAAAAAGATACGAATTCGCGTTTTTTCTTTTGATTCTTTCAATTTTTCACTCTTGTTCTACGAAAGTTTACTTCAATAATAATATTGAAAATTTTTCTGGTGATTTGGTTTAGTAGTTAGTTGTGTTGTGTATTGCCAGCTCAAATATGGACTGATTAATGTGTATGCTTAAAATGTATTTTCTTGTGGCCGCCTGACAGCAACCTGTAAATCTGGCGTGACAGTGAACGTGTTAATAAGTAAATGTTGTTCAAATTATGTCGTGTTTGATGTCATTTTCATCAGAAAAATCTCATCAATATGTTAAGAAAAATTTCGGGATAGAAAAACATAAAATTAAAAAAGTTTATATTTAAATCGCTTGGTTGCCTCGACTCACTTTTCATGCTTATCTTTCATTCGCTGTCCTTGTCTACGTTCGGCAAACTACAAAGGCGGGCGCGAGGCTCGAAAACGTAGTCCCTGACTCTACTAGTGTCAGGTTTAGCTTCCTTGCGGTCTGACACTTGTGGAGAATATAATGTAGTCGGTGGAAGAAGTATAGGGTGGAATATTCGATCACAGCTCTGACTGAAATTTCGGGTCCTTATCTTCTCAGGTTTCTATCGATTCCCTCATCAATTTGCTCGAATACGTAAATTTTGATCTGACGACCTCGCAATATTTCTTCCACCGACTATACATAGAGAACCCTGCAATGCTTTACTTTAGATTACGTTAGATTTAGATATCGAACTTCGAGCTATTAAAGTATTAGCTGTACAAATTAATTCGGTACCTTTTTTCACAAAGTCTCGACAACCTTATCGACTAAAAACCGTGATATTTTTCCGAGAGGAAAAGTCACCAATAACGGTAATTACTTTGAGTTTTTGTAAATAAATATTGAAATACATGAAAAAAGGCGCGAAATTAATTCGTACACCTAATATATTATTAAAAATTCTCACTTAATCTGGCATGTATTTATAACAAAAAATAAAGTAGCAAAATTTCGAAACGACGTCAACAGCTAAATCATCTCGCAACGAGTTTCATCCTACGGTACACAATATTTATGTCACACGCTCGACTTACGCTTGCCTAATAGGACTTTCCCAATTTGTGGCCACGTCTCGTTACCGCTTGGCGCGAAGTTACAAATGCAAGTTTGCTAGCTAGCTAGGCGAAGAAGAGGAGGCAAAAATAGACCGCGGCTTCGCGAGATAAATCATCCACGATCTCGATGAATTTGCTCGGCCGACACTTTGACACTGTCAGTCACTGCTTATTAGTTTAAGAGTCGCTCCGTTCCAGTCGCTAATTTAACTTAACGAGCCTTTCATGCCGTTGCCAGACATTTCGTAGGAATCCCGGCTAATAAGCCTATCCTGCTGCTTCAATTATCATTTCGTCGGTGTGTCTCGCGTGCTTATTCCTGGTAATTTCTTTGGTTTCTTCGTTACCAGAGAATCCTTCTGTGTATCACATACCACGATTAATCGCGGTCGCGTGTATTCCGAAATTTCAAAACGATTACCTCCCCTTTCGTTTTCTACCTTTCATCCTCGATTTAACGTGTAACCGCGCTTTCTTTCGCTCCAGGATCGTTCAATTTTTCGTTCAACCACGATAATCGGTAAATTTTCAAATAAAACTGCAACGAAACGACTGTGGTGTGGTAATTTTATGTTGATCATCTTACTGCAAGGCCCATCTACGCGATACATGCGAAGACTTCCAGGAGCGATTTCATATGCACGCTTCTATAAATTGCTTTCTGAAGCGGAAAGTTTTGTTATTTATTCCTTTCAAACTTAGAGGATACGTAGGATCGGGAGCATTTTTACCTTCGCTCGTTCGTTTCTCAAGAAAGAAACGGTGAGGGCGATAAAAGCCCAGGTAGAGAGCAGACCCTTTCCGCTAGGCCTCGCGTTAGTATCAAGTTTGTTTAACCGTTGCGGAAAAACCCAGGGGTGTGTGTGTGTGTATGCGTGGTGGGAGTATGAATGTTCGGGAAAGAACGAAGGGGGTGCGTGTTTTAAAAAGGAAGAGAGTGGAACGAGTGGGGGAGCGTGGGGTAAGATGTGGAAGAGAGGAGATAGCGTTGATAGCGTGGAGAGAATACAGTGTGGTTTAGAGTTGACGTAAACATTTAGTTTTGTTCTATTTATAATACTATTGTTAATCAACCATTATTATTATTGCTATATCAGCACCCTTTCCGAACACGAGTCCAAATTAACCCTTTCGCGGTTTAGCCCGTACGTCGTAAAAGATCCCTAAAATATACCACGCAAGGAGTACATATCATCGAACAAGTTATATGGTATTTCGAAGTGTCTTCAAGCAGAAAAATATTGAATTTTATTGCTGAACGTCACCTTTTCAATCATCAGCGAAAGGGTTAAATCCCCCAGATACGGAATAGAATTGTAGCGTGATAAAATAACGCAAACTTTTATATTTAGATTATACAAATTATGCGTGGAAAATTATCTTCTATAGTAATATCTCTTACGTTAGTTGTTAATATTGTTTTTCGAACTAAAAGCGACTTGACACTCAAAGGAGTAGTAATCTGAATGTAAACGCACGGAGCTGATGCATCAGCGAGAGGGTTAAAATTCGTTAAAATTCGTTGAACCCTTTCGATTGGCTCGCCCGGTGAATATCGTTCACGAGGAGGGATTATAGAGGCGCGATACCGATATTATGTAGGAAGATTGTCAATGGTTACACAGCCGTCTCGACGCCACGTTATTTACGTAATCGTTCACGTTTGCTCGAGAATTTTTGAGAACGAAGTTCCGTTCGCCGTGGGCGCGCACGGTTACGTAACAGCCAATATTTGATTAGTTTATTATCTACAAACGGATGTTCCCGTTCGTGAAAGGGCACGTCGGTTCGTTACAGCGAACGGCTCTGACGCCAGGCGTTACCTCCATGAACCTTGCATTAATCCGACGAAGTGCTGGACATTTGTTATGCTCATGCTTCATCATGGACAACGCCGATAAATCTCGCGAGTTTTAAGAGGGAACAGATTGATGAGCTTTACTGTGATATAACGTGAAGGAATTTCAACGAAGATTTCTGCGTAATAAACGCGGAAATACGGTAAGCGCGATCGTTGAGGAAATTGTAATGTCGAAAATAGAAAAATTTGTAATAAAACGTAGAAAAACGTACTGCTACGTTGCTTTAGGATGTCAGATATATATTAAATTTCCTTACTGTACTGCTGATTTTCAATATCGAGACTTCTTATAGTGGAAAAGCTGGAGGCTGCATTCGGCATTCTACTTTAGAACCGATACAGGGAGATTTGCGAGGGTTGGAATTTGAATCTGGAACTAAAATTCGAGCTACTATGCGGAGAATCAAATCTCAGCGGAATGTAAATGCTTGTTCGTCGATATTTTGCTTGGAGTCGATTGTTTCTGTGCTCGTACATTGCTGTATCTGATTTCCTTGAAAGTGGATTGATCATTCTAATCTCGAAGCTCCTTGTACACTATGTATAAGTATAGTACATTAAATTCTTGTTGTTCCAGTGTCAAACACAAAATACATCCTATAGGATGCGGCAAGTATTGGGTGTACGAATGACTAATCCTAACTTTTCTATACAGTCAAAGAATTAATTTTGAAATCAGTTGATTCTCCCGCTCTTTTGCTGTAATACAGTGTCGACGTGTAGCTGTTACAAATGACGATCAATTTGGCGTAAAACTAGAGACACAACGTTAAAAAGTGTTTATTTCAGTAGAGTCGATAATGGCGACGGATAAAGTGCATATCCAACATTGTACTCTTTACGAATTTCAAAACGGATCAGTGGATAAGAGACGAAAATGGCTCGTCGATTGTATCTTGTCTAAAAACAGTATTTGTTCGTGATGCAATTCATTTGCCTCGTAGGTGACTTAAAGTTATAGAAAGCAACGGTGAATACCTTGATCGAACAACTTGCTGTATTTCTTTTTCTTTGAATAAACTTCGAATGTCGCTGAAAAATTTCGATTATTCACTTGTATACCTAATAGTTATCATTTTCGCTAATTTTCAATTATAATCTGCAGAGAGATTGAGCCCAGTTAACAGAGTTAACCCTTTGACGACGAAAGACTCGTATATGCGTTCAGAGAACACTACAAACGCAACCAATAAACTTAAGCAATAAAAATAGTCGGCGTGAGCATGAAACTCGTATACGTATATTTGAGAAAAATATAATTTATTAAGAAAAAAATGAAACTGAAGTAGTGACCTAATCGTGTATTACACAACAGAAGTATGTAATCGGTACTTCGACACAGCGTCCAGTCCTCCGCCCTCAAAGGGTTGAAGAGATCAACCAGACAGCAATGAAACCCACTCGTCAATTCAACCCCTACAATTCTGTTTTCCTAAACCGCGTTACCCCGAACAAATCCCTCGAACCCTCAAACTCACCTATTTCCAGAAAATTACACAGCACCGCTGTACCTGTGATCGCTCGTTGAAGGAGCGGGGAGCGTAGGCGCGGAAACGTGGCGGAACTCGATTACTCTGGCGGGAGAAGGGGTGAGATTCGCGGGTGCAGGCATAATAATATTCATGGTAGCGCGTCGGCGGCTAGATTGGTGGGGGTAAATTGAATCGAGTCGCGGGCGTAATAAAGCGATATGTAAATTCGTGCGCGCACGAGCCTCCGCCGGCGACGAACGACGCCGACGCCGACGCCGTTGAATTTGACATTGTTCGTTCACTCGGTTCCTCGGCTGGCGCGCGACCTAACCCTAAAGAGCTTTAATTGGAAGCCTGTCGCTTCAAATTACTGTCACTAGAGACGCTCCAGTTCCTCCTTTCGACGCTTTCGTCCCCGCCGTCAGGTTTTCCACCGGCGAAAAGGGGCCGGCATTATTTTAACAGGAAGTAGGTTTATAGGTCGTCCTTCCTCTCTCGTCCTCTCCCTCTCTCTCTCTCTAACTTTCTTGCGTTTATCTTGAGAGAGAGAGAGAGAGATAAAGCTCTTGCTCTCCCTTTCTCTCGTTTCAAATTCCGCTTGTGCTCCCTGGCTTCGTTATTTTCCTCCTTTTTCCTTGGCCTTGGCGCTACGTGACTGCTGGGAAAACCGCTTTAATTCGGCGTCTACTCGGTGTACCTGGTACATCTTCTTTCCCCCGCTTGTGTGTGCTGTCGTTGCTTCGATCCACAGTGAGAGACGTATTCTGCGTCGGGGACGCGGTTGGTTGCGCCAGCCTGCTTCAACCGGCTCTTCCTTTGTGAAAAGCTAAGGGATGATTATTGAGGTAGCCTGGTTAACGAGCTCTGTATTTCGGATTGTTTGACGGTAGCTTTCGTTTGTTTGCTGCTGTTGCTTCGGGCTTTTGGGCATTTCAATGTTTCGTGACGTTTCGTTGCCGATTTTTAACAGAGTATTAATCTGTGCTGATAAATTCTCGAATGAATCGGTGGCTCTGTCGTTTTCTGCGTATCTTTCACAACGAACATTGGAACTGCCAGTTTCAAATTTCACATTTCTTAATTTTGTTGTTTGTAGTTTCAATTCTTTTGTGTTTACTTTCCGTTCGAAGCGATGTCGAGGACCAAAAAGTGTTTATATAGAATCTCGACGCTTCTGCGTGCCATACGCCTTCCTGGCGCCCGCAAATTTCCTTTAATAGCAATTGACGTGTCGTAAAGCCACTTTACACATACATACACACACACAGATCAGTCTCGTTTGGGCGCACACCCCCACCCCGTCGACTGGGGAAGACCAGGGTGAGCTGCGCACCCTCTACTCCCGGAGGACAGCCGAGGACGAGGGACAACTCCTATTCTTCCGCATAGGCCACCCCCTCACCTTAGTTTTTAGATAAAAACAGTACGAAAGGCCCGACGCGCCTCATGTCAAAACCAAGTTCCAATATTAATTTGGCGTGTGAGAGACGCGATACCCCGAAGCAATAAAGTTGAAGAATCGCGTAGAAACAAATTTAAATTGTAGACATTATCAAGATATGCTTTTGTCCAAGTGTATTATATATGCTAATTTATTTCTACGTATAGTTAACACTGGAGCAACCAAATTTGTCAAAGTGACAGATTTCAGATTTTTTACTTTAAATCACCGAAATTATTAACCCTCTAAGGGGCGAATATTTCTCTTGATTGTAAAAGAATTTATGTAACGTGAAATTGGCAAATGTCGACCTATAAAGGCAGAATAACAGTGAATTCAGTAGTTTCGACAATTCTATCATAACGAATACATATTGTAACTTTGAAGAAACTACGGTTATCAAGAAAGTTACTGGTTAATAAGGAGACATTGTACAACAAGACGTTTATTCCATTTTGTGGAAGAAAGTTCAATTATTTAATAAAATATCGATATATTAGTATGTGACTTGAAAGTTACACGGGCCCATAGAGGGTTAAGATGCTTTTGTACAAATGTTTAGCAATTCTTTTTTAAACATTAATCATTCTAATTTCGGAATTATTTGTATAGTGTACCTAAACATACCAAAAGGGGAAGAATATACTACTTTCATCTCCAGTTGTTCCAGTGTTAATTGACACATACTATTCTAAGAAACTTTGTTCCATAATTTTCCTAACACAAGGTTCTTCGCTAATTTTCCCAGGAACATTTCAAGCTACCTCGAACATTTATTCCACTGCAATACTTTTACCATCAGGTCACGTGTATCTGAGTAACATATGAATTTCCATAAAAGTATTTTAATCGATAGATTAATAACAGTTTGGTTTAATGAAGTACCCCCTACTTTTTCAAATACAATTTCACATATTTCACGTACGATTGTACAGTTCATAACTTTTCACAAGTATTTATAACCACTCGGCGAGAATTCGTGTAAAATGAAAATTTTTAGCATTACCTTTGTGTTTGCACACGCTCGCTTATTCCGCCTGCTCTCCGCGCTTTATTTATGCCTCGTTATCGTTAACACCAACAGATATACCTGCACACGCTCGCCCGGGCTGTGCTATAATAATTCTACGTTGCAAGGAAATTATTTTGCAGCCAACTGTTACTGAAATAATTGATGAAAACAACTAAATTAAACAGCAGCGCGGAGAACAGTTGGAGCTCTGCTTACGTTTTGCGCCATTTTCATGAATATAGAATTACAAAATTCGCAGGAAAATTCTTGAAAACCTCATCAGTCTCTCTCTCTCTCTCTCTCTCTCTCTCTCTCTCTCTCTCTCTCTATTGCCTTTATTTCAAAACGACGGAAAATCATCTCTTCCTCGTATCGCGAAAAATTCTTCGTTCTTCCTCTGCGTTTCGCATAATTATTTGCTCGATTTGCATAAAGTCAGGACATCGTTAAACGAATTAATGTCTTCAGTTGTTCGGTGCAGCGTCGCAACAGCATTCTTTCGTTCGTTTCACATTTCCATTCGTTCCATTCAACCGAGCATTATTGCAAATTAGCGTAAGTGAGATTTACAACCTCGTGAAATTCGTCTGAATCACGATGCGTGTATTCTCATTGCCACAAATAGGCGCGATTTCACGCACGATACGGCTCTGGTGCTCCCTTGCAAAATTCCAATTCACGGAAATATAATAAAAACGAAAAATTAAATAAAATGTGTGCAGTGCAATTGCACACGACTTAAAAAGAAGAAAAAGAAGGAATGGATCGAGAAAGGGTTCGTTCGTTCTAATCTCGCGAATCTCGAATCTACATATTTTCCGAACACGAGTCACTTCGAGCCACGAGATAATAAATTGCACTTGGAAACTGACATGACTGACACCAGGAAATACTTAAATTCCCGATACTATCAACGATACCGCGAATCGATACGCCCCTATCTGTCAAATGAAAGCTACTGCTAATATTTGCCGTGGCGGTAATACAATACTTCAAATTACAAGCTGCTGGAGTAGACACGAGAAATATTTGCGCACACTTCTATTACACACTTGAATATTTTATCGAGTATCTTCCCGTGATCGAATTTAAACGTTTCCAGTTAAAGGAAAATATGGAATCTGTAGAAAAAAGAAGTGTCTTTAAATTCAAATACAATTATTACCTAATTAATTCTTGATAAGCAATCCGGGTCATTAGTGACCCAAGTGAAACTTCAGTCTAACATTTTTTCCAGACGAACTTTTCTTATTGAAGAAAGTTTGAAACATCGAGGGAGCAATCGTATAATGTAATAGAGACTTCGATAGGTGTGCCAGAATTTTTTCAAACTTTTCCAAAGCCCGGAGTAATAAAAAAATTAGACTTGAACATAAACGACCCAGTTTGCCTATTCGTTAAGCTTTTTATGCCTTGTTTCTTCGTGCGATCGATGAAGTTGGCCCAGAAATTTTCTCGAGAACAGACATTCTATGGTAGAGTGTGAAAAACTATGCTCGCCTGTGGAGAGTTAAATAATATCAAAAGAAAAAACTCGATCCTGCAGATTCTTCTTATATTCGGAGCATACATCAAAACCATCTGACTTCGGTCCATCTATTTTTCCCAACTTAACCTCGATCTACGAACCACCCCCATAAATCCCCGCATCGGTGCTTCGAACTGCCTCTCTAATCACCGCTAAACTCGCCGAAAAAACGTAATCTCGAGAAAGCTGTTCGAAGAGAAGAAAATCGTACCGGTTTTCTGAGGCATCCTTCGAGAAGATCGCGAGCGTTGGCCAAATTACCGCGTTTCGCGTGCTGCAGCGGCTGTTTGTTGGGTTTTTCGCGGAGCTCGCGGCTGCAATCGACGCGGCCCTTGAAAGACGAAAACACGGTGTTGGGTTCGGTTTTTATCGAGGCTCGTGGCGGCGTGTTATTTTTATTCCAGGACGATTCTAAGGCCGCGCGGGGACGTTAAGTCGACCACCTCGCGCAAACGACGCCCGCGGCGTCGACGTCTCGCGTATATGCGCGACGTACACGCCAGCCACTCGTTAAAGCGGCGCATTCGCGAGGCACGATTCCGTGGGAGGGCTTTCTGCGTCGTTTGTCATGTTTCTGGTACGGAGAGGCTGTTGTTCCGCCGCGACAGGACACCTCTCTGCCAAGTGCTTCGAAACTCTGGAAATTTTTGTACTTGTCCCTCTCTCTGTCTCTTTGGCGGTTTTTCATTTTTTTCTTAGCCGGTTTTTGGGTTCTGGTGATTTCGCAAGGAGAAGAGTTATTTAGAGTCCCTCTTTGGCGGTTCTTTATTTTTTCCTTTTCTTTTTGCGTCTTTGTCTTCTTAGGTGAGGAAGAGTTATCTGGAGATGTCGAAGGAAATTCTGTTTTCGTGGTGCAGTGTATTTTCGAAGGAATTTCTAACAACACCCTATGGAAATAATCAAGTGAGGACAAAAATGTCTCCGCGTTATTTTAAACAAAGGCACTAAGCTTCCCACCAGATGTGCCTGGTGTCCGTCTTCGAGTCACGCACTGCACAATGCGATACCATAATGTAAACAGTTCCTAGGTATAAGGGGCCCCAACTTTCTTTTTCGGTGCCCAGAAACAGTCCTTTAGAAGATTCAATAGCGTAAAGACGTTTCCTCTGAGTCCGTAAATAAATAGCATATTACAAAGTTAAAAGACTATTTCTTTCAATAACCCATTTCCAATAGAATCTCTGTACTTTTTTTCGGAAATCTTTTCTCTGGTTTCTTCTTCACGATTAACTTTTAAACGAGAATTGTTAATTAATGTATGAATAATTTTCTGTTACAGGTAAGAAACACGTCAATTTTCGAAGGATAAAATTATAAGATAAGGTGGACCCAGGCCTTGGATCTTTAAGGTACTGTCAGGAATATTCTGCAAATTTTCAGTAGAAAATAAAATGCGAATTTTAGCAGTGATAAAATAATTATTAAAAAAGAAATTGTCTAGTAACAATGCAAAGCACGATAAAACGAGACTTACTCAACGTACCCATAACTTCCAAGTCACGTGGCGATATAAGTGGTTAAATAGATACAGTGGCAAACACAGTATGCAAACAAAACAAAGTCCAAGGTACCAAGCAATAAACCAAGTGTTTCATGTCCGTTGCGTATCAATTTTCCTCCAAGCAAGCCCGTGGAGTGATTCCCACCTTTCATCCACTCGCCTTTCCTTTTCACTGTTTGATTAGGTCGGATAAGCTAGTACACCCGGGCCAACGTTTATCTAGCTGAATTAGAGATAAATTCAGGGCAGCTCCTACGCTCGCCTAACGTTTTAAAGGGAGATGTTTGTCGACGCGATAACAACAAGAGGTGGAAACGTATTTGGGCGCGATAAAAAAGAGCCGTCTTTTCCAACTGTAGCGAGCTTCCTACGCTCTGCCACCAGAGGGACAAACTGACCACACGTTCTCGCTAGTGCTCGTAAAGGCTCCTATTTGTATATATACAACTTCTGACCTGAGTCTCCTACTGCAGGTTTTTTGAAAGTTTTCCTGCACGCAAATGTTCATGCATGGTTCTAATACCAATCTCTCATATTAATGCAATCTAACGTCAATTATACTGTTTTAGAGCATAAGGAGGAATTGCTCCAGGAATTCTCAGGCGGAGCAAATCAAAAAAAAAAAAAAGAGTCCTTTGAGTCTCCTAGGGAGTAGCTTTACTGAGGGGACGAGTCCACTAGGAGGCCCAGGACGAAACGCCCTAACCTTTCCTTTTCCGTCGATCCTCTCCATCACTTTCCTACAAGCCTTCACATCTTTCACCGAATGGAAAACCAGTCGATTTCGATTCTTCGTTTATAGACTGTCTTTTCTGGGGCTCTCTCTTAGCCGCCCACCGACCCATTGATTTACCGTCCCGCGCCGCGATCCAATCGATCGACCGATAAAATTAATCATAATTGCGCTTGGCACATGGAATGCCGCGGGTTGTGCAACGCGATTCGATCGAGTCTCGGGCTAGTCTCGCCGGCTCAGCGAGATAGGTAGCGATATTAATTAATCGTTAATAACACGTTTCGCGAACTACTCCGTGTTTCCTTGCTTTTCCAGGAACTCCCCGACGCCTGGTCCTGATTTTTCCATAGAAAGCGAACGTGATCGTTTCACGGTTGTTGCTTGGCTTGCTCGCGAGCGGGGAGCAACGAAGAGCGAGATTTCGAAAGCGAGATTCGATACGTTCTTTCTTCTACAGGGGAATTTGTGAATGAATCTTGCTTCCTTGGGTGTTTCGTGAATGAAGTTGAGGGAGATTTAATGGGAAGTAATCCGAGATGAAGTAATCGTTTAGAATGAATGATTTTGCGCTTGCTGAATGTGAAACGAACCTGAGTTATTCAGATCCGAAGGAGGACTATCGAGCTTGACATCTCGTACATTTTTTAAATGTAATTTAAATCGCGCAAAACTTTCTGTAGGAATATAAGGGGTGTCCTAATATTTATGAACAGCAGTGTGCATTTCTCTATGCAATTTTCCAAATCTAGTGGAAAAATGTAATTTAAATCATGCAGAACTTTCTGTACGAACATAATGAGTGTGCTGATATTCATAAACAGCATTTCTATGCAATTTGAATTGTAACATTTTCTTATTTAACTTTTTCTTTAAATTATGCAATACTTTCTGTACGAACGTAATGGGTGTCCTAATATTTATGTGAAAAACAGTGTACATATTAATGCAATTTTAATTACATTTTCTTGTAAATTTTATAATATGGTGTCAGAGTACAAAAGTGAAAATCAGACGCTGAACAACACTCCAAACAATTCTTACTTCCACCTCCCTTACACAATCACAGAAGAAAAATCGTCGGAACACACCGAAAGTATCAAGATTTATACCGTCTAATTCAGGTTAAGTAAAATCTTCCCTGTAATCCAATTAGCAGTCATTCCACCGTTACACGGACGATAATTTTTCAGCAAGGGGTAGAAAGAGTCTCTTCTGTTTGGCGGGGGGAGATCGCGACAAACAGGCGGCGAAGTAAGTAAGACGGTGCAAAGAAAACAGTCTGCGTCGTGTTTGCAAATTTATCGCGGCGTTCTTGGGCTTAGGTAGGGGGCGTAATTGAGAAACGATCCAAGTTTCGCGGGCTCCTCGACGATCGTTTAATTGAACGGGCCAAGGGTCGCAGTGTGCTCGAGCACGTTCCCGTAACGGAGTGGTCGCGATAAATTTTCCTACGGTGCCCCGGCACACCGTAAATGCAATTATATCCAGCGATGAATCGTCGTGACGAACGTTTTCAAGAAAGTTAATGCCCGTTTAGACTTTCTGCCCTTCTTGTTTTGCCGCGCGCAACTTTTCAATCGGTATATATCTCCTCGCTCGAGAGCCCGTAAGACTCGCGCGAACACGGGGAGGACATTTTCGCGTAATAGAGAAAGTTTTAGAGTGATTCTAGGATAATACGAAAGCGAGGAATTTCTTTTTTTTTTTTTAATTTCTTAACCTCCTCGGGGACGATTTTCTTTTAAGTTAGAGAAAAGTGATCTAATCTGGTAAATCGATAGCAGTTAGACTGTTTTCCTTATTGGATGATTGTGTTTCTCATATTTTGTCTAGTACAGATATTGGAACTTTCGGCAAAATTAAATTTGACTGCCTGAAACTTCGAGGTAATTTTAATTTTTCATTATTTTTGCAATGGTTTTCGACGAAAGCAGGGAATTTTTTTATTTCTTAAACTGATCTAATCTGATAAATCGATAGCGATTAAACTGCTTTCCTCGTTGGTAGATTGTGTTTTTCATATTTTCTCTAGTACACGTATTGGAATTAAATTTTTGACTGTCAGAACCTTGGACTTAATTTCAATTTTTTCATTCCTTTTGCAATGATTTTTGGTACGAAAGCTTAGACAGGTATTGGAAAGTACGAACGACCCCTGCGTTTTAATAACAATTTCGTAACGGGGAAAAATATCGATGTACTGAAAAATCTGCCATCGTCACGTTCGTATTAAATTTTCCACTTTTAACGCGGTTGTAGCTAAAAAGCTAATTGCCACAGAGCCGTTTTATTCTATTTATTCACCTGTCGTAAAAGAGAGAAACTTACATCAGCGCGTATCGTTACGACCTAGATATTCAATTAAACTGTATCGACGTTAAATCTGCAATATTTCTTTCACCCGGGGTATTCGATTAATTTCCTCGAACTCTAGTCCAGTGCTGTAATATTCCAATCGCTGTTGCTCGGAATCATAGTAATTTCAGTTTCGACACGAACCTCGTTAAATTAACACCGTTTCTTCCTGTTGAAATCAATCTTTCACTTGGTCAAAAAAAAAAAAAAAATCTGCAATCTAAATATAAATTGGATAAAAAGTAGCAAGTTGTTCGAATTGAAAATAAACTCTTCTTCCGCAAGAAGAAAACACAGTAATCCTTACTTTACATTCTGGGGAATACAAATATAATATTCCGTAAACAATCCACTTTGCGTTTCCTACGAATTCACCGAAGCGTAAGTTTCGACAAAATTTCACAGTTTAACAGTGGACACGACCATAACTCAACGCACGCAGGCAGTTGACGCAAGGACCGATGACTTGGCGAATCTATCGACGCGATTGCCAAGAGAAGCCGGTTTGCGTGTTCCGTGTGGGTGTCGCCGCTATGCAGAGAGAGAGAAAGTAGCGTGCCGTTAATTTATGTAATGCTGATTTATGCCCATCCAGGATGATCTTTTTTAATCGACCGACCGTTGACGCGTGCAGCCTTTGTGGCTGGCCATCGTCGCGCTCGAATTACGTTCATCGCCGACCCGGTCGACTTAAATCGAAGATTTGTCGGCCGATGCTTGCCATTAAAACGATGCCTCTCGTTTCCCTTCGTATCTTTCAATTGCAGCCGGTGCCTAACTGCTCTTAACGCTGATAAATTCGTGATACCCGAAGAATTGCTTGTCCTACCGGTTCAAAAGGGAAAAGAAGAATTGAGAGGAAAGATCGAAGTAGGAAGCTGAAGGAATTGTTCCTCGTTGCAAGGGTTCGGCAGGACGAGTGCGTAGCCGAGCCGCGTGGCATCGGCGGAACCGTGTTACAATGTCGCGATGAGGCCTTCGACAAAGGGATCCCGCGAGGACCGGAAGCGGGACCGCGGTTGCCGTGGCGAGAGGGCTCGAGTGTTTCTTCGCTTGAGGGGACTCGCGTTGGGTCCTGCGTCGCATGGGCCGCCAAAAGCGACGATCGCTCGACGTCTTCCGTATCGCGTCGCACTTACCACCACCACGTCGGGTGTGGACGGCTCTGTGCTATAAAGCACGGAGGTTTTCACCCTCGAGAGACATTCTATTGAGAACACGCCTAAGAAATACAATAATTGTTTAATGCCCTGCCGCGAGTCAGCGTTTGCAAGCATCGAAGAGCTACGGCGTTTTGGGACGCTACAGCAAGAAAACGATGACTAGGTCGATTGAACGGTATCGACGTTTCTATGGAAAATCGAGGGGCCAACGATTGCTGGACGAATAAATCCTTTCCCCTGTAATGAGTGTGGGAGGTGTCACCGTAACTGGAATACTCGGCTTACTTTCACTGTAGGTTAGTCACTCGGTTAGAGCTCGGTTATGAGGTGAGTTTTAGCCGAAGTCTTATATGGTGCCTTTATGGAACGAGTTCCTGGTATTTTAGAATAAGTGGCGATCTTTCTCGGAGTGGTGAGTGGCTTCTGTTTGATCTCGTTACTGGTGTTTATTCGGTATACGCTGTCTGGTACTTCTGCGAGTCACAGAAAAGGTTACAGAAGAATTCTCGTTGTATCGTCGTTATCTGAAAAGTACAGTACATTGAAAATCTCTGTCTAAGTCACCGTATTGTGTATAAAAAATAAGGAAACTTTGCCCTCTACGTTCTCAACGCAATAGAACGACGAATAACGACCAATTACAATATCACACAGATTGGAGCAACGAAGGAGAAAATTCGTGGAGCAGAGTTAAGATTAAGGTACCAGCATGTGACACGTAAGAATCATGAGGGTTGTCCAGCCAGTCATCCCTCATCGACCTCCTTCAACGCTACTTTACGCTCCCTTCCGCCACAATGGGGACTTAACAATTCAATCTCCGGTCGGAGAACCTGTTCACAAAAGCAACGAGAGAATATCGTGGCTATCGTTAAGAAACTACGGTACAATAGACGGGTAAGTGCCGTCGAAGAAGGAGGTACACGTACGGCAGAAGTTTAAAGCTAATCGAAACTCTTTCCACGGCTAAGACCAAAACGCAATCGACGAGAGCGAGAGGGAATTTTCGGGTAAAGGTGTAGAAAAGGGAGAAATCCATTCTTCCGTCGGACGACGTGGATCGAAATCCGGCTGTAAGTCGATGATCCAACCGCAATTATGGGAATCCACATCCTCATAACGTAGCATCCCCTCGCGGTTTGCCCGTTGCACCTGCCGCTCCAGCCAGGCTGGTTCTCCTTCCAGCCACTCCGCCATTCTTCTTCTTCTTCTTCTTCTTGTTTACCTCTCTCTCCCATCCTGCAAGCCCTTACTCACTTCCTCTCTTGATGCAGCTCTCCCTTCCTGTTCGCTGGTTCGCTCTTCGTTTTTGCCTATCGTCCTCTCGTTCCGCGTCTTCCTTTCGCCCGTTGCTCTTGCTCGCTGCACCAGCTCCTCCTCGAACAGAGAACCATCTCTCTCTCTCTCTCTGCATTGCCCCTGAGGCAATGCACCTCCGAAGAACGTTGACCTCGTGTGTTCCACGCTGAGAGTAGGCCCTACTCTCCGTTGCTGCTGCTGCTGCTGTTGGTGCCGCCGTTGCTGCTTCTTCTTCTTCTTCTTCTTCCCCTTCTTCTTGCTCTCCTCTACTTCTATTTTCTCGGGCTTCGTGTTCACCGCCGCCAGGAATAAACCCAGGCTCTCCAAGCGGCCGACCCGCTCTCGCTTCGGGCCATCGGCAAAGAATCCTGATAAGATGCGAGGAGAAATTAATTGGCCGGCCTCGAAACCGAGCCTACCTCCTCCTCCTCGGGACGTGGCCCTGAGAATTAGTGAATCGTGGCCCCTCTTTGGCTAGCGCGGTCCGCGCCAGGGAAGTGTCTGCGGGGTGGAAATTAAATTGGTACCGATCGGCTGGGCTTCGATGTCAAATTGGACCGCTGTTCTTCGGTCTTCTCTCTGTCTCTCTCTGGGGATGTTGGATACTTGTTCGGCTTGATGGTGAATAGTTCCTTTTCGGTATTGTAACGAACCGGAGAGAAATTAGCTATGCATAACGAGTTGATTGCCTGTAAAGGGAAGAAGAGCGTTCGAAGGGTCTGATAAATTATCGAAGCAATTTAGGAGAATTTTTCTGTTGGAATATTCGTCCGAATTTAGCGTTTCTAAGACGAGGAGGATAGCGGGATTCCGCCTTGGAGATTTCAGCCGGATGGCTGGGCTAATTGCAATTAAGAGCGTCCCGGTGACGAATGGGTGGGAGTACAGGGAGAAGGTGGAGACCAAGGACAATCCGTAATTGTCATTCGCGCGCTCATTATCCTGAAATCCGTCGGAATCGGCCGGGGGTAGCATTAGGAGGAGGCCGCAAGGAGAATTATCCCGGACGGGAGCTGGCAGATATGACGTTAAAGTCTCCATTGTTCTCCGTGTCGCGTTTAAGGCGCGAGGATGAAAATTGGGTCAAATAGCGATTAACCTCGTCTGAGTACGTGAGCAGCTGAACGGGAGTGAACTTGTTGAAAAGGGAGGCACACGTACACACATGCACATAGACTGTGGTACGGGTGAAGAGGGGCCTCGTCTTCGAGACGCCTGGCGTCGATCACTGGAGAAAGAGGAAACCGATGGGCCGCGCCTCGGGCGCCACTGAAGGCGTTCGCGAAACGAGAATAAGAGTCTCATCTCTGGACCAGAGTGTGGACGCTTTTATGCTGATTGGCAGTATGGTAGACACTTGAAAGGACACTGCAGCCTGTTCACTCTAAAGGTGGCTGTACTTTGTTAATATTGAAGCTGGGGCATCAACCTGAAGAGTGTGATTGGAAAAGTAGCTGTGAGAGAGGTGGTTTACGAGGTTGGTTTACGAAGGGTGGGAAAGACCGAGGTTGACGACCAATAACTTTATTTCGGATAGGATGACGAGCTGATTCGTTCAGAATAGATTTGTCTTGGATAAAAGAGTATCGGGTTCTATCGGCTGCCTGTGGTTCTTGAGTGGATAGAGATGCTGAATAATCGATCGGAGTTTGGTACCAAAGTCAACGTTCTCTAAGCCAAGCTTCTTCGGCGATTACTCTGGTATAGTGAAGATTATCGATACAATTTTCAAGTAAATTTTATTCACATTAGAACTACCGGCCCATTAGTATCTTTCGAAAAAGAACGAATGTTCGATACTGATAAGTATTCCATTTAAAATCCACCTTTGCAAAGACCCCAATGGCTCACTTTGACCCGGCTGTTAGTTCTAGCGATGACACTCGAAGCTAAGCGAAAACATAAATTTGGCGTCTAATTGATCAGCAAGCATCGGCAATCAATTTACTTCTTCCAGCAGCGAACTTTTCTCCCGTCTTAACCGAAACTTCAATTACACGCGGACATCTGTTTCCACGCGGCGACAGGTCCTCGAGATCGCAGAACCACCGGGTAACCCCTTGCTGGAGCCACGACGTCGTCTATCAACCGAATCATCAATCGCGAATGACGCTTCTCGTAGGGTCCTCGACGGGTTCCGTTTACACGTCAGAAGCATTGAAGGAGTGTCTGCTCTTCACGTCGATCAGAGGGGGAAACGCGTTCCTATCGAGTCAAAGGACACGAACACGTCTGCCCGCTTGTCTCACGAATTCGACAGTCTCTTTTCCTCCCCGAAATTCCACCACAGCTGCTTCGGAATTCCTCTTCGATTCTCTGTGGATACGTTAGTCGATTGTCGCGAAAGAGCGATCGAAATGAGGATAGAATCTCCGAGAGATGAAACAGCAGAGAGTTTTCTACCGTCGAGGAGGTTGTTCGATCGATGAGAACTGGCTCGATTGTTTACGTTCGTAGGAGAGATCTGAGGGATTGGCGAATATCACCGGCAAACACGCGATTTGAACGCCGAGGACAATTGGGATAACACGAATTGGAGAAATATGAATTTACTTCCGTGATTAGATAATCTCCGATGTTGCAACGTTTGTTTGTTTCGATCGGCTCGATACACACGGGTCGCGCTTTCATTTGGCCAACAGCAACAGGTTACGGATCTAATCGGCTCGTGTGATTATGTCAAATAGTGGACGGTGTTTGTTCACCGGCGACCTCGCTTCGATTGTCGTCGGAAAATTCACGTTATTTCCTGGAGGATTTCTCGATTTTAATTTGAAACGTTAGAATTTTTCATGTTCTTCTTAACCCTTTCGTTACTATTGGCGTCGATAGGCGTTTCGAAAATTTTCTCGCACTATGCTGTTAGAGCGTTTTACTGCACTTTCACTTTAATCTAATACTTCGTTTTATCCTTACGCGCTTCCACCTTGATTTAATAAGCCGAATTTTAAAGCGATACGATCGAAATAATTATTAGCGAAAGGGTTAACGCATCAACCGAACGAATTGCAGTTGAATAGATGTTTAAGACTGGTAAAAAGATTTGTAAAAAAATTGGAAAAGCAACTTGGGTTGGGACAATTGATAACATAAAATTGAACGATGGTTTACTGTATTCGACTTTTCTTAGAATACAAAACAATCATAAAATAAGTGGTAGAAACGGTAAATTCTCCCAATCGGTTGACAATGTGTCAAGTATCATTCACAGGTAGAAAAAGTTAGGTATCCGAGAAATCTGAACAGAAAATATTTTTTACCTAATCGTAATGCGATTTTTGTCGGTAACCGCTGAAATTTTACAGCGTTCAAGTGATAAACTTGATCTAAATAATTCTTTGTCGTTCGTACCGAAAATTTTCACTTATGCCACCTTGCATCGTTCACCGTTTCAGCTTCGTGACTGCCTTTTTAAAACCAACACCATCTAAACAAACCTGCAAATCGCACGATCGTCGCCACATCTCGTCAACATTCTCCCCGGCCGCGTTTCACACATTTCGGTGGATAATTATCCATTCTCCCGACGTCTCGTTATCTCGTGGCGGCGACACGATTACCAACGTCGCGTCGTGTGCCATTCAGTCACGGGTGTCGCCGTTCGACAAAAGAGAAACGAGACCTGGAGAAAACGTGCGTCTCGTAAGGGCGTGAAGACGGGAAAAAAGTAGAACGGCGAAGGAAAAGGTAAACGGGGAAATAAATTACACGCGACTGCGAAAAGCGTTCGAACAATCGACACACACGTTCGCTTAACTGCGCGGCCGCGCCTTTTCAATTCTCCCTTTGATCGCCGCGCCACGTCCGTCGTTCGCGTGGAATTTTCATTGCGCCGCGAGAACGGCCGCGTTACGCGGATCGCAGCCGCGTCATAACAAATGGCGAACAATAGCACTGTGCGCGCGCGCACGGATAATCTTTCACAGTTTTGCGTACAATAGCGTCACGTTCCGTCGCGGCGACGACGTGTCCCTCCGCCTTTTTCCCCCCAAAGCTTCGTGGCTCGGCAGAGTGTGTGACAAGAAGTGAAGCGAGTGTTGCTCTCTTATTGGAGTTCGCGCGCCGTGTTTGAACGCGCGTTTGTCGCGAGGATTCTGTGAAAACGAGAGATCTAAACGCTGGATCGGTCTGGTAGATTTTCATTCCTTTGTCGTTGCTTATCGAGTGTATTTTATTGTTCCAATCGTATTTTGTTCGATGACTGACTGAAAGGACGAATGTTACGTTTCTTGTGTGTCGGCGGGTTTAACGGAATGGTTGAACGAGGAGTGTGACTGATATTTGCACGAGACTTTCGAGTTAGAAATAACGACGAAGAATGAGGGGAGTAACGAAACGCGGCGAAACTGTTCGGC
Organism: Habropoda laboriosa; assembly: GCF_001263275.1. NCBI lineage: Eukaryota > Metazoa > Arthropoda > Insecta > Hymenoptera > Apidae > Habropoda > Habropoda laboriosa. Next base: position 1,747,157 of record NW_017100231.1, on the reverse strand, counting down.
GGAAGAGAAAAGTATTGTTGAAGAGGAACGAAGCCGTGTGTTTGAATAAATATTCATCACAAATAACATGCAAATGTACTGTCTCGTTGTGTTTCCCTGTACGTACGGCGCCTAGATGTCGCGGTTTTGCATGGTGAATGAAAAATTTACGAATTTTCCAGATAGGGAAACGTGATCTCGCATTTTTCAGCGACGGCGTGTTTCTTTGAAATTTTTCGCAGACTGTTCTGGCATGGATCGCTTCGTAAAGGAGCTTTCGAAAGAAAGTATACGGCGAAAATCACCGTCAAAGCACATAAAACTGGGAAAATTTACGATTACAATTTATTTTTTTTTTTTTTTGTCGAATTATGGCATGAATATTTTTATATTCATACAACAAAGGTTCCAGTTTAACGTGTGTTCAACCAGTTTTACCCATTACCCTACTCAGGGCATTTAAATTACACACAGATCTACCGGAACGAAACGTTAACCATAATCCCGGCCACAGAATTTTAACGCAAACCTCGCTAACGTGAACCAAAATACTTATCAACATCGCATCAACACACCCTCGTAGTACGAAAAAAAAAGAAAGAATCACCTCGTAATGTATCACGTACGCAAGAAAACAACTGCAAGTAAACTGTTCGACGATTACCCGGACAGGGTCGACCGCAGAGCACCATGGAACGAATGGAGTCATTACGATACGCGAGAGAATTACCAAACCAGCTTGCGTGGCAACCGAATCCTCGATACTTTTCCCTTAATTCTGCTTCCGATCGGATAGATTAATCTAGGCTACAAGTTACGGAAGAGATACTTCTGGTATAGCAATAAAGAGCTACCCAGAGTTGGAAAAAATGCTGGTGCGAGGGCATAGATGCAAGAAAGGTATAGTCGATGGAAGAAATATTGAGATCAGGCGTCAAATTTTGCACGAATCAACGTAAATCTCAATGATGGTCACGTGAATTGTGCTTTACCTTTGATTCAGACCCAATGGAAAAATATAAAGTGCTGTATGTCTACTTTGAATGTCACTGGATGAATCGGTGCCGCTAATCAATGCTTTAATTTACGATCTTACTATATTTCTTCCAGCGACTATACACTGTTGCTTTGAAAATCGTCAGATCTCTCGTTATTGCCCTGAAAATGATCAGATCTCTCGCTGTTGCTCCGAAAATCGTCAGATCTCTCGCTGTTGCTCTATTTCACTCGGTCTCGATGTGTCTCATTTGCTCAAACGAGACCATTTCGGCCAATAATGAAAATATGATTGTGTCAGAAAAGGTGGTTCTCTATTCATCACACCCGCTCCGCGCAGTACTCTCGACGTACGCGGTACCAATATGGCGTCGTTGAACCGCAAAGGGTTAAAAGCAAGTGTTTTTTTGCTACGATCGTAAGTTTCTGGTAGCCCACGATTACCGGTGCGTCGAGAAAGAGGAGATTCGGTCGGTTGGTAATTACCAGCCGCGAAACGAGACGCCTTTGTGAGGTGCCGCCTGTGAACCACTCGCGAGAGAAACCCAGAATTCTCGAAGGACAGGGAAGATAATGCGATAGCTACGGGAGGAAGACGAATTTCTGAGCGGTTTCCGTGCACGGTCCGCGCGTGCTTTACGCGCCAGAAAACAGTGTATAGGGGCTAACGTTGGTCTCCAGCAATTCGGAGAGGGAGAGAGTAGGAGGGTGGGAACCACCAGGTGGAAGAAAAAAAGGAAAGAAGAGGGGAAATGCAACAGTAACGTAGCGCCGCAGGGCAAAAACTGTCGTGATAATGAGATTTATGGGGCCCAAAAACGTGGTCACGATTACCGCGGATAAGCTGAAACCTCTCGCGCCGCCCCGTCCTCATCTTCTTCCCCCTTCGCCGCTCTTTCTTCGTCTGGTTCGAGTTCTTGCCCGCTTCCTGCGAAAGATTTTAATTTCACCAGGCCGAGAACGTGCAAGAACGCCTCTTCTGGGAATCGATCAGCGCGAGGATATGTCCAGAGATCGTTTGTGGATGGTGGAGGTCGGTGGTTGGACGAGGATTGCCGGTGTACCCTCGTGCTTCAACGGATTCACATATCTTTCCAATCCGTAAATTTCACTTCGGTTCCTGCTTAATTTTATGTGTTTAACAAAGATAGGCGTGCCGCGATAGGAAAATATTGCAGCTGGTGTATGAATTATTCGGAGTATAATAAAATATTCATTTCGATCGGCGAACATTGCACAGGTGTTCGTGTCATCTGTTTGAGAGAAAAAGGGAATCGTCATATCGAGTGAACAGTTAATTATCGGGCGAACAGCACCGACCAGTTTTCAATTAAAAATCAAAATTCAATTAAAGTTAGATAATTATCAGAAACATAGCCAATACTCGAACAATTTCTGACGAACATTGATCAATTACAACGATCGATTAAAACCAATTCTTGCCCAACGTAACATATTGCAGAAATTATTAACCCTCCGTAACCCGATTGTTCTTTATTCGTGGGTAGGAAAATTGCAGTTAACTGTAATTTCACATATTAAATGAAAATAGCGGGATTTAATAATCGTACAAAAATTTGCTAAACAACGATCAATGCAGATACAACGAGATTTATAAAATTGAAATACTTGCTATGCAATTTCAAAATCGCACGGCGTTACAGAATCTTCATTATAATTCTAATAAAATTCATACAATAATTTCCAATCCGTCGTGAAATCGTTGAAAAATCCATTTTCACCACTTTCCCTCGTGCGAAATGAAATTACGCAGATCCGAGATGAACTTCTAACTGGTATCGTTTCCATGGCTCGTAACGTACGAGTGTACCTGTATACACTAATAACCGACATCACTCGCGGCCGGATGAATAATTATTTCATCGGACAACGTAGCCGCGCGCAGATGATATCGCGAAGCACCACGCGGAGCGGAGCCGCTTGCTCGTTTCGCGACGGGACCGGGGTTTAATCGTTTTTCTTGGCCTTAACGGTGCCACGTCTACGCAATGGGTCCATTGTCTGCGCTAATGGGACGCGCAATAATTCATCGAACGTACGATCCTCTGTGTCGTGACTTCGTATAAAACCATCCGGCTCAGACGCATCCACGGTAGTTTGGTCGAGTTGCTCGAGCTTAGTTGAGCAGTTTAGTGAACTGGTTCGTCCACGTGAATTAAACAGCCTCGTCCGTTGCTACGATTTTGTCCACTCTCAGGTGTTATGTTTATGAATTCAACAAACAAACAAAAATCTTGTAAAATTACATTGGAAATTGTGGCGAATTAAGTATTTTCTTTTATTCAATTTTAAGCAGGGTTCTTAGTTTGTGGTTTTAAAATGTTTTCTTTCCTTTCGATGTTAATTTTTCTGCTTACTGTGAAGATCAACAGACGCTATTTTATGTAGAGGTGGGAAAAATCATTGACCAAAGGATTAGATAGCAATTTGTGAATTGCACAAAAAGATTCTTGTCATAAAAATTATATTGAAAATGATGGTGGATTAAGTGTTTTCTTTTATTCGATTTTGAGCAGGGTTCTTGGATGTTGGTTTTTAATTTTTTTAGTTGTTTACACTCGTGTACAGTGTAGACCATTAGGTGATTATTTTACGCAGTGGTGGAAAGATTAGATAGCGATTTATGAATTCCACAAAAAAATTCTTATCGTAAAAATTATTTTTAAATTCAATTTTAAGCAGAGTTCTTGGATTCCGGTTTTTAAATGCTTTCTCTTCTTTTGGGTGTAATTGTAAGGAAGCGAAAGTAGTTTGAGGATCCGTGACAATTTGCAGATATTTTCTGCGCCCAACGTACATCATTAGACGGTTGCCTCGCGTAGCGGTGAAAAGATAGTTGAACAAAGGCTCGGATAGTAATAGTAACGATACCCTACAACGATAGCAATAAGCTTCACCTTGGGATACTTTCAGTGGTGCTTCTTAATGTAGTAACTCAGTTTCATTTAACAACGTCTAATGACTGCAAAGCGAAAAAGACATGTAGATCGAGTACTCTGATCCGTATCTCAACGTCTCAATGACACAATACCGTTGATATTCTTGGATCTCGTTACCCTTGTAGCTATTTATAACACTTTAATCACTTGTAACACCTAACATTTCATACGCCAATCCGTATATTTTACAATTTCTCGTTATAAATTCACCTGGTCGTCGAACAGTGACAGAAAAGGAACGGGAAAAAAGAAAGAATGCTCGATCAAACTAACACTCTCGCCTAACGAAGAAGAATTCTCTCTCTCTCTCTCTTTCAACTCGTAAATTAATCTCTCGGCGAATTTCCGCTCGTTCAATTAAATCTCTCTATCAATTTATTAAAACCCTGCGCGAACCAGTCTACTTGTCCATTAAATCAGAAATACGTACCCGTTGAAAACTACTGGAAACGTCTAAACCCGTCTTCGTACGTGGCACGAGATCAAGAGCCGGATCGTAGTCTGAACGTGTAAGAGTTAACGTGGCATTTGCTCCGTCGGTGAAAAGATCAATTGACATTTCAGCGCACGAGAGGCGTCGAGTATTGATTTCATCGATTGCGCAACCACACCGTGCGGTGCACTCTCGTGACTACGTTGTGGAAGGGTGCGAAAATATTTCACCGTGCGCGGCGGCGGCGGCAAGCAGATACAATCCTCTTTTTCCCGCGGAATGCTTTCAAGCGTTGCGCAACGCACCGCCGTACATCTCGACAAGTGCTCGAACTGCTTTCTCGATCGAGGCTAACCCCGACCAGCCAGGCTCTGCAGTTAATTGATCCGAGCGTCCCATACTCTCTAATAAGCCGAAGCTCTCCTCCGGAAAACCGAGAGAGAGCTTCCACAAGCTGGTGTGTCGTCGATATGGTAGTATTCTATAGCAACGATGGTATATAACAGCAAACGGTTGATTTTATGATAATTGCATGTCAGTCGCGGTCGCGGAACGTGGCGAGTGTTTGAAAGGCAAGGCCAATAGCGTTAGCCTTCGTCGGGGAACGCGTTTCTGCTGTCTATGATTTATGCTGGCAGTGAAACGTGGCTGGCGTCTGCGTGGAAAAGAAAAGAAGGTGAAACGTCGATCGACGACGATGAAACGGATTCGAGTGGAGAATGTTTGAGATATGTGACCGATTGGTACGATAAAGAGGAGTTAGTTAGAGGAATTTTCTTCGCTGTTGCGTCCTGCGCTTCGAGAGTGGTGGCGCAGGATTGTCGCTGGTTCGTGGTGCGGGTTGTTTGCCGGTATGAAGTCGTGGTGTGGTGAGGTTGCACGTATTTTATTATGTTTAAAAGAAAAAGACTTTATTTTGAAGAGTGGTAGTTTATGTGGTGTTTGTCTATTTTCCCTTTTTGATCTGATGTGCGCCGCGTTGGTGCGCTTATTTATAAAAAGATTTAGGGGTACAAGGTGGTGGTCTCCGCCAATGAGGACGGGTCTACCCCCTTGGACGGTCCTCCCTGGCCCGCGAGCATGCCGCCCACCCTGGAATTTCCAAGGGTGGTGGTGTGTCACTTTGGCGGGCGAGTGAGGCCCAAGGGAAGCCCGCGTGTGGCGGGACTTTGGGCGGTCAGGGAGACGCGAGAGGTTTTACGACATGTCTATGTCTATTGAATGTTCACGAGTGGGCACCGGGAAGGTATATGGCCCGCAGAAAAGTTATTTTTCTGCAGCCATAAAACGCTTCCCGGGCTTCGTGGGCAATTTGAAAGAAAAATTAATTAACGCGAAGAAGAAAAGGGGCGCATTCAAAAATAGCGTAAACAGGCGTCCATGTCATCAACCCAGTCCCTAACATTCGCTGTTGAGAAGAACTTTCGAAGGAAGGATTTTAACGAGTGACACAGCGAGACGGTTAATACGCTGTGTAAACATTAAATAAATCAGCGTGAACCAGGAAGACTCGGCGAATCTCGATCGTCCACCTCTTTCTCTACACCACTTATGCCGACATAACTCGAGGCTGACCCGATTCCAAGCCGCCGTCAAACACCTCAAACCTGGGTGTATGTGTACCGAGAACACGTTAACGTATCACCGTTACGTGTGTCACGACGGTTCTGGAGGAAAAAGCTGTGGATGCTGAAGGCGCGACACGCGATTTCGAACGCGATCGACAATGCAGACGCACGCAGGTGTATAGGCCAGCAGAGTCCATCCACGGTGCGGTTAACCGTGGCTTTGGCATAACCCGTACCGTCAATAGGCGTATCGAGAATAACCAGATCGTATATCAAAACGGTTTACGCGTCCCGGATCTCCGGAGATCTTGCTCCACGAGCCCTTTCACCTCGTGACCAAGGTTGCGGACCAGCGTTACGAGCCTCCTTGATTTGTGCACCGACTTCGCGGTCTTCCATTCGGCTGGCCTTTCAGCCGTTCAAAGGTCTCTCTATCCCTCCTCTCCTCTTCTCTCTTTCTCATCTCTGCTCTCTGTTTCCCTATCTCCGTCCCGCGATGGTTACAGCGTCGATCCCTCGGGATCTTCTCTTCCAACCGTTACGAGTCTGCGACTGATCCGAAATTTAAACCCCCTTATTGAACGATGGATAAGGTGAACCGCAATTCACGCCGAATCGGAACGGGATTTTGCCCTTTGAACCTGCTACTCGAAGATTCGGATTGACTTTTCACGATGGATAGTGCGATGTCACGCTCGTTCGAGAGATTTTAGAGTTGGTTCGACTGTGATTCTTCGGGATTCTGGCTTATTGAATAATTGTTAGAAAAGGATAGGGTGTCACTTGGCTAGTTAATATGCTCCACGTTTTCTCATCTTCGATCCTTCGTTTACAGTATACGTTTAACCCTTTGCACTCCGAGCACTCTGTACGATACTCGACTCGTGAACGAGACTGGTTTCAGCTCGAAGGGCGAAATTCTAGTAGTTGGTGTGGTGATGGTGAATAATAGGTTCTCTCCGTCAGAATAGTTTTGAACTCATTTATTTGTGGTGGTGCGTGGGTATATATTAGGTCGGTGTATGTCCTGATTGATTGGACGTTGAAGGTGGTGGAAAAGAAGGTCTCCAAAAATGCGGAGGTGTGATTGGATATTAGGAAACTAGTGGAAGGAGAACGTGAGGGTGAAGGTGGTGGGCAAAAGTTGAAATAATTTGGGGAAAACCCGGAAAGGGATAGAAAACATGACCAGGGTGCGACTTGAACTATTTTATATTTTGAAGGGACTGTCTATTAATTTATATGTGACTGGCCGGTGGGCTGCGCGACCGGACACACTCTTTAACACAATCTGCCAGCAATGTTGACACACTTTGGCGTTTAAATTTTTGAAAACAGAAAGTTGCTTATTTTTAAATTTCTTTCGTTGATTTGCTTTATTTGCTTGATATAAATAAAACTTCAACGAAGTTACGATTCATATTACGAATAGCAAAGGATCAATATGCCCGAGAACTATTTATTCGTAATAAAAGAATAACAATATCCCCGTAAACTCACATTTCGAATCACAAAAGAGCGTCTAATTAAATACCCGAGAAGTGTACATGTCAACGTCACTCGAGATCGTATATAATCGCCGAAGATTCCCTTCGTAAGCCGTGAAAGCCGTTCGACGTTAAAACCACTCGACTTTTTCCATCGGTGAAAGAAGAAGAAGACGAAGAAGCCGTCTCTGGGGGGCGGCAATTCCCATTTCATCCGTCAGCCAGTCTCACGTTTGCGGACGCTTGCCTCGTGGAAAATTCCGTCTTTCCGGCTGCCAGCGCGGAAGCCGGCTGGTCTATCCTCCAGCTCGGTGTCCCCGGTCATGGTTTTTTCGTGCTTTGATCAAAAGTCCCAATCAAGATTGATTGCTCGAGATGAAACGGAATCTATTGCGCGTCCGACGAGATTACGGGGTAACGCGAGCTGCTCTGAATGCTAAATCGCCGCGATCGGGTTTTGTGACGTGTTCGAGAAAGGTCGAGAAATGCTAACGAGCTGCCGATCCCCGATGCGGCAGCATCGCCTTCAAAGCATCTCTAAATCCAACGATTCTCTTCGTACTCTCCGCGCGCGCGGGCTTCGTCGTTCGTAGACGCGCCGCTTCTTCTGCTCGCTTTCTCTCTACCGTTCGAACTCGAGAGCGATCCTCAGAGCCTCCGGAGATCGTTCCACGGAAATTCGCCCCGGAGTCGTTCCAGTTGCAACTAAGCCGGTTACAACCAGCCGGAGATCCTCGTGGATCCGACGAATCTGTCTGTAGACTATATTCGCCCAGGAGTGGAACAAAGGATTGCTGCGAGCGACTATTCCGAAACTCGTGTCTTCTCTACTTTGGAAATGAGATTCGAAGACATCTCGAAACTACGCGACGGACCCTCCAGATGTGTTAAGCGATAGGAAATTAGATTTTTGGGTTTGAGCGTAGCGTTATTGCGGAATTGAAACACTCTCCGATCTCTGTTTCAAGCGGGGTCCTGAGTCCTCCTACTGTCACGGCTGAAAGAGCTTGATTTTTTGGAAATTTAGAACAGAGCGAGTGGTACACTTATCCTTTAGCAAATTTCTCTGTTTATTCTGTCATCTTTGAAGAACGTGACAATATTTTTTATGTGTGAAAATTTCCATTTCTTGTCAAATAGGTGATGATTGATGACTGATGTGATATCAGACGTTGCACTTATCCAGAATACAAAGTGCGGACATATTCTTAATCTGTAGACACATGGGTATCGTCTGAACTAGAATAATAAACAAATATTGAGAAATAAAGAAATTTGCAAGGTTTCAAAGAATTTGCTAATGCAAAGAATTTTGAAAATATTTGCTCAATTCTAGCTCAGACGATAAAGCATACCTGACAAATTCGGAGCGAATCGGACTTCTGCTTTTCTGGCAATCATGTCAGCCAGAAAAACGCCTTCAAACTTTCAACTACAGTTTAAGACTATACAAAACCGCTTCCTTAACACTAAACGTACCGACACTTTACGCATACCTATTCTTACCGTGAGCGGTCAAATGACCGAATATGAAATAATCGTATTTTCCCGAAAGGAATACAGGTGATTGTCAATTGAATACAGGAAACAACGTAGAAAATCGTCTTTAGATAATAATAAAAAAAAATGACACATTTACATTTTTATTTTTAACAAGAACGGGAGAAAACAGATGAACGGTTTTAAATCAAATTTGACCGGGCGTGGTACGTTTAGTGTTAAGGCATACACCCCTGTCAATTTTCAGAATTAAGCTTTAAAACTTCCTGGACACATTTTCCAGATGTCAAACTTCAAGAAAATCCAAAAAGAATAAAGAAAATTGATTTTTTCAACCTGTCACAGCAGGAGCACCCCTTAACCCTTTCGCTACTACGGGCGACTGTAGCCGCTCTCCATAAAATACCGTTGACACGCGACGAGCGACTGAAGTCACTCTACACCAAATACCACAGACATAGTCTCCCGCTCTCTTGCACACTCTGTATCTTCTCTCTTGACTTGCAGTTTCAATATTTTCTGCGATATCATTTCTTTCTCACGGATCAAAGAGCTCAATAATGCCAATAAATATCTTCTTTTGAGGAAAGTTTTTTTTACCCAAAAACACCGTCAAAGCAACTTTGGTCGCAGTGAGGCGTAAATCCGGCCGCCGACGACTGTCCTCGCGCAAGGTGTATGCACTTGTGGCGCGAGTGTCTCGGCGGAAAAGACGCTCGTAGCGAAAGGATTAAAGCTGCCAAAGAAGCACCGAACGCAAAACGCCGTATTTTCCAGGTCACCCTGGAAGAAGTCTAACTTCACCTTGGTTTTTCAGGATCGAAAGTTTCCGAGTAATTGCTGCAGCGGAGGACGTACGTTTCATACATCCGGATACTTGTTGCTCCGCCGTATTACGATCTAATTCCGCAGTTTTTCCCATGGAACGCTCGTTACCGACCGCCGACCGTGGCGAACGAATAACTCCTCGGGAAAATCGCTTACGGAAGTCCGAGGCGGCGAGAAAGGAGAGCCGAGGGTACTGCGAGAGGAATTTACCGCGCGCAGCCGACTCGGGGATCCGCCGAGACGAGTCTCGTAAATAACCGATAATCCCGGTGTAATTCATGTTTTACGACGGAGAGGGGTTGCTACCTCTCTTGCTTTCGATGCTCGAGAGTAATCGAAAGCGGTAAACGTAACCGTCGATTACTCGACGCGTCACGATTCCGCCGTGTGACTTATCGTTCGCTCGATGCGTGCTAGGGACAATACGATCCAAGTGTGTGTAACGGGAAACGTGCGGTGAACCGTGTTGGGAATTGAATTGTGAATAATACTTGTCGAACTGAACTTCGTGTTGTGCTCGATTGTGAAGGTTTTATATCGGGTTCGCTGTGAGTTCGAATTAAAATTTTCGGAGTTTAATGGTGTCCGATGTGAGGAAAATATGTGGAGGCGGTAATGAAATTCCGATAAAGCAGCACCGTGTGTCGGATAATAATTCGAAATAATACACGATCATTTGTAATTCAATGAAAAATTTGGGAAATTGGAAACACGTAATATTTCATGACTTGCAAATGACACGTTAATAATGCATAACGAAGTTGCTGCCCGTGGAATTGAAGTTTAAACGAGTAATTATTAACGAAATGTTTTTATTCGGATGATCATTGGTATCGACATACCTATTATAATTTAACTTAATTTCTGGTTGAACTTGCTTCTTTTTATTTGTAATTATTGAAATTTTGCTTGTCTTGTGTTGTTTTCCATGCAAATTGATGCACATAACCGTGCAAATACAAGTAGATGAACGAATCTTTCACTTTTATTTCATCTTTAACCCTTTGGACTCCTTTGTCGAGTGACTCGACGTGTTTTATTCACAGGTATGAATGGAGTAATTTTTAAATTGCCAGTTTAAATATGTATTATATTTTGCAATATTTTTCTTTACCTGGTGAAATAAAATAAAATTCTTAAAATAATAGGGAGTTATTGAGAAGAAAATTAAAAAATAATTCAAAGGGTTAAAATCGCAAAATACACAGATTCTAAAATTTTTCATCGACGAACAACCAAACGAGAGCATGATCGACAGGACAGAAGCGTGACACGGCGCGCGACCCATCGATGGTCAATCCGAAGCCGGTCAATTGAACCCGGAAACTAATTCGAAGGCTCGATTCGAGTACTCGGCTTCCGTGAAAAACCGTGCTCCTGGGTGTTCTGCATTATTCGAGCTATCTCGACGATAAATATCGGCGTGCACGCGGTGGCAAGCCCGTGGCGAAGTGCATGTACCCACCACTGCCGGTCGTGGCACGGGAATATTTACACGGCGATTCGATTTATCGCGCGCTCCGACCGACTTCCCTCCCCCCTCGTTCTCAGGTAACCCCCCGCTGTATAGCGTGGCTCGCGTGAAAATTGAAATATATTTTCCGCAAAGCCGGCCGATTTTATTGTCCAATTCCATAGAGCCTCGTTTAACGCGGTCATCCACTGTGCTGGCGTCGCGACGTTGTGGGCTTGACGTCGTTTGGGAGGTTTAAGATGGTTCACGGTGAACTGTCTTTGGGAGAGTGGAATTGGGGATTAAATGTACGAAGCATGTTGTAGGCTTATGTCGTGATAATTATGGGAAATTCTTCTTGAGAATTGATCGTAGTGCTCTTGATTTTAAAAAATTCATAAATAAGGAGAGGTTTAGTTGAGTGAAGGGTGGAGAGAAATTTGAGTAAAACATTTGAAAAGGTTTCTTTGAAAATTTGGAAAATTGGGGTTTTCACTTATTTTAGGAAAATATTTTCTGTGCGCGGAAAGATGAAAATTGGAATATCTGAAAGTGAGAAATATCAAAATCGAGATATCTTAAAGTGAGAGATAAGAAAATCGAAATATGTGAAAGTGAGAAATATGAAAATCGAGATATCTTAAAGTGAGAAATATGAAAATCGACATATCTGAAAGTGAGAAATACACCAAATTACTAAATAATTATTAAATCAAATTAAAACACGGTTTAATTTCTTGATTAATAGTTTTCATTAATAAGCTCAGAAGAATCTTCAAGGCGCACATTTTTAAATGTAAACACGAATCTACAAAGTATGATACATTTCAATTTCGGTAACACGGTATCACCAAATTCAAACAGCCTAAGAACAATTTCACCGACAATTACTCCACATTGCAGCCCCATAAAATTATCGCAAACGCAACAAGAACTTCTCTAGGACCGATCGAACGAGTTAAGAATCAACATCATACACGCACCTAAACGAATGCTGAGAAACTTTGAAGAGAAACGAAGAATTGTGTAATGGATGCAACAGAAGAAAGACGACAAACGCGTTCTTTCCCGGATTCATAAAACGTTTCGACCGGTTTCCTCTCTCGCGAGGCTGGATTTGCTTCCAATTCTCTCTCTCTTGTTCTCTCGGCCGCGTTTCGATATTTTTGCCAGCGCTTCGTCTGTTAAACGCGACAGAAGAGGTGAAATTCGAAGCTGGATAAACTCTGGCTGCCGTCGGTTCCTTCGACGGTAGTTGGTTTTACCGGCGCCGACGTCGACGCTTCTTCCGGGGAATTTGCGACGTTACTGTCGCGCGGTGTTTGGAGATTTCGCGGGCTGATGTGGGCGAGCTGAGTAACGTGATTGCCACCGTGGCTGAATCTGGGAGGTCTGAGGGGAAATTTCGAATATTTTTTCACCTCCCCCTTTGCGATTTTTAAATATTCATTTGGAAAAAATAGAATCTAATCATTGCTGATATTGCGCGCGGACTGTTAAAGTGAACACTGTGAAAGTGTAATAAAAAATTTTTCACGACAAAGCGTTACTCTGATTATGTTAATTTCGATATGTGAGACACGTTCGTTTGTGACAACGTTGTACGGTTAGATTGTGAAATATTCCTGCGAGTAGCTAATTGAACGTGAATCCAATACTCATTTCGCTAATACAGAGCGTTTTTAAGGTTTTAAAGGTAAATGATAAAGGCACACCATAGGTACTATTCAAATTTTCACGGTAATTTCTTGTCACTTTGTTTTACAAATGCATCGTCTAAATGCTTCTCTCACACATTTCTCCCCCTTTCAGCTTTTTAACCCGTTAACCTATGATTTCTTCTCTGACTATGCATCTAATTGCCAGCCGTTTACCGTTTCACTACTGTGTCAGGCAACAAAGACTAATTTCTCACAGATTAATTACATTTGCAAATGAAATAACTATTTTTCTCGCATTTAGACCAAAATCTCTGCCACGAGTCTGACACGTTGTTACAGGTTAAAGGGTTAAAAGCTTTATCAGTGATAAGCTCGAGGGAAAAAACGGTAAACAATACAAGTGTGAATACTCTCCATAAATGCGTTTTTTCACTTACCTGCAAAAACCAGGAAATTATTCTGCCTGGACCTCCTGTATGACGCTAATTGAATTTCAACGAATATGATTTCGCAATTCATGTATTTATTCATACGGTGACACAGGGTTCAACCTCACCGTACACCAGCTGACAAATAAAATTTCCAAAGGCCGAACAGGTTGGAACTTTGTAAAATACCTCTCAGCTAAAGAAACGAACTTTACAATTCATTGTCTTTCGTACCAGATCTATCTGCAGTCGAACATTTTTCCACCTGATACAATACCTGCTCGTACTTATCTAACCTAATCAAGCCTCGCAGCTAGCCCCTTCTCTCCTCGAAACACCTCGAGGACCGCTGAAAAGTCTCAGCCGATTCAACCTCGAACTCGCGTTACTTTCCATTGTTCCGGCCATTGAACAGTCGTTGGATTTTTCTCGATCGTTATCCCGGGCGACGTCGATCAGGCATCCCGCGCAGCGTGTACGCGAAATTCCATGCGCGCGAGTAGGCGTAACGATTAATTGTCCCGACGCGACGTTCAAGGGAGGCGTCGATTACGCGCGTTCCGCACGCACGTGCGTCGGCATGCGACTGTTCCGTGGCGTGGAACGAGGGAAGACGGC
>NW_017100231.1:1728375-1730866 GCF_001263275.1 Habropoda laboriosa | reverse complement strand
GGCGTCGCGACGTTGTGGGCTTGACGTCGTTTGGGAGGTTTAAGATGGTTCACGGTGAACTGTCTTTGGGAGAGTGGAATTGGGGATTAAATGTACGAAGCATGTTGTAGGCTTATGTCGTGATAATTATGGGAAATTCTTCTTGAGAATTGATCGTAGTGCTCTTGATTTTAAAAAATTCATAAATAAGGAGAGGTTTAGTTGAGTGAAGGGTGGAGAGAAATTTGAGTAAAACATTTGAAAAGGTTTCTTTGAAAATTTGGAAAATTGGGGTTTTCACTTATTTTAGGAAAATATTTTCTGTGCGCGGAAAGATGAAAATTGGAATATCTGAAAGTGAGAAATATCAAAATCGAGATATCTTAAAGTGAGAGATAAGAAAATCGAAATATGTGAAAGTGAGAAATATGAAAATCGAGATATCTTAAAGTGAGAAATATGAAAATCGACATATCTGAAAGTGAGAAATACACCAAATTACTAAATAATTATTAAATCAAATTAAAACACGGTTTAATTTCTTGATTAATAGTTTTCATTAATAAGCTCAGAAGAATCTTCAAGGCGCACATTTTTAAATGTAAACACGAATCTACAAAGTATGATACATTTCAATTTCGGTAACACGGTATCACCAAATTCAAACAGCCTAAGAACAATTTCACCGACAATTACTCCACATTGCAGCCCCATAAAATTATCGCAAACGCAACAAGAACTTCTCTAGGACCGATCGAACGAGTTAAGAATCAACATCATACACGCACCTAAACGAATGCTGAGAAACTTTGAAGAGAAACGAAGAATTGTGTAATGGATGCAACAGAAGAAAGACGACAAACGCGTTCTTTCCCGGATTCATAAAACGTTTCGACCGGTTTCCTCTCTCGCGAGGCTGGATTTGCTTCCAATTCTCTCTCTCTTGTTCTCTCGGCCGCGTTTCGATATTTTTGCCAGCGCTTCGTCTGTTAAACGCGACAGAAGAGGTGAAATTCGAAGCTGGATAAACTCTGGCTGCCGTCGGTTCCTTCGACGGTAGTTGGTTTTACCGGCGCCGACGTCGACGCTTCTTCCGGGGAATTTGCGACGTTACTGTCGCGCGGTGTTTGGAGATTTCGCGGGCTGATGTGGGCGAGCTGAGTAACGTGATTGCCACCGTGGCTGAATCTGGGAGGTCTGAGGGGAAATTTCGAATATTTTTTCACCTCCCCCTTTGCGATTTTTAAATATTCATTTGGAAAAAATAGAATCTAATCATTGCTGATATTGCGCGCGGACTGTTAAAGTGAACACTGTGAAAGTGTAATAAAAAATTTTTCACGACAAAGCGTTACTCTGATTATGTTAATTTCGATATGTGAGACACGTTCGTTTGTGACAACGTTGTACGGTTAGATTGTGAAATATTCCTGCGAGTAGCTAATTGAACGTGAATCCAATACTCATTTCGCTAATACAGAGCGTTTTTAAGGTTTTAAAGGTAAATGATAAAGGCACACCATAGGTACTATTCAAATTTTCACGGTAATTTCTTGTCACTTTGTTTTACAAATGCATCGTCTAAATGCTTCTCTCACACATTTCTCCCCCTTTCAGCTTTTTAACCCGTTAACCTATGATTTCTTCTCTGACTATGCATCTAAGCGCCAGCCGTTTACCGTTTCACTACTGTGTCAGGCAACAAAGACTAATTTCTCACAGATTAATTACATTTGCAAATGAAATAATTATTTTTCTCGCATTTAGACCAAAATCTCTGCCACGAGTCTGACACGTTGTTACAGGTTAAAGGGTTAAAAGCTTTATCAGTGATAAGCTCGAGGGAAAAAACGGTAAACAATACAAGTGTGAATACTCTCCATAAATGCGTTTTTTCACTTACCTGCAAAAACCAGGAAATTATTCTGCCTGGACCTCCTGTATGACGCTAATTGAATTTCAACGAATATGATTTCGCAATTCATGTATTTATTCATACGGTGACACAGGGTTCAACCTCACCGTACACCAGCTGACAAATAAAATTTCCAAAGGCCGAACAGGTTGGAACTTTGTAAAATACCTCTCAGCTAAAGAAACGAACTTTACAATTCATTGTCTTTCGTACCAGATCTATCTGCAGTCGAACATTTTTCCACCTGATACAATACCTGCTCGTACTTATCTAACCTAATCAAGCCTCGCAGCTAGCCCCTTCTCTCCTCGAAACACCTCGAGGACCGCTGAAAAGTCTCAGCCGATTCAACCTCGAACTCGCGTTACTTTCCATTGTTCCGGCCATTGAACAGTCGTCGGATTTTTCTCGATCGTTATCCCGGGCGACGTCGATCAGGCATCTCGCGCAGCGTGTACGCGAAATTCCATGCGCGCGAGTAGGCGTAACGATTAATTGTCCCGACGCGACGTTCAAGGGAGGCGTCGATTACGCGCGTTCCGCACGCACGTGCGTCGGCATGCGACTGTTCCGTGGCGTGGAACGAGGGAAGACGGC
>NW_017100231.1:1724062-1728167 GCF_001263275.1 Habropoda laboriosa | reverse complement strand
ACGCCGGGTATTCGCAGTTTTCAACGTCAACCACCGACGTTTTATGGTTGCGCCGGATAACAAATGGACGGGCTTCGACAATGCTCCCGTCCTTGCGCCGTTCAATCGCGGGTATAGGGCTCTTCTGGAGCCTCTGTGGGAATATGCGAGGGATTCTGTGTGAATGAGAGAGCGTCCTTTGGGGCTGAGGTGGATGGAGTGAATTCGAAATGATAATTTTGGAAGTGAGAGGTGTAAACAGCGAGATGAATCGAAGGGATTGAGTGGGTCTTCTTTAATTTTTTCATCGATGAGTTTGCTGTGGGAGGATTGGAAAAATTGTTTAGTAACTCTTGCGTCAATAATTGGGTACTTGTTTGGATATTCTCACTTAAAATATTTCATCTTCGCGGTTAAAGATTTGAATATCCTTTTTTGGCACATTTCCTATCCGTGTTTTGCTTCAAGTTTTTTCGTATCAGAAATGTGGGGCGGTCTAGTGTAGCGGTAGCTAGACAAAAGCTATCGAAAGACGACGGCTGTGTGTGTGTGCATGAGCGTGGAGACCTGTGTGTCGGTGAAGCGCGAGACGAGCGAAAGAGGCAGTCGTTAAGTGGCCACCGAGTCGTTTGTATCTATCATTTTCTTTTTCCTATTTTCTTTATTAAATTTTACAACGTTGACCCGTTGTTGCTCCCTTCTCCCTGTTCACATCCTACGGAAATGTAGTATCGGGGCCTCTATACCCAAATAGGAAACCTCGAAGGGAGAACAGAGAGGGAGTAGTTCGCGTAGCGCGCAAAGCCTCGGCTGGCTAAGCCGATTCCCGTCGGGTCCCTCAAAATGTTTCCGTTGGTTCCTACAGAAAGCTACTTGAATCAAGTGGGCGACGATTGTGGTTATTGACAAGAGTTAAAAAATTGTAATTATTTAGGGTTCATATGCATATTTAACCCTTTCGCTGCTGATGGCGCCTATATTCGCTCGCTCGTCCTTTGCGCACTTCCACCTTGATCTACTAAGATACATTTAGAAACGATAAATTTTTAATTTTGAAACGCAAAAATGTGAAATAAATTTTAACGCTAAAATATGCCACAGCGAAAGGGTTGACTAATACATTTATTCAACTTCACAGCCAAGAATTGGACTTGGTTTACAATTTCCTACAGAATTTAGGGTTCATGCCTGTAGAAGGCTGACAAGCTGAGATTCTGAAGCCTATAGCCAAGGCGTTCTCTTAATTCCCTCCCCGCTACTGCTTCTGTTGATGAGAATAGAAGCCCTGACGTAGAACAAGTGTGATAATTAAATCGGTTCGACGATTCCTCTGTAATTTAGCGATTTATAAATATTATTTGATTAAAAGTTGAAACGATGAATTACTCTCCGACGCCAGATTAGATTCTTAACGAGAAGGTAACGCATCCGTGACATCATCGGGATTGCAAAATTGCACCCCTGACTGATACGATCAATATTCAACAATAAATATCCCGCGTTACGATATCCACGGAGTAACGAATGAATAATGCACGGTGTGCTTCTCTAAACATCATCATAGATCTCGACAGTTCCAACACCTTTCTGACAGAGAGTCTCTGTTTTCCCAACGTGCATATTTTAACGCAACATGGAACAAGTAAATATTGCGTGTTGCGCGTTAAAACGAACAAGATTAACCGTTACGTGTGTGTTAATCTCGCAAACATTTGCGTCTCTTCTTAATGCCTCTTGGTAGAAACGCGTTGTACGACCTGTTGTTCGCAAATATTTGACTGTATCGACTGACAGAAAATAGAAATCTGGCGTTCGCGTGAAAGAAGTATATCGCAATTTGTTTGCACGGTTTCGCGATAATGAGCAGAGGAGAAATCGGAGAATAGTTAACTTGGTGATACACTTTCGAACAAGAAAATAATCAACTACCAAGAAGAAATGCTTTTTAATTAACAAGTTGCGTTTCGAATAATCGATTCCAATTATATGCATTTCGTTTTTATTCCACTCCAATTCGTTGCCGTTTTCATTAAACGCAGTCAATAAAAATCACTTTAACACATTTTACGTGAAAACTACTTTTCCATCTTATTAATTAACAATGTAGCGATATTAATTTATCGGTCGGTTTTCCGAACTGCGACCTTTTGTTGCGACGTCCTGCAGGCCTTGTTTACCGAACGAACACTTGGCCTGTAGGCGTTGCGCAATCGGGAAACCGCCCCAGGTTTTAATTGGGCAATCCTAGGTCCCACTTTTCTGCAATTCCTTCCAAAATAGGACTTGGAGGGAATTTTCCAGGACGATGGAGGAAGCGTCTGTCAACTTCGGTGGAAAGCGTCCCTCCGTCAAGACAACTCGTCTCGCGACTGAGAAATAGTTTAGAAATAGTCAAACGGACGATAAAAATTTTGTGTTGTAAATAACTAAGTTTTATTTACTAAATATTCCTAATTCCAAAATTATATTGTAGGTATTTTGGGACGGTTTATGGCTTGGCCTGCGCCTCTTGGCGAGTGACAAACACCAGACCCGAGTACCCATCGGTTCGGCCCAGCGATATATCTTTGCCATTCGACGACAGTCCGTTCTTAGCTTCGGTAGTAGACGGACGCCGAAGAGTCCGAAATAAACTACTTTGCACGACATCCTGATTAGAGTAAAGTTCATTAGACCACCTCCTACAATATGGAATTAACACAACGCGTTAATAAAAGTAACTGTGTGGTGTGAAATTTATTTAAAATCTCACTTTATTGTTGTGAGGTCGAATTACAGATAAATCGAAAGCGATTATGCCTCGAAGACGGTCGGTCTCTGTGAAGGTATTTTGGAGAATTGGATTCAACCTAGAGGTGTCGCTATGATCCGCGAAGGAGCGTCTGCCTCTAGGAGGTGGATAGGTAAAGATGGTGAGGGTAGAGACAGGACAGGAAACCTGGTGCTGGAGTCTTCGTTCGCTCCGTACTGACTTTTGCAAGAACAAGGAGTGTCGTCTATAATCCGCGAAGGAGACGTCTGCTCGGTGTATGCTAGAGTAGTCTTAGTCGGCTTCCCGCAAGAACTGACTTTTCAGGTCAAAGGGTTATCTTTTATATGTTTTGGGGAAGCTTGACTCGACTAATCAGGGCGGGTCAAGCTCTTTCGGCGGCTCGGGGCACGCGGCCGTCGGTCCGCTACCTGAGGCCACGGGGGGTCGAGCGAGTACGCAGCTCGTACTCGGTATGGTAGAATTAAAAAAAAAAACAGTTACTCTACAACTGTAATTACATTTTCAAAAATAATGCCCATAAACACACCCCAATAATACCTACAACAAAATTCATACCTCTTCCCAAGCCACACCCCTCAACTCTCGCAAATTCGTGTAAATTTCGCTGAAAACGCGGCGCGCGACCAGCGGTGCGAAATAATGCGTCGACCCTGTACACGCAGCACACACGTCACCGCCGAACAAAACGCGTCGCCGTGGACGAGCCGCGACGCGAAGCTGCAAACGCTCCGCGTTCTCCGCGGCTTACGTCGCCGTGTCTCGCTCACCGGTTGCCCCGCCGCGGATTATGAACGCGCGCGATGAATTGACCGGCGAACAATAAATGCCGCCGCTCCCTGTGCACACACCGTCGTCGCCGGGAGGACAAAGATATATTCACGGCGAGGGAACGAGAGCGAGCGATTTTGTTTTACGCGCCGCCACTCTGAATGGACGGACGCGAGCCAGACACCCGGGGAACAGAGGGTGGAAGAGAGAAACGCGCGGTGAGATTTCGTGTGTTCCGCGAGGATATACGCTATATATTGTTGGAGCGTTTATGGCAGGATCCGAATTTACGAATTTAATTCTCGCGAGCGGTGCTGAATTGAGGTCGGTTGGGAAATTTGCGACGCGCTCGAAAATAAGCTGGGAAAATGTGTTTTTATTTCGTTTCGAAGAACAGAGGAATATCTGATACGAACGGGAGATTAATCTTCTGTATTGTGCGAAGCATCGATTTTTTGCATCGTTCGATATGTTGTTTAAATTTTTTATTCGGGATGAAGTTTTCGAAGTGACGGTGAAATTTTTTTGTGTAAATTAGATTGAACGATACTCGTTTAAATTTGTAACACTTTGCCAATCGAACGA
>NW_017100231.1:1715900-1724016 GCF_001263275.1 Habropoda laboriosa | reverse complement strand
CAGCGGTGGTTCGTTTTCTTCAAACGTGAAGAAAAAGTGAGAATGAAATACAGTAGAAAATGGTAGATTTGGCACATCGGTCGGCAATGTGTTAACAGTGATTAAAATTTTGATTAACTATAATTATAAAATTTGTACAATAATGAGGTGATTTTCAAAAAATGAGAAAGCAATGGTTTAGTAACAAAGAGAATCACAGAATGAATTACAAAGAATCACCCTTTCTAAAGAATTAAACATATCACGTGTGCTATATTTTCACACCGATACGATTTGCGCAATTTTTCCAATGACAACTTCTCTCCGCCGTAACAGCGATCTTTACGAGTAAAATACTTCGCAGTTGACAAACGTAGACACACACACATATACACACATGGTACACCAACGCCTATTTATTCCTATGCAGAAACCCTCGCAGTGAAGCTGCATCGGATGAATGCAGCGCGGAACAAAAAGGGCCTGGCACGAAAGTGAAAATAATTTAATTCGAAAGCGCGCGTCGTTCCGTTTCCTTTGCGTCGGCCGATTGTCCCGTTGAATGTCGCGTTCCCGTGACGTCGCTATAAAACGGCCGACATCCGACGAAGAAGCAAAGGAGCAGAGAAAGAGAAATAGCGAGAGAGAGAGAGAGAGTGGGGTATTGATGGCGTGGAAACAGAGAGTAGTACGACGACGTGCATCGCGTATTGTGCCAGCCGGTAGACAAAAGCCACCGCGATAAACAATTCCGGTTACATTGGTACGCGACACACGCGTGCTTTTCCACGCATAAGATAACTTCTGCACGGTGGTTCCGGAGTGGGTGGTGACGACGAGACGCCGGAGCAAGTAGCGCGACCGTTTGTCTATTCAGGATTCGCGGAACGCGACACAGGTTTTCCAGTTTTCATACGAACGCGAACCGCGGGTAATGGATTTCCACGCTTGCGATTAGATTACACGGTATAGTCGGTGGAAGAAATGTGGCGGGGTCGCAGGGTCGTTGAGATATCAAAGTTTGCTTGTTTGAGCGTATCGACGCAAACCTGGGATGATAAAAGATCGAAATCTGTAGTAAGATTGATTGAAGTGTGTTTCAAGTTTGATTCAATTCTAATGGAAAAATTTGACAATGGGTGGGGCTATATTTTTCTGTTATATTTCTTACAGTGACTATACTTCTTGGTCTATCTGAGCGATTTCTTGTTCTGCGCTGAAAATTGAGGAGATTGAAACAGAATGTGGAAGGTTTTCAATGTTTTTGGATGTTAAATTTTGATTTCGCTATATTTCTTCCACTGACTATACCTCTCGGTCCATGCGAGCGAATTCTTGTTCCTTGTTGGGGAGATGGAAGCAGAATATGGAAGTTTAGATTGTTTTTGAATGATGAATTTTGATTTCGCTATATTTCTTTCACTGACTATACCTCTTGGTCCATGCGAGCGAATTCTTGTTCCTTGTTGGGGAGATGGAAGCAGAATGTGGAAGGTTTTCAATGTTTTTGGATGATAAATTTTGACTTCGCTATATTTCTTCCACTGACTATACCTCTTGGTCCAAGCGAGTGAATTCTTGTTCTTTGTTGGGAAGATGGAAGCAAAATATGGAAGTTTAGATTGTTTTTGAATGATGAATTTTGATTTCGCTATATTTCTTTCACTGACTATACCTCTTGGCCCATGCGAGCGAATTCTTGTTCCTTGTTGGGAAGATGGAAGCAGAATGTGGAAGGTTTTCAATGTTTTTGGATGATAAATTTTGACTTCGCTATATTTCTTCCACTGACTATACCTCTCGGTCCATGCGAGTGAATTCTTGTTCCTTGTTGGGGAGATGGAAGCAGAATATGGAAGTTTAGATTGTTTTTGAATGATGAATTTTGATTTCGCTATATTTCTTCCACCGACTGTACCTTTTGGTCTATCTAACAACAGTGATATCTTATTCTGCGTTGGTAATTAAAGAGATTAAAGCAGAATGTGGAAGATTTTCAATGCTGTTGACTTGGCTGTATTTCTTTCACTGACTATACCTCTTGGTCCACGTGAGTGAATTCTTGTTCTTCAGTAGAAATTGGAAAAATGGAAGCAGAATGTGGATAACGAATTTTGTTGAGAAAGATGAAGATTTTATTACTTTTAATGTAAAAATACAAATTATTTGAAGTACTGAAATCATGTAGAAGTAATTTCTAGCATTGACATTAGATGTAAATAATTTCAAATATTGTGAAGTTTAGTATTTAATGTAGTTACCTGTTAAATATAATTTGCACGTTCATCTCCAAGATGCAATCAACAATAAAAACTTTCTTTCGACGAAACAATTAACTTCAATTGTTTCTTTATCTGTTACAGGTAAGCAGTCCAAATTACAACTGGATTTCCTGGAATTCCCACCGAAGAGAAACGCCTCTCCACGATCGGGCACAAGTTCGTCTAGACAGGTAGTTCTCTAGTTCGATTGTGCACGCCACTCACCTCGAATCTCCGGATTGCCTCCGAAGCAGCAGCATCTTGATTCCGCCACGGAAGCTTTGATCGCTGTTACACGTACGCGAAACCCTGCTAACGGATATGTTTATTCGACTGCAACTCCAGTTTGCACGCAGTAACGCGAATCGACCTACATGTGAAACGCGACGAGGGGGATGGTTGACCCGAGTCTTTGATTTCGCTTGCGTAAACGCACTCTATAATGTTTGCTCACGTAATGGATAGTGGTTGTCGCAAATACATCTGTTGTACCAGCAGATATAGTTCTCGCTATAGGTCGTAGAATAGATCGAATATCGAAGCAATTTATAGTTCGCACAAATTGTTTTGTCTCCGGTACCCACACGGCATATTTTTCGAACATTTACATTCCTCGATGGAATTGATCGATGAAACGATTGTCTCCGGGGAAAATACCGTTGAATCTTCTATTTTCATAGAACGCTGAAAGACACAATTCTGTATGTGGTCTATCTATAGACAGCCTTGGATTAATCGCTCTGTGTCTCGGATGTAAACACTGATGTGCTTTAAGTGCTCTTACCGATGTAATTCAGGGAATTCACAATGTCTGGCCTATCTTTAGCAATTGTACTCAAACTCTTTGCTCTTGGACAACTATTTCTAAACAGATCTGTCCTTCTGTTTTAACTCTTCCCTAAAAATTCCGTATTTCTTTAATCGCGAACTATAGTTACTCTGTTTCCAAATGTTTTTGTCAATCGATACAATTTGCCTGTGGAATATGAACGAAAGCTATCGAAGAGCAACGACAAATCGTTCTCAGATGCTCAAATGGATTCGTTGGATTAACCGAATTCACCAAGTCCTGATTACAGTTCCAGGGATTTTTGGTGACTTTCCGAGGGAGCAGCCTGAGAACGAACATTAGTCTAACTCCTTGGTGGTTACGGAACTTTGCTTTTAGCCAGAGTCGACTTTCATTGGGCGGGCAGACTCCGGCACGGGGAAAGCTCGAAACACTTTCTTGATAAGTGGATGTCATTCTACGGACCGAGTTTAATCAGAGAGACCAAAGGCAAACCGTACGATTACTATTTGCGAGCTGCTTCCAGCGATAAACTGAATTGAACCCCGCTTCACGATCATACACTGCATCATTGAAAGCGTTTCAATTATCGAGCAAACCGGGTAAAACGTTCCGCGTTAAGATTCTTGTATTGTTGAAAAATTGGACGATTACGTTACCGGGTGAATAAGAAAGCCGAGGGAAACAGGAGGTGGAGGGAACATTGACGGTACATTGGAACTCAAAGGATTCGCGGATAATCAAATTTTCTCTGGCCCCACGTAGGGAAACGAAAACGTTTTCGCAGCTCTTTCGATTCAATCGTATGCACGCTCTTAGCGGTTGTGGAAGGAATGCGGCAGGGTAGTTTCCCTTATCACTTCTTCGCTGCAGAAATGGTATTTGCGCGCGCAATTCGAATTTTTCCCTTATCTCTTCTTCGCTGCAGAAATGGTATTTGCGCGCGCAATTCGAATCTTCCCCTATCACTTCTTCGCTGCAAAAAATTCGAATTTTCCCGGTCGAAGTGTGCTATGATAGATTTCGAATCGAGCAACAACGAACACAAAGTGATGCAAATATTTGTGCGTACAGACGACGGTGTATTTTTCACTATAAAAAGCAAAAACAAAAACAGCAGCCAGTTCTCTAGGGTTGTTTCGTAGATTTCGCGTGGACGCTTAACAATTGAAAAAGGCTCGTTCACTCGATGGCTCTCGCAACTCGATAGAGCGAGAAAAAAAAAACAAAAAAATTCTTTTTTCCCCGCATTCGTGAGGCGAAATTACCGATTGGAGTGCAGCGGAATATTTTTTTTTCTTTTTTTCGCGATCGAGTATTGCGTACGATCGATAAGCGCCGTCGACCGAGGCGTCGTTTCGTTTCCATTGTTACGAATCGAATTTTTCCCAGTGTTTATACGCCCCGGCCCGAAAACTATAAACTATTCAAGAAGCGACGCGATTCGTTTCCTCCCGCTGCGCTAAAGCGCGGCTAACGTAAACTTTCTAATCTCGCGCCGCGCGCATTTTCGCGTAAATCTTTCGGCCCTCGAAGCCGGTTAGGATAAGTTACATTGACGCGAGAAAGCATAAAGCGCGGGCTTTAACGAAAACCAGAAATATATTTCTGTGCGAAAATTTATCGAGATTATTGAAAAAAATGTGTATTCTTTTTCGTGGAATTTCTATATGATAGTTTATGCCGCGATCGTTCTTTCGAGTGAAAATTGGATATGATTCTTTGGCTGAGTAAAGGTGAAGTGATATGTGATCATTTCTTTATCGCCTTTGCTCGTGGCGAAACATCGCCTTTGAGGTGTCCGTTGTAGGAATATGCTAAAATATTCGAATTCCAGTGGAATTCAGAATTCAATTTCGAATAGTTGAACTCTTCGAATAATTCAGTGACTTGCCCTTTCGAAACTATGTGTTCAAACATTCAAAATGTACGAAATATTCGGCACAATCTGAAATTCAAACACTTCGCATAACGAATTCGTATTCGAAATTATTCAAGTAAAGAATTTGTATTCAAAATTATGAAAATTACTCCAAGGAAGGATTCGTATTCGAAATGATCCAAATAATGCATTCGTATTCGAACTTATCCGAATTATTCGAATAAAGAATCCCATTCGAAATTATCCGAATAAGGATAATTTTCGAAGAATTGAAATTATTCGAATAATTCGACAATTCAAAGTGTCACAGCTCCAGTCTGCCACATTCGAGATATTTACCGACCCAAATAATCTCAACTAACTAAATTTCGTTTCCCAACCGAGAGTTAACTACCGAAAACTCGCGATTCTTCCGCGTTCGCCTTTAATTGGACCTCACAGAATCGGCGTCCGCTCGAATGAGAGGTCGTGCCGCGTTTAATAGCCGTTTCTCCGGTTCGCAGCGCGGTTGATTCACCGTAGAAACCTGAAATTAACGCGATTCCATATTATCCTCGTCTCGTACAACTCTTGCCTGCTTGTTTATTCGTCCCGAGGCTTCGTTTCCTTTGCGTGTAGCGTTTTCTTCCATCCTGTGGCGTGTTCGTTACGCAAGTCGCCGGTCGCTTTCCTCCCATGTCTCATTCCTTCGAACAGGATCGAGGATTTTACACGAAATAACGCGATACAGGCAGAGCAAGTGGCTGGGATTTTTGCCCGAAGGATTTATCGGGGCTGACATCTTCCACGGATATTTACATAACGAAGCGGTCGACCGAGCCAGACATCGAACTGTTTGGACGCGCCACGGTGAATATTAATTTATGCTGAAACTGATACGCGTGCTTCACGCCTCTCACCTTTTTGATTTTACGATCTTCTTCAACGAGTCGTTCCGTCGTACAGGGTGGTTCCGTCTGGTTTCTCAATACCTCGAGAAATTTTCTTCTCTTCGATTATATTCGATTGTATAAATTGTCGAAGGTGTGTAGAGTCGGTAATATCCGCCCTCGTATTTTCAATGGCAAGATCATCGACTGAACATCAGCTATATACTGCGAGTTTACTATTAATAGAGGCAGCGGTGTATCATTAGGCTGGTGATAGCACCGGTTGAAGAGAGGTCAGAACAGCATTTCAAGTGCTTATATTATCCGAACGTGTTTAAAGTATGTGCATATTAGTATCGCTTCTTATTAATGGAACTCCGAGACACTTTCTAGAGATACGGTTTGTATGAAAAGCCGAACGATTCATCAATATCGCAGTTCCCATCGGACGTTTCTCGCGGAACGCAGCGCAACGGAATAATAAATATTATATGCGAATTTTTTTCTTTCTATCTTTTTCGTTCGTTCGAGCGAGATTTATTTTAGGTTTGGTAATTTTTTATCGATTGAAATTAGAGCGAGATATGTTTTGACAGACTGTCGTTCCGTGATATGTTTCGTACTCGACGTGAATAACAGAAGGATAACAAAGATGAGTTCGAAACCCGCCTGTGTTTGGACAACGATCAATGAGGGTTGGTAGGATTATAAATATTGTACGTGCATTGGCGCATGTGTTTACACACGCAACCTCGTACGATTGCTTTTTATTACAACGTAAACAGCGTATACTTGTTTCTTAAATATCTTTCTTCTACACTGCATCTTTTGCACGATTACCTTTGCACATGCACTGCTGTTCGTAGGCATTAGGACACTTGCCGAAACGTGAAACGAAGTTAAATAGTCGTTACGAAATTGTTACGATCCTGAAGAAATATTATTCTGTCTGGAATATCACGATTAAGCTAAGGATTTTTGTGCAAATTCATAATTTTTATGAATATAATTAAAAAATTACAACGTGTACCATATTTTGGGTTTATTTGTATATTTTTGCTTATTACGCGCATTCTGTTTATTTTTATGGCTTAACCTTATGGCAAACTATATGTATTTCAGAACTAATCTTTGGGTAATAAATATCTCGTAACAAAAAATATAAATATATTATTTACTTTGTTTATGTACATCGTGTACATAAAACTGTATTTTTATTTTTATCGTATGTTGTGAACATACACTACCGGCCGAAAGTTTCGAATCACCTCCCACATTTCATCAATATGAAATCTGCTGCTAATTTTTTATAGATTTATCAATTTATCTCATATCAATTGGTTCGAATGATGAAAAATTCTCAAAGACGCTGACTTTTTTCCGGAAATTTTTGTGTAAATTGCAAAGCTCAGTGATTCCAAACTTTTGGCCGGTAGTGTATATGCCTTAGGCATGTTATACATTTTCAGCTGTATTTGATATCATTTCCTACGAATTTGTACCATCTCGAACATATTTATGCTGTTATTTAGCTTCTTCGAGCTTTTCTTCTCGCTGTTTTATTCAACACTGTCTGACTAAAGTCGTCAGAACTCTCCACGCAGTCGTTTGTTTACGTTACAGCGATAAGATTGAGCCAAGCGAACGAGCAGACGTTGCTGCCTCTTCGCTATGCTTAAGACGGGTCAAAAGTGACCCGGCATTGTTTGGGCGAGGGTTAATTTATGACACGCTGACCCTCTCGCGTTCCTTACATTACGTACAAAATAAAACTGAAAAATAACAACTACCTCTAACCTGATCGTTGTCCGAACGATACTACTCGTACACTCTGTAATATTCGAGGGAAATGAAAGGGGATGGAGAATCGTAGAGAAGATTCGGCGGAAAGTAAAAGGGGGAGCCTGGTCGTCGATTAAATATGGACCCTGTTTAACCCAATTCGGCGGTGTGTAGTAGCGCAGGGTCGAAACAGGCTAGAGAGAAGAGAAGAGAGGCTGTTCCCCCGTTGGACGAAGCGTTTCGTGCATTGTGCACCGGGGGCCTTAAGCGGGTTAAATATTCAAGGCACGCGCAGCTGCTGTGCCATTCGTGTGCCGCACGTATGCCGTTCGTCTTAGGGTATCTCCCCCCCTAAAAACAACTGGTCCCCGATGGGGGACGTGGGTACCTACTCGCGGCCGCGAAATTCTTTGCGGTCACGTCTCACGGCTGTATCGAAATTTATGCTAAACCGATGGAAGTTCCGGAGATCGAGGATGGCCAACGTTTGCGGCCACGAGAAACGTTCGTTCCTGCTGCTGCTGCTAGCCCTTCGTGGCACCGTCGCATCGGT
>NW_017100231.1:1701158-1715842 GCF_001263275.1 Habropoda laboriosa | reverse complement strand
ACGGTTAAGTCGAGCCGGATCTTCCTCTCTCTCGGCTGTTGGACAAGCGGGACGCGTTTATGGTAATCGACGCCGAGCACTTTAATTCCTTCGAGCTTAGCCTCCTATTAGAGGGACAGAATTTGGGAGAAGAAGCTAATAGGATTGCTGGTCACACACTGATGAAAGGTGATGATTCTGGGCTTTATCCTTTTAGAATTCGGTTGGATGGATCGATGGAATGGTTGTGGCTCGGTGGATGTTAGTGTAGCGTTGTGTAGTGGATGCAGAGTGGTATTAATTTGATCGGTGGTGATTCTTTTGTTTTTGAGGATTTACTTGGGATAGAGGTTGTAGCTGGATTGTGGTGTCTTTTTGGGAGTTCGATACTGTTAGTTTTCATTTTACTGTAATTCTTTGTGGAAAATAATTTTGTTGTTGATGAACTTGAAATTTTGATGCAATCCGGAGTTGAAAGAAAATTGACAATGTGAAGGAAGGTAATTTATGGGATTGCAGTCACCCTTCGTGTGTAATAACTAGCAATTCTTGGAAGAGGAACTCTTTAGTGTAGTGGCATTTTGCTATAATTCTTTGTGAAAAATAATTTTGTTATTTATGAACTTAAATACGTGTTTCTTTGCAAAATTTTGATGTAATCTGGAGTAAAATAAAATTGATAGTGTGAAGGAAGGTAATTTATGGGATTGCAGTCGCCCTTCTTGTATAATAACTATTGTAACAGTAGCCAGTCCAAGTAACAGAAGAATTAAGACAATGAGAATGGCGAAGAAGTAGAGTTGTATGATACCTTCAACAATGAAAAGGATATTGTAACTTTATAGCAATAGGGGAAGTTCGGTCTTAAAGGACTATTGTGTGGATTTTTAAACTGGTTCCGGGGGATGCACAACGAGGGGCTCGTGAGGTTTCTCTGAAATTCGACGCGATCGAGTTTTACACGCAATTTAAGAATGCGAGCACTTTTGCGCGCATTGCATGCACAGTCGAGGCAGCTGCGTTAAAATGGCAATGAGCACATTATCGAGCGCGTAAGTCATGCTTGGCTAAGTGTTTCTGAACAGACTTTGAAATAATGCTGTGGAAATTTGAACATTTGAACACTTGAAAACTTCAGAAATTTTGAGAAGTCAAAGATTTGAAAATTCCAGAACTTTGGAAAGTGAAATTTAAAAATTCGAAAGCTTGAAAATTTGAAGAGTCGATGATTTGAAAATTGACAAATTTGAAAAGTCAAAGGTTTGAACATTCAAAAGTTTGAAGAGTCAGAGATCTGAAAAGTCAAAGGTTTAAAAATGAAAAAACTTGGAAACTAGTGAAAATGAAAGATACGAAAAGTTAAAAAATAGAGAATTTAAAAATTCGAAAATTCACATCTTCAATCGCTCACACCACCAAGAAGGAAACGGAAAAGAATAAATTCCGAAGGCGGAACAGTGCATCGTGCATGCCTGTTTGACGAAGCAGAAACACGTAGGCCGTTCGATTCGGAGTCTGCCGTTCATCCAACACCTGGCCATCGAAATGCAAAGGAATAAAAGCTGCTTCGAAAGTGTTGAACTTTCTTCAGCATTCCAATGAAGTGTTTCCAACAGTACTGATCAGAATGCAAAAGTACTTCGTACCCAGTATCGTCCCAGAATCCATACTATACTTCTACCATACCTCTCTACAAACGGGAAGGATGCACATTATCAAAGATCCTTTACATTCTTTTACTTCGCATAAATTTCCAAATATCTTTCAAACCTCAACATTCACAAATTACACCCAATATCTTCGATCTCCCTACTCAAAAAAGTCCACCGAAACAACAACCCTCCGTCCACCGCTAAGAAACACAATCGTAAACCTCTAGTACAACGTTGTACACTTCTCCATGCTCCTAATAACATCGTCAGACGGCTATCTCGTTGCATAACTGCATTTTCTCATTCATAGGTGAACGGGTTTTAGGCGGTCGATGAGGAGCCGATTAACATAACAAGCTGGCCGTTTGTTCGCGTCCTAACGGGGTACGGGTATTATCGGGGCCATCGTGATAAAGCTCGAAGCTACTTGTTGTTCCCGGGGTGGAAGTATCGGTTTCCCCCTTCAACTGCCAACTTAACTAAGGACACGAATCGAAGAAAGCAAACGACGACGACCACGAACGAAAACCCTTCTCTCTAATCTTCTAACTCTCCTATACACACACACACATAGATATGTTACTTGACTGGAGGAAGACACTCGGAACAGTTAATCGAGTTCGAGGCTGCATTACCGATAATGAAGTACGATGTCGCTGTTCCATGCCAGCGATTCTCGAACGGTTCGTTTGCGCCGTGCACAGGCATTCCAGCCCTGAGCTTTGTTGATTTTTCAAACGGGGCCGAATCTCTGGCTCGCGCAATCCCCTTCAGTTTAGCGACGGGAAATTTCATTAGCTGTATGAATTGAAAAACAAACGAGAACGTTCCGAACCACCCTTTGTACGGTATTTCATTAAAAATGAAAAATAAACACAAATAGTCGCGGAATATTCCTACGGTTTCGCCGCGCGCGACTCGCGGAACTTTTTCGAGATGGTTGCGTTAGTTCGAATTTGCTACGTGTCGTCGTGATTTCGCGTGTATAAAATAAACGTCGACGTGTAATACTCGTGACGTTTTTTTTTTTTAGGATTTTACTTGCTAAATGATAACGCGATTGTGCGACGTTCCGTTTCGCTTTGAGCTTTCTTCTTTTCACGTCGAGTTTCCATAGAGAGAGAGATGTGACGAAGGTACAGAGCTATCGGTTCGTTTGTCACGTTCGATAGGGAGATATGAAAATTGTATCGGTTGAACGGGTTCCATCGTTGCCTCGGAATACATCCAGTCGATATTTTATTTCATTAGACGTGGACACCTTTTTCGAGCGCACGTGACGTACACTGGGTTGGCTTACTGTAAAATATTCCTTCGACTGAATTTCTAGAATTAACCCAGTTTTCTAAAAAAAAAAAACAGTGTTGCTAAAATAATTTTCCTGAAGTTCTATCCGAGAAAACTGTTTTCACGAATATCGCAGAAAAATTGTCGCGTAAAAATCCTCGTTTTAATTACGAATGAAATAACAGGGCAAACGAACACTAGTTGAACGCTCTACGGTTCATCTAACGTGCAAACATACTCATTCACCTCTCGTTCAATTCCTCGAGCGTATTACACCGGAAGCGTGGCGCGTGTACACGTGCCTTATTACACCGAAGTTACTAACGACTCGTGTATATTAAAGTCCGCGCACAAGAATCGTCGTTTAACGCAGGACAGAAAATTAATAAGGAGAAGAAAAAAATTTGCCGGTTCAAAAGCCATCTCCCCGCCGACTCGTTCCCATTCGACGTTGTAACAAGCGTGGTTACACGAACGCCCGGCGTACACGCTGTTTGAAACGCTAATAACGAGGCTGTTAGCGTAATGGCACGGCGTAATCCGGACGATTTCGGGCGGCGAAATCGCGCACGCGACGAGCTCTCTCGCGTATTTAGCCACAGGCCGAAACGACAAAGACCAGTCGCTAACGAAATTGTTTAAAGGGTCGTACACGGTTCTCGAAAAGTGGTCAGTGTTTGGGAGCGATTGCGGGACGAGCTGTTAGACCGATTGGTTTCGTTCTTTGTGTATTGTGGAGGTACGTGTTTGTAGAGTAGAGAACCGGTATGAAAAGTGGCAAATTTTTATTCGTGCAGTGACGTGAAATGGTTCCTTTTGACGCCTGCTTCAAATGGTAAGCATGATTTAGCTTGTATGAGTGATTAGAAATGAAAATTCTCGATTTTTTTAACAATTTTTACACAAAAAAGTGAAAAGGAGATGGTAATTTTCACTTAAAAATTTTCTTTTGTCGTTCAAAAGTTTAAAAAAGGTCTCCGTGGACCGATAATGAATCTTATTTAGAATGTGCCTGTGAAAGATGAAGTTATCACTCTCATCCTCTTGAAAAATTCTGCATTGAGAAAAACGCGATTAAAATTTTGCAGTAGTACGTGTGAAGCGACTGTAACTTCGTCGATAATCCTAATTTCGAGTTCTCTTTGGTCTCCAGATATTTGCAAAATATTAAAAAAAGGTCGAGAAATATATGACACTTGATACGCGTTGAGGCGAGTAAGGAACGTCGTTACCCTGTTTTCACCTCAATTTATTAAAGTACAAAGTTATGGTCGTACGGGCGTGCAATTGGCCCGGGAAATACAATCGTTTATTTTGTTACTCGTCCCGGCGGCAGCGGTTCGGCGGGTACGTCGCGATGGTCGGTAAAGGAGAAACTGTCCCGAGGTGTAGGCGTACTCGGTTTTTATATTGTTAGGACAGGGAGACAGGAGTAGCGATAGATAAAGATAGAAGTGGAGAAAGTGGTGGAAACGGAAAATTCGTGGAAAGCGGGCCGTTCGTCCTCGTGCGAACCTGGATGCCACATGTGCGCTTCTTAGGCCACTCGAGGACGAAAGCAAGTCTTAACCCGGGGAGAGACAAAAGAACGGAAACTACAATCTGAAGGAGTTGGAAAAGAGAAAGTTCGCGTGGAAGAATAGAACGAGGTTTGGTAAGGATTTGTTGACGACGACGTACCCTCCACAGCGTAATTAAAATTGGTCCTGGTCTCCAGATATTTGCAAAATATTAAAAAAAGGTCGAGAAATATATGACACTTGATACGCGTAATTAAAATTGGTCGTGGTCTCCAGATATTTGCAAAATATTAAAAAAAGGTCGAGAAATATATGACACTTGATACGCGTTGAGGCGAGTACAATTCGTTTAAAAAACGTCCCCGTGGACCGATAATGAATCTTATTTAGAATATGCCTGTGAAAGATGGAGATATCACTCTCACCGTTTTGAAAAATTCTCTATCGAGGAAAAACGCGATTAAAACTTTTATTAATTTAATTAACAATTTCGTGGGTAATTTCCCTTCGGCCTCAAAATTTCGTCAAAATATTAAAGAACCTGGACTTTTCAAAACCGACAAACACACACAGCCCTTTTCCCCCGCTCCTCCTTCGCTGTTTCGCTCAAAATCGATCGGTACGCGCGAAATTATGAGAAATAAAAGGGGGTGGAAATCGGTTGGAAAAATGGTCGCGCGTGCCGACGAGGCGAGAACGCGGAGGGGCGTGTTTTCCGCGTCGCTTATATATCGCACAGCTGGCTTGAACGCCTCCTTTTTATATCGTGGGAACGACCGTGAGGAGGGAGGAAGGGAGGCTGGAAAACGTGAATCGAATGCGTGGCTCTTGGACGGCCACGCCGCGCTTTGTGATCGTCGATTAAATCCGCTTTATCGAAGAATAATTGCGACCGAGAATATTGGCCGTGTTGGATTACGAATGGCCGCGGCGAAATACACCGACCTTCCGACCTATTTATTCCACGGAAAATAGTTCCGGCTATCGACGCCGCCCACGCTTCGATAACACGTCCTTTCCGATGGATTTCCAGCCTGGCTTTTTTTCTCTTCTGATACATGCGCCGTGCTCGATCTTCCTCATGTTTTCCCGGGTATAGTTATGTGTGGGGGTATATTTCTCTGGTGGTTCAGGTTGAGTTACGTGTTCCTCGTGATATATGCACCGTGCTCCGTCTTTTTTTTTTTTTGGATCGAGGTATGCAGGTATTTCTTTTCATTCCGCGGTTTTTCTTTTATTCGAAGGCACCTGCGGTTCGAAATAGAGTCTGAAGGAAAAAACTGACGGGGAAAGATATTTTGACAATTCTCAGGTTGACCCTTTGCAATCGAGTGGCGACTGAGAGGCGACGATAAATTTTTGTCAGCCGGTGAATAATTAACCAAGACACAGAGCAGATCTACGAGCCTCCATAAGTTTCTTCGCCGTAGTGAAATAGAGAATACGTTGAATATTTCAATAAAATAGCACAGTTTATGTTAAAGTATTCAAAGTGCCCGCGTGCGGAGACCCCCCGAGCGTCGACTGTTTTTCCCCGAGAGCACGCGTGGCTTGGGCTGTTCCTTCCTTGCGGGCTCGTGTACGGTTGTAGCATCCCGCTTACACGTTAAATATATTGTGCCGTGTTTATTACCTCGTGCTGACCACCTTCTGTTCGACTACCTCGCCTAACTAAAAACCCAACAGTTTATTTCTACGTTAGTTTGAGAAAATTTCAAACGAGATCCGATTTGCCGCCTTTTCTACAGCAAAACGACCGAGTGCAACGGGTTAATATGTTTATTAAAAAATTATTAGAGACATTCTGGAGGTATATTTCTCTGTTGATTAGGTTTTTTGGGGTACATACATCGTGTTCGATTTCTTTTGCATCGAGGTGTGCAGGTATTTTTTTTTTCATTCCGCGATTTTTCTTTTATTTGGTTGGAAATAGAGTCTGAAGGAAAAAATTGACGGGGAAAGATATTTTGACAATTCTCAGGTGAATACGTTTGTCAAAAAATTATTAGAGATATTCTAGGTTTTTATATCGAGTTCTGCAAGTATTTTTCTTTATTTCTTCTGTTTTGTTTTATCTATTATTAAATTTAATTTCGTGGATCGAAGGCATCTGTAGTCGAAGGTAGAGTCTAAAATAAAAAAGCAAAAGGAGAGAGATATTTTTTAAATTTTTAGGAATGCACACATTTGTCGGAAAAGTGTTAGAGACATTCATCTTACAGGTCGTCGAAAGAAAACTTTGTTTCCGGTTATATTACTTTGGTAGACGAGACTTCTACCCGGTAGTCTTTCTACTGATGCTTCTTGTTACGTCGGCATCATGTCCACAGCATCTGTCGTATCTCTTTCCCAGATTCTCCACGTGATTCCTCAATCCTTCCATCAAACTTTCCTCCATCGCGTCGCAGCTGCTCCACCCGATAAACCGTGATACCCAGGGAACACCGAAATATCAGGAGAAAGATCGCCGCAGAACCTGTAAAAAGAAAGACTCACGTTCAGAATAACAATAGAGAAATTAATCGAATTCTCGATAATACAATTGCCTAAAAATCAATTTTATCGTTAAAACACTGTACCTATAAAAAGTAAGAACAAGTGTGAGAAAGAAGCCATAAATAGATCATAGTTAAGTCATAAATGGTTGCATCGTGTGCACTTTCCATTTCCGCCGTTGAATCTTTCCCAAAGAAAACACTCGGGGAATACCGTCCGCAAAATGATCGGCTTGGTTGAACGCGCAATTAGCCGCGGCTGCATTATAAGCAAGGTGCAACGAAAGTACAACTCGAGGCGCGTTGCATTAAGCCATCCTGATGAATTAGCGGGTCGCGACCGGTTTTCGACTCGATTCCGATGGGTCGTTAAATTGAATCCTGGCAAAAATAATATTCATCGTTCCTAATTCGCCGCGTACGCTCGAGAAATTGCGCGCTGCAACCGGTGCCGCGTAAATACGTATAATTGTGATCGCGCAAATGGTTCGGGGTCGGAAGTAATGACGGTGCTGCCTTTGTTAATCATCCCTCTCTCTCTCTCGCGCCGTGAATTTGCTTCTTTCTTCACATCGTTGAAACTTCTCTGGACCAAATTTCTCTTTCTCCCTATGCACGCGTCCATCTATCTGTCTCTATCACTTTATTTATCTCTATTTATCTGTCTCTCCCTCTTTTTACGCGAATTTGCTTCTTGTTTCACATCGTTCAAACGCCTCAGAACCAAAGAGAAAGATCTCTCTTTCTTCTTCTCCAACTTCTTCCTCCTTTCTTTCCCAACTGAAAGTGCAACGAAAGACTGTGCCTTCCCTCTTTTTACGCGAATTTGCTTCTTGTTTCACATCGTTCAAACGCCTCAGAACCAAAGAGAAGTTCTCCAACTTCTTCCTCCTTTCTTTCCCAACTGAAAGTGCAACGAAAGACTGTGCCTCGTGCACGTTCATTTCACCTGAAAAATCCTCGAATAACTGTGATTTCGGTGGTTTTTGCGTTTTAACGTAATACGCGGTTCTTCGAGCAAGCCTGCCCTTCTGGATGATAATAAGAACAGTTATCGAACCGAGCGTTTTATCTCCCGCTGTTCGATCGTGGCCTACGGGTGCCTGGGCACGTTGGATGTTGCGGCGCGACCGCGTTTACAGCGAGGTAGTATTAAAATTTAGATTAGTGGTACGGCGAGCGTAATGAATGGCGGTGAGTGAACGAGTGTAATGCAAGAGTAAAGAAGCGGCCGGCGAAAGAGGGGGATGTATTAAAATGCAATTTTGTATTCATGCCACGGTTCATCTGATTATTTTCGAAGCTCTCGCCGCTGGCCTGTAAATGAATTTCAACCTTAATACACGCTGTCCTGCTCTTTGTGATTTACGTACGGGAGCTTATTTTCTGTATTTATGAAATTCCTCGCGAAATTCCTACCCCCTCCACGTGTTCCTGTTATAAGCATTGTGAAATATGCGCCGGTAAGATGCACGAGACAGCCGAAGAATTGTACGAAGCGCAAGGATCAAAGAAACTACTGTCACAAAATAAGAACAAACTAACGTTAGAAAATTTAAAAAAAAAAGTAAATAAAGACAGTCAAAAACGAGGCAAGAGAAAAATTCATTCTCTAGACGCATCCGAGAGAAAATTTCCAGAAGAGACGAGGAAGGACGAGTGACGCCATCGATGTGATCCATCGAAGTCCCATAAATCAACAAGTATCCACCGTCCCGTTAGCCGAGGTCCGCGTATTCCCGCAAAAATGTCGGCTCACGCCTCGAATTACGTCGAATACTATCCTGTCGAAAGGCGAATTGAAAAATGATAGACACGCTCAACCCGGCCGGAAGCTGCGGTCTCAGGAATTTAATATCCCCGTTGAGGCTTTCGACACAGCTTCCCGTGTACCTTTCCAAAGGATACCTCTACGCATCGTCGTTTCTCCTCGTTGGTGTCGTCATCAAATTTATATTTCACCGGCTGCCGTCAGGTGCTCCCGGTAGCCTCTCTGCTCTTTCTGTGTGTGTCTACTTGCAGCAGCTACGCCTCGAATCGACACTTGTGTGTGTGTAGACGTGCACGCGAGCGCAAGATGGCAATCATTATAAATAACTTAGCCGACAGCGACGTCACTATAGCACAATGGGGGCTTTGCTCGCGGGGGAAACGGCCGCGATAAATAACCGGGTAATAATAAAAAGCAGCGCGAGAGAGGGGCCAGAGATCGGTCGTTCGGTAAAGGAGCGTTATTTCCGACGAACGGGAACGAATCGGGTAATGTACAAGGGCCATGGACAATGCGTTCTGCACCGGGAGAGAGAGAAGGACACACGTGTCCCAGGGGAATCCCCGAGCCTCGATATTAAGCTCTTCGTGGAGCAAGCAAGAGTCGTTGGAAAATCGTGAACGAGAGCCCGTGGACCGTAGGCACCAATGACTCAGGCCACGCGACCAATCCGATCGAACCGAGATCGAAGAGCGCGGGTGTCCTCGTACTCGACGTGTTCCTTCCGACGTTTATAGCCTGGCTCGAAGATTTAGACCGCTCAAGGTCACGCGTCCCCACCACCGCTCCTCCTATGAAACGTTAGTGTTCTGTTTTACCGACTTGTTAGGTGACCTCAGGTTCTTCTTTTGTATTTTTGTCTGTATTTTTCGTGGGATATTTCGCAAGGTGTTGTACCGTGTGATTTTTCACGACGAGAATTTCGTTCTCCCTTTGTAACACTCGCTCGAAAGTTCGTAAATATTAAGGACACTTTGGTCTGTTGAACATTGACAAAGGAACCTTTCAAACTGTTCGATATGTTCCATTGAACGGAGAATATTTTCCATTAAACTTCCATTCCGGCAGGTCGAAACGAAAATTGTGGAAAGTCGTAGGTCTACCTTGTGACAATCGAAACGCTCGAAAAGGCTGCCTGCCTACCCGGTAAATACTCTTTTCAGCCATGGAACTGCTGGCTATGTTTGTTCCGGGATATTGGGTTTATTTTAGTGTCGACTGTATCGAGAGTACTCTGGTACAAAGCGAATTCGAGGTCGAATTTAATTATACCCCTTTCGCCACCCCCCCGTGGACGACGACGAGGCTAATGAAGTCGCGGGAATTAATCGACTGGCCGTTTTAAAACGTATAACGGGGAACGTGGCGGAAAAAAGTTGGAATGATGGTAACTCCGGTGGAATATAATTGCCGCGAGCGCCGCATACTTACGAGTTATATTCAGAATCGAAACGCGGTCGACTACGAAAGGTAACGAGTTCGTATTAAGTTCATCAGCGCTCCGCTTCTAATTACATCCACCGAAGTCGAAGGAATTGAATATGCATCGACGATGTTTCCGCTTCTAATTAAGTAAATCTGATCGCCATTCGACTACAGCTACCAGGCGTGTTCCTTCCAAGGCTATTTTACGTTTCCTCTGTACCGTTAGCCGGCTCGCGAGGAGCTCGCCGTGTGATACCAACCCTTTCGTGTGCTGATTCTTAAAAGTTCGCTGCAGCGAGAAATTTCGACCTATAGAAATTGCTTTACTATTGCTCATTTTAGATCACCGTCATTTCCTTCATATCTCTGTAATATGTAGAGTTGGGAAAAAAGTAATGTCGGATTTTTACTATAAAATGGTAAACTTCTTTTTTTAATATAGAAAACTTTATTCGTCATGTATGTATTGTAATTAGGTCGTCCCATAAGTTCCTGTCAAATTTTATAGTTTAGATAGATATTTCCAACAACTCTTTAAATTTAATAATAAAAAACAAAACATAAGTGCCTTCTCATTTCACAACTCTTTCCTATTTCTATGTCGTCGCTATAGTATTTCCTCAGATTTTCGTTGAAATATTTTCGGCTTTCGACATAAACTTATGGAATGACCTAATACATAAAATAGACTTTCTGTAGATTTCTTATTAGCTGCTAAACCTTTTGTCTAATTTAGACCAAATTTTGCATAGTTACTCTCTGAAACCCTACAGAAAATATGGTCTGCCATGAAACCTGAACACTTACCCTAATCTCATCTGTTCGACCGTACCGAGGACTCGAACAATGGAGCCCTACCATATTCACAAATAATATATTTTCCGTAAATTGGTCTCTCTCCTCGCCATCAGCAAATTGTTTTATTACCTTAGAAAGTCGAATACCCTACATCTGGACACCACATGCACTACACTCATAAACCACCTTCCGACCTCAGGATTTTCCCATCCCCTAATATAACTATTTTAGCAACAATTTCCCCACTTCGACTCCACCAGACAAACCCTACCACACGTCCCAAACACCAATCAACCGATACTCCCACCACTTCTCACACATTTCACACCACCAATCACGGTACACACCGAACTTATAAAAACACAAACACACACAGAAACAGACAGATTCTATCAGAGATTCTATCACCAACTTTGAGACATCACGAAAAATAAAAAGTAACAGTCACCACCAATCAGCCAGTAGTTGTCTATCGTGTAAAACATATATCTCTTTTTCACCCACCACAAATCTCATCTACAAATTTAAACAGTACTCGTGCCATTAGTTTGCCGCGAGAGCAGTTCGTGAATTCTTTTGCGCACCGGTCGAATTAAGCATCGCGTCGCGAAGTTCGCAAATCACGAACATCATCCACTAATATTCTAAATACCAGAAACTCATCTAGTTTAACCTGGTATTCGACATATTAAATTACCTTTCCATTTAAAACACCCATTTTAATGATCAATACTCACAAGTTGCTCGCGTTCACTATCAACCCGAAATAAGAGTATTTTTACCTGTTATTCTTTGGAGAAAATACCTCGTCGCACGTAGCGACGAAGTTTCAAACGTTCCGAAACGTGAAATTTCCCGATTCGAGCGCAACCGGAATAAATACCGTCGCGCACACGAAGAGAAAAATATTCACGACGGCCGCGCGTTTTCAGCTTAAATCTTTTTTCATTAGAAGCCGCGGAAAAATCGCGCTCGCCCGAAAGGGACGCGAAGGTTTGTTCTGACAAAAGACCAGCCACGGATGACGAAGAGCCGTCCACGCGGCTGTGTCGGCGCGCACCTGTATTTACCTGCGCCACTCCGATGTGCAGGTATCCATATGGGTGAGAGCGTACGTCTGGAAACCGAGATTCTGGCAGCCTTTTTGTGTCTTAAAGCGGACCGCTCGAAATAATAATATTCATCCCCGTCTGGCAACCTAGAAACGAAACGTTCGCCTCGAGACTCTCTGTTTTCCGTGCTTTCTAGCGACGCACAGGTAGCTTCGAATACGTTTTTCGAAACACCGTTCCTGCCGAAATTTGTGAGATATTTTCACATTTTTCAAGGAGATTCTGATACAGAAATGTAGCAATGTAAACAGTAGAGACAGTTTGGATTAAGGGAAGAGAGAAATGCGACACTTTAGAGAACGTGGTGTGTCATTTAAACGATCGTTTTATTTTTTGCTCCGTGGTTTTCAGTATTCCGCAAGAAATACGAAAACACGCGTCGATTCTCCAGAGATACTTGCATTTTTAACGCGTTCGCTGCAGCTTTAATCACCGACGAACTCTGTTCCCTACTCGTGTTTTAAAATATTGCAGGAGACACGGTGTGGGAATGTGAAGAGCAAAAGTAACAGAGAGAAGTGAAAATATTCGCGTCCAGGTTAACGCATCTGTCGTAATCATTGGCATATTTGAGGTTACCAGTGTAATAATAGCGTGATCCATAATTTCGGATGATAGCGCTCTTCAAAAATAGAAACTTTGTACCAGCCAAGCACGACGATTTTAATATCGTGCTCCTTTGTCTTACCGTGGTTGTTGATCTTTATTTTTACGTTTTACACTCGACCGATGGAGTATGATTATCCGGATGAATGTTTAGTGAGTTGGCGATGTGGTTGCACTGCAGAATAATTCTGATTGATATTTGCGTAAGATCTGAATTTTTACATAATAACAGCAATACCGGTGAACGCTAAAACAACCAGGTGCAAAACATTTCCCTCATCGGGGAAACGGTTAAAAATCAAAGGAAAAGCTGAAGCAAACCAGTCCCATTACCATCGCCGTTCCTCGCTAACAAACTTTCACCGAACTCAATATTTTATCCAACTTCCTCCATCGAACCGTATCCTTATTACCCCCGGTACAAAGAAGCACGCTCGGTACTTCGTAAACGAGCTCGATTCCGACCTAACCTAGACGAGATAGCGATTGAAGCAAAGCGAGAAACAGGCTTCTCAAGATCCTCTCCTCTTCTCTCATCCACGCCCTCGGGTATCGTTCGTAGAAATTGCTAGCTCTCCCTCGATCCTACACGCTCAGGGGTCTTTTTCTAGATTTTCCAAATGGAAGAACGCTGTTTTTCAATTGTGCTCGAAGTCCAGTCGGAAGGAGGGCGGACGACGAGGGCAAGCTGCCACGAGGATACGCGTCGATTTACGTGCAAATTACAGCCCGGTTGTGTTCGCGGGCAGGGCTTTCGAGTCGCGGGCACGCCGAGGAACAGCTCCGCGGCCGAAACCTCGTTCCGGAAATTGCAATGTATCCGGGCGAGGCAAGTTGGCCGGTTTGGCGCGTGTGCGCGCAACCAGCGAGATAGTAATTAAAGCTTTCGTGCTTCCGGCCCATTGCCGGGCAAATTTCTTGCGTCAGAGCTGACCCGCCCTCGTGACCGCGCGCTCGCGATAGAATCGAAAGTTTCGAGATCGTGATTCGAAGAAACGACGAGCTTCGTTTCCGTCCCAGGTAGATTTTTTCGACACGTGTATTTTTTGGGATTTGTTGACTTTTTTGGGTGGGTGAATTTCGTGGAGTATCGAGGTACCTGAATCTTGTATGAAGGTGAACAGCATTGCAGGAAGACGAAAGATTTTCCATCGGTGTTTTTTCGGATTTGTTGATTTTTTGGATCTGGAGAATTTTGCAGTGTGTCGAGATACTGATTATTGTTGTGCAGAGTATAATTGGATTTTTGTTAAAATTTTTCAATTTTTCCGTCGGTGCTTTTATTGCTTTGTGTTGGATTATAAGGAGAAATGTGTCTGTGTAATTGTAACAGCAAAAATAATCAACATACTGAGACAGATTAATATAAATATATGTATAGAAATAACATAGTAACCATCTGTTTAGTATGGGTGTCGCTGATCTTGTCGATGTTTGTTCGACTGATTGCATAGCGACGTGCCATCCTTGCGTATCAAAATAAAGAAGATTCTTAAGTAAAATAATATCTTTTAATTTATTACCATAATTCTAATACTTTGAAATGTGTGATTTTTTGGGACTTGTTGATTTTTTAAATGTGGAAAATTTTGCAGTATTTGAGATACTGATTACCGTTGCATAGGGTATAATTGCATTTTTCTTTAAATTTTTCAGTAAACCAAAATTGCACGAAGACGAGAAATTAAAAATTTCCGAGATTCTCATTGCGAATGAATTTTACATTATCCTGCAATTCTACAGTTATAATAATTCATATGGAAATAGTGATTATTCTTGCACGCAGTATAATTGCATTTCCGTTCAAATCTTTCAGCCGAGCAGAATTTGATTTTCCTGGATTATAACACCGATCATTTTTCCTCAATGCGAGAAGTTGCAAACTTCCCGGTTTTTCGTTGCAACTACCTACATTATCCCCTGTTTCCGTAATTGGGTAATAACGCACAAAATGGTCGTCTCATTAAATTCAAAGAATTCGCCTATGAATTACGCAAAATTTCTGTAAACTAGCGAGAACAAGATAAAACGGTATTACA
>NW_017100231.1:1700847-1701123 GCF_001263275.1 Habropoda laboriosa | reverse complement strand
AGAATCTCTCCCTCTCTGTATCCTTCCTTTTGACTGCGCCAACAACATCACAATTTTTCCATTGATATTCGTTCCGCCGCCTTGCACTACGATTGCAAGATCGCTCGCGCGAATTTTCCGTGAAACGAAGAGCGGGAATTTCGAATGGAATTCTTTGGCGGCGCAGAGGCTTTATTGAGTACGATATTGCATTTCCGAGTAAATCGGTATGCCATGGACGCTTTCATTCAGAACATTTTATATCGTGTTTAGTCGTCGGAAACGTTTTCTCTATCT
>NW_017100231.1:1698221-1700826 GCF_001263275.1 Habropoda laboriosa | reverse complement strand
AAATGAAGAATACGAAAAAAGAAGAACCAACGTACAATGACGTGCAGATTTTTGTAACGTTCGAAAAGTTGCGTAAAATAGGTTGGCAAAAATCTATCGCGGGTAGAACAAGAGCGGACGATTGGGCGGGATCGTTTGCACAACCGAATTGGATAGACCGAAGAAAGGAGCAATT
This sequence comes from Habropoda laboriosa, assembly GCF_001263275.1. Classification (NCBI taxonomy): domain Eukaryota; kingdom Metazoa; phylum Arthropoda; class Insecta; order Hymenoptera; family Apidae; genus Habropoda; species Habropoda laboriosa. Next base: position 1,700,651 of record NW_017100231.1, on the reverse strand, counting down.
TTGCAGAAAACGACGATACGAACATTTTCGTGTCGATCTTTCGAAAGTATATCGTTTCGTGTATCGCTACCTCGTTCCTCCATTTCCAAACGATTCTCTGTACGTGTGTGTGTGTGTGTACACTCGTAAAGCAAATATTGGATCAATGTAATTGCATCGAGTGTCGAATGGAACGGTGAAATCTTGTTCCGCCGATGAAATAGTTTCATTCATATTCCATAAACGTTTGCGTATCCGCTCGGGGGCTTCACAAACTTACCGCAGAAACTTCCGAAATTTCCTCTTTTCTTAACCTCTCTCTCTCTCGCCCCCCTTTTGTAACATTAACGTTGATTAAAATCGCTCGTCACTTCTCTTCGACTCTCGTTACATTCGCCTTACTCCGTTCCTTCGGCGTAAAAATTACACGAGTTCGAGGAACCACGAATATTCCCATCGTCTCTTAACATGAAAACCAAAAAAGAAGAGAATAACAAGTATTATCCAGGAGAAAGGGAATGCGTTGGATACGAAAACACAAAGTTTCACTGTAAAAACCAGGAAAAAATTTGATATTCGAGGTGAAAAATAGGAAAATATTCGATATCAGGACGGACAGAGCAATTATTCTAAATGCAACGCGTTTCCATTAGAATACAGAGGGGCGGAGGGGACATTGGGTGAAAAATTGAACGGGCGCGAGTTACACGGCTCGTTAGCATAATTGTCGCGAACGGTGGGTGTCATTTTTCGCCGATTTAGCGGGCGACACGAAGGAGAACGGCCTGCGAGATATCGATTTAACGCGGCCGCCTCGAGAGAGAGAGAGAGCGAAAGGGGGATGTAGACGCGAAGCCAGACACGTCTGCTCACCCTCGCCCCCGGGTATCGTTTAAACTGGAGCGAGAAGCCCCTTTGCGGTGTCTTAACCGGAATTTGGTCGCCGTGAAGAAGGCGAACAACCTCGAGTCCGCTTCATTTATATCTTACGTACGTGTTCCACGTCCAACCGCGGCTCGTTCGGGGGGATTTGTCTGTCCGGGGAAACAAAATAAAGGTTGACAAATACCCCCCTTAGACCTGCTCGAGATTCAAGGGGACCGCTGCAGGATAGATTGGCCCGTGGATTGCTTTACGACCGCGTAAATAAAAAGATATTTTTGTATGCCCCGAGCTCTTGCTGTTCTTGCTTCCCTCCCTCTCTCTCTCTCTTTCGTGGTACGTGTTAGCGGGACGAGTGGATGGCGGTGTTAGGGTGGATTGTGAGAATAAAAAAATTTGCTTCGCTGTAAGAAATGGTCTGTTCAAGTGATTCGAGGACGTCGTTTATAGAAATACGAGGTTTTCGGCGATGTGTAATTTTTTTTCAATTTTTTGATACTGATTATTTTAAGATACCGAGAGAAATTTTGAGTATATAGGTCGATAATTGTTGGAAAAGTAAATAGGTGTACTTATCGTTAGTTTGTAAATTTTTATCAAAATAATTTTAGTGCATGTTGATTTCTTTCGGGTTTTTTATTTTTATTTTCATTTTTTGGGAGTGAATTTAGGGTACTTGGAGAAAGTTTGAGTAAATAGTTCGATAATTACTGGAAATATATATGGGTCGTATATTTTTATCGAAATAATTTTAGTGATATTGATTTCTTTCGGTGCATGTAATACACTTGATTCTTCGAGCTTGATACTTTCAAATTTAGAGATCTAGTTTGTATCTTCTGTTTCTGGGCATAGACACCAACCTGCTATTTCGACTAATTTTAGGGGACGTGTATTTTCAGAGATATTTCAAATACAATTTTGACGATCCCGTTGCACAATATTCTTAGCTGCTGTGCCACATGGCGATGGTAAAAAAGGTAGTTAAAAATTTGTTTCATTTTGCTGATTATTATTAACCATCACTATGTATCTACGTGTTAGAATATAAAAAGTTTCAATTTTGACCATTCATTAACCTTGCGTCGGGCGCGCACCCATTTCTGAAACGCCATCGGGCGCACTGGATCTTAGAGATAGGTCTTTTACCAAGTGGAAAGTAACTAACCATAGGAATAATAGAAGAACATGAGTGTAAACAAAAAACATCAACATTTTGAGCACATTTGCTATGTACATAGATGAATTATGGTTGTGCCTGAGAGATCAGGTGCTCCCGAGGATTAATACATAAAAAAAAGTATTTTTAATTCCATTTTGAACAAAAATGACCTAATTTCCAAATAAGAGTTAACAGTACATTTCGAATTTTCTTACATAGGATTCGTAGTAAGTTGAACGTAGCACAAGCACTGTAGCAATAGTCGTTTCAACGGACCAACGAGTACCTACGCTGGAAACATCGCGAAAATTGAAGAGCCACTCAGCGACACATTAGAATACTCTTATCACGTGTAGATCGTTTGGTTAATACCTGGGAAAATACGCGAAACGGAATTAATCGACACG
>NW_017100231.1:1690193-1698172 GCF_001263275.1 Habropoda laboriosa | reverse complement strand
ACATAGTAATTGAATCAGCAACTGGGAGAAGCCTCTCGCGTCTATTTTCTTAGTAAATCGAGTTGCTTCCGGATTCTCGTTCCGTATTGAGGCGAACAATATCAGAATCCTTCCGGGATATCGTACGTGAACCTACGAAAGCTTATTACAAGATCGAAAATATTCCAGGAGAGCAAGAATTCCTTCCAAGTTTCTCCCAGCAGAAATTCACGATGCTTCAAGTTTATCTCAAATGTCTAGAAGTTGATTGATTTCAGTCGTTACAAAACTCTTCTAACTCGTATATGTCCTTTTTTTTTTCGTTTCGTAATAATATTAAACGAGTGAATATGTGAATTATTCGCCGAAGCGAAAGAATCAGCAAATACAGACCTGAAATAATTCTCCCAGCAGAAATTCACGATGCTTCAAGTTTATCTCAAATGTCTAGAAGTTGACAAATTTCGGTCTGCTTCAAATTTCCTTTTCTTCTTCTCTCTGCATATACTTATTGCAAAAATTTTCGTAATAATGTTAAACGAGTGGAATTACTCGCCGAAGCGAAAGAATCAGCAAATTGAATTTTCTCACATTTCCGACCTGAAATAAATCCCCTTTCATCGCCGGAAACTCCATTGCTATACGCGAACACCCTTGAACAGGATTCACAACTTCGTCGTCCTTTGATAATCCGTCTCATTAGAACCATTTAGAAAGTAGCAATAACCGTGGCACACGCTCCTCGTCCTCGTAGAACTGGTTTCCGGTGCAGTGTCACATTCAGCAGCATCCCAAAGAGCACCGTTTCATTTTAATTCGAATTACAGCGTCTGCTGAGCAATTATCCCCATTAATCGCTCGTTTCCTGCATCGACGTTCTCCTTTCTTCCACTCCTATTTCTACGATTCAAACGTTGCCAACTGAACAATACAACTTCCATCAAGATTCATTTTCTCCAAAACTAAACCTTACTCAAGTTATTAACCTCGTTCGACCGACCTGGCGAAACAGTCGTTTTTCAAAAAGTTGATTAAACAACGAGCAAGAAGAACGGTTCCCTTCGTTAACCTCTTTCACCGGACGTTTTGTTTTCAGTCGCATGCCCGCGTATTCGCGAGAGAAGAAGAAGAAAGGAAAAGAAACATCCACGAGGAAGAATTATCCACGAATACTGATGTTGAGAAAAAAAAAAAAAAAATTAAAGAAGAAACGGCCTGTTCGTGGTCGTTCGTTGCTCAGTTAGGTGTCCGACTGGACGTGCAATTAAGTCTCAAGGGAAGCGGTCACTTTGTCGATTAACGTCGCTGGTCGATTCCGAACGCCCACTGTCCAGCTAATTACCAGCAACGAAATTCAAGGCGAACGCTCGTCTGACGTTTTATGATCGGCAGTCCCCTAACTTGGACGCGAGTAAAAGGAGAAGACGGTCTCCTCTGTTGTCGTACGAGAAGAATCCTGAATTCCTCCATCTGGACCCTCCGCTCACGTTTCTCCCTCCGCGTGAAAAAGAGACGAAGAAAAATCCTTCGGGCAGCTTCTTCTCCACGGCGACGATTAACAGAGAGAGAGATAACTGGCTTGTTTTAGCGTAATTACCAGGCCTGAAAGAAGTTATAACCGGTTAATCGATCGAATCGATCCGGGCACAGAGCGCTAAATTCGTCGTGGAAGGAACGACAGGAACGTTCATCGAGCCAAAAGCAATTTAAACGAGCGAAAGGCTGCGGAGATCGTTTAATCGTGCGTTCGCTGGTTAATAGATTCCTGTTACCCTTTTAAATGTTGCACGGTGAAAAATGGAAGGAAGGGCGAAGGAGAGATATATAGCGAGTTTGAAATCAATTCGCTGCTCAAGGTCGAATGTTCCCTGTTCTGATCCAGTTCGATCGGTCTGGAACGCGTTTCCAACCGTGTTATCTGATACATTTTAAATTGGAAATGTAGCTGTTGCTTGAGACTCCAGGTATTTAAGGCAAGGTTTAGCGGTGGTGAGAAAATGAGAAGTAAGAACGGGGACAGGGCGAGTAATTGGTACAAGGATATTAATCTGTTAACGTGTTACAGTTCCTGTGGATATAAAGTTTTCCTTGGTGGAACCATCGGAAGGTGTCTTTTTTAACGAAGAATGCCATATGAATGCGTAATCGTTATTTCTCAGGTTTCGCGTACTTGTCCGACACATTTTTATTCATTCGATGGTATAGAGATTTTACTGTACTGGTTGCAGAAATGAATTCGGATCTATATCTTCTTTGTATTTACGTTTCGTTAACTCGTTGCCTTGTAACGAGTCGGACTGGTGGCACAGATTCATTCAGCCAGGCTGCGACAAAAGTTCGCGCCGAAAGAGAAAAATATTTTAATGAAAAAGTGAAGAAGTATTATAGGGAGGACGTAATGACTCCACCGAAGAAGTGGAAAATTGGAGGGAAAGGAGGCGATCGCGTTATTTCGTGAAATGTAAAAATTTTTTGAAGTTTTTTATCCAGTACAGTCGTGAAACAGTAAAAATAGTTGACACTTTGATATATAGACAGCGAAAGAAATCACAAGTGAAAGGGTTAAATTCGTAAAAAAATCCCAAATTTCCCAAATCGTCCAATTTTTATCATTCATCGGGAATTGTCCCCGTTCAATTGACCTCGCGATTCGAAATAACGCAACGCGGCTATCATTCTTCCGCACATTCGCGATGTTTCCGAACATTGGCAGGGTGACAGGCGTATCCAGTGGATTGATTTAATCGTCAGAGGCTGTTCGTCAAGGGCGACGTCGAAATGCGGGTGGGCTGTCGGCTGTTTCTCTCTGCCCTTGCCGTGGAACGCGCCCTTTCCCACCCTGGGGAGCCGGTGACTCGATTAGGCTACTTATAGCTCGTTTGTCAACGCGATCGCTCCGCGCGGCGCGGCGGCTCTCCTTGAATCCTCGCTACCGTGTCCTTAACTTTAATGAATCCGCCAAGTCGGGCAAGAAGCTGACGCTTTTAAACCGTTTTCAAGTGGAGGGAGTTTGCGAAAGTTAGCCAACCGGAGGCTTGTTTAAGCGGGATTTCATTCGATAGTTCTTGGATCGAGACGCTTTTACCGCTTGCTTTCAAATGTCTCCTTTCTCCACCAGATTGGACAGATTTTTTTTATGGGGAAAAAGTGCGAAACGGTGATAATTTATTCAATTTCTTTGGACGTTTCTTGTTAACGCGGGTTCTTAAAGAGCTGAACTTGGGAACGCAATTATTTTGTTACTTCGAAATAAAATTTAGTAGCTTTGATGTATGAAATCTGTGACGGTTTGTGTGGAGGAATAAATTTACCAACGTGTAATTAGGTAACTTAACCCTTTCACTGCTATTGGCGCTTTGAAAATTTGTTCGCATTGTGCTATTGGCGCGCTTCCATTTTAATTTAAGCCTTAATTTGACCCTCTGCGCTCTTCCACGTTAATTCAATAAAACAAATTTTGAAATTTGCGACCGTTGGCGGAACATCTGAATCTGCCACGCGCGTTATTTTCCGCACCGAAAGGGTTAAAGTTGGACCAAATGACCAGAGTTTTTTGTGAGAAGTTAGAAGAATTAGTCTGCTGTAATAAATGAAATGAAATCGGGACGAACGCGAAGAAACAAAATTTTGCGGCCGTTGTACATATGAATCTTCCACGTTACAATTTTCCGCAGCGAAAGGGTTAAGAAAATCATATTACCATTTCTCTCAACAATCGTCAAATTCAAAATATTCAAATTCAGGTCGCAGTTTAATCTTCCAACTTTTCACTTTCTTACACGAAGTACCAAACAATATATTATCACTGAAATGTCCTAAATTTTTTTTTATCGACTATCTAAACATACTCTTCATACGCTCCCACAGTGAATCCTTTTATTTTCTATTTTCTACAGTATAAGTGATGTCTGCCTTTAAAAAACCCTCCAATCTCACCATTTAAAGAAACAACACAATGTTCCATTCTACAATAAGCTTCGATATATCGAAGCAACATAAAATATCACTCTCAGTTACATTCCCCACGATCTTCGACCGCGTTTATCTCGCGACGTGCAACTGTTTGTCGCGTCTACGCGATAAAGCGGCGCACAATACGTTCGACGGTGCGCGAAGACGATTGTTTCGAGCGGGATTGGAAGGAGGTGATCCCGTTCCGTTTAATTATCCAGCCAGACAGCGAGACGCGTCTCTGGAGAATGTAGAAAATATCGCGCGTCGTCCAAGCGGGGATCGATGCGTCGTCGGCTTTTAGGGGCTTCGACAAAGCTCTGACAGAGTTGATGAAAACGCGAAAGTTGCGAACGGAACCGGTGAATAGGTGACGATATTCGAGCAACTTCCGACGCGTGGATGTTCCAGCAATATCGCGAATGAAATTGCAGAGATCGAAATAGCGAAAGTTTCCGATTAATTGCTGTTTCTTTCTTTCCTTGCAGCATTTTTCTGTGAGAAAGTTTGCAAAGGTTTCGCGGAAGATTTCGATGGAATCGATCGGTTGATATTTCGTGACTGGAATGACGGAGCTATGGCGGATAATTCCGTCGAAGCGGTTTACGAGCTCGTAAAGATTTCAGAGATCGGGTACAATTATTGCGACGATAAATGTCGAATCGATTCGTTGACTGGCAGAGTGTAGTTAACGTCGTCAATTAGTACCTAACAGCGTTCTTGGTTTTGTAACGTTGTATGAACTTATTTTTAAATAATTTTTGTTGCATTCAAACATTCACGTCACTCACGTTGTACACCATTTCAATCTACCCATTCGCCACTCTTTTTTCCCTTGAATTTTTCAACTTCAGCTCGTGGTGTCGCGATAGTTTCAATGGTGGTAAAAAGAAATTCTTGATTCCTGCGACTTTCCCTGCGAATTCTGAAATATTCACGTCGAAAATTACTCTCCCGCAGCGTTCGTTTTTTACATTCAAAAAAATAGTCGGTCGAAAGATTCTTCGTTTGCAAAAATGAAAAAATCGAACGATTCTCCAGCCTTTTCTTCTCGAATCGTTATTTCACGTGCACCGACACATCCTCCGTCCAATCTCACAGACGCGATCTTCCACCCTTCACATCGCCGCAATACGGATTGCTACCTCGAGGCAACATCGTCTCCAGCTAATAAATCAATCAGCCTCTCGAGCCCGTCTATCCAGATCGTCGACAAATTCATCCTCCCTACAAACCGATAACCAAACGTCTCCTATCCGACGTTGTATCGTACAGTTTATGAATGAAACATTATCAGGCATAAGCGATAGGTTCGATTGGACGTGGCAATATTCCGCGCCCTATCGACTGCCACGGCCTCAACACCTGCCAGTCGCACGAAGCCGATAGTAAGACTCGTTAATCGAGCCGAGTGTCTGCAAAGGTCGCGTCGAACGCAGAACTCGACCAAGCGGCGTGGGAACGGGCCAGAACTGGATCCTTGCGGCCGACGTTACGTTGTCATCCTTGAGAACGACGAGTGGTCTGCGATATGCTCGCCTGGACACGCTACTTTCGAGAAGAGTTGGGATAGAGAAGACTTGTAATGTACACTGTAGAGAAAAAGTTTTGGGAACACTGTGCGTTGGTGGATCGGCGGGAATTTAGGAGCTTCGAGGAACGTTTGAGGAGGATTTCGGGTGAGTAGGGTAATGTGATCGTTATCAGAGCGGTCTCAGATCCCTGATGAAGCTGCAATGCTTGCGAACGCTGCGAAACTTATCGTAGGCAACACAGCTTGTATACTAAAGCTTCAAACAGTGTAAAGTGTAATATATCAGGTCGTGAAGGCCTCGAAATTCTGAAAATTTGAGGAATTTTTTCTGCGAAAAGAATGCACTCTACTATTGTAGATTTGTAACGGTAGAGTCTATGGATCTGCAGGATCGTGTGCGATCTTTCCCTCGTTCGATGAGGGCAATAAAAGTACAGGTAGAGAATAGGTCCTTTTCGCGAGGCCTCAACGAAGCGCCAGGTCCACTGTTATTTTTAAAAGTCACAGAAAAAATCCAAGGGGGTGGTAGTGTGGAGTAAAATTTGACAGAGAGGAGACCTTGAGTGGAAAGCATGGAAAGAAGGATTCCGTGGAGTAGATAATAGACTGGGAATATCGTGGTTCACAATTGACATAAACGTTTCATTTCTATTTCACTTTCGTCGATAAATTGCTGTCATTATTTTAAGTACCCTTTCCTTCCACAAGTCCAAGTAAACCTCGACAAAATTTCAACCCCATTCTGTACAATCAATTTGCAACACTCCACCGCACTTCACTTTATCAATCCACTGATTCAAGGATCGTGGGAAGCCGCGTTATCCAGCCAGTTCCGAACTTCTTCTCGAGGAGCAGATACGTTCCCCTCCGGAGTCGCTCTTGAAACCGCGATAATCAGAAAAGCGTAGCGATCCCCGCAGGTCTGATGAAAAGCAGCGAGAGCAAAATCCTAAGGAGCATTTACGCGTGACGGAAATCCATGCGGCGCAGCGCGCTGCTGGGTTAGTCAAACGGTGGCGCAGACAGATGGTGAAATAATGGCTTTTCCGGCCGGCTGGGCGGTCGAGGCCAAGATAAAAGTCGCTTCTGAGTCGCTTTGATAAAAACCGCCGCACCCGCGTGATTATTAAATACGAGAAACGCGCGCCACCTTGACGAGGGGAGAAATAAGCGCCAGCTCTCGCGATGGATCATACGCTGAAGCACCTTCGTCCGGCTGTGTTTTTCTGCGTCGCGACGTTTTCGAGCGAGAGGAAGTTAGTTGATTCGTGGAAGATCGTTTTGAGACACGGATGCGCTCGCTTTTGTGACGACTTTGCGCTGCAACGAAGACGGAAGCTGAATCGGGTCTTTCTCGACTCAACGCCTTCTTACTTTTTTAATAACTTTCGCTGCTGTCAAGTTTGTGTTTCGTTTGTTGTAACGAGAGAGATTCTCGTGGATCCCGATCACGATTCTGGACTTCGGTGTGTCTTTTGTTTGTGGCGCGGGCGCTCGTCTTTTGTCAGACATGTTGCGACAACACGAGACAACATCGTTAATATTATGTTAAAAGTTTATTGTCTAGATTCGTATGGCGTGCTGGTAATAAAAATTGATACACATCTGTTTTGCCCCAAAGACCTTAAGTGTATAGTCGAACGAAGAGATAATCTAGGGCTAAATTTTATGTTTCATCTGTACAATTAGATTGTAAGGTACAATCTGACACTTGCAGAGTTTGTTTGTAAATTTTGAAACTTTGGGAAACTGTACAGGAGATGGAATTTTTGTAAGGTAGAAATTGTAGAAGGTATTGTGAAGTACAGTAGTGAGGTGTGTTAGGCGATTGTAGACTGAAGATCGTTCAAGTTTCTGAGGAGTAAACTCAGTGAACAGGTTAAGAGTCCTACGTTAAGTGTGTGTATAAAAATTCACAGTTTCTTCATTTCCCACGCCAACTCGAGTAACGTTACAACATTTCTTTCCACCAGCTCAATAATTATAAACGTAATTTTCTACCGAGAATTACTTCCGAGGGAACATTAAATTCCATCATCTTCGCGCCAATTTATTTGAAAAATTTATCTAATTCAAGCTACTCAAACTAATGCTCACGTCAGCACAACTGGCATTGCAATAAACATTTGCAGCTCCCAACACATCCTACCACTTTTCACACGAATTACACCTGTCCCAAAAAAAGAGACACTTCAGCGCTGAATAAAACGTGCAAAACAATAACGAATTAAGACACAAAACACGTTGCAACGAGAGCAAGCCTCTGCTGACCCAGTATCGTGCACCGAGTATCACCGAAAGCGTCGTCGCGTTAATCTGACAGCGTCACCGTTCACATCGACAACTAGATATACCAGCGTTCACCTGTTAATCGGATTTACCACGAGTCATACGTGTGGCTTTAGCGAAACACCGACAGCACGTCCCTTTTTTCCCCTCTATCTCTCTCTTTTTTTGTGCACCAGCAGCAGCAGAGAAAAAGTCGGTCGTTCGTCGAAGCTGGAAAAATTAATTC
>NW_017100231.1:1686762-1690175 GCF_001263275.1 Habropoda laboriosa | reverse complement strand
TCCGTTAACGAACGCAATCGCTCGTATTGTCCGGTTAAAATACCGACGGTGGTCCGAGCTAGCATTGTTTTCATTCGTTCTACGCGACGTGGTTCCCTCCGTCTGCGATTCTTCCTTCGCCGATCGTCGAACGTGTATCCGACCGGAAATCATTGGGAGATCCCCCGACTTTCCTTCTTCGTTTCGTCTTGGAATGGTCGGATCTGTTGCCCGGGTGCATTTGGGTGGTCTGGATTTTCGTCTCGCGATTGATGTGGCTTCGGGAGTAGGGGAAACGGAGAGGAAAGACAGGGCGAAGGCAATCGTTAAAAAGAGAGAGGTCTGGAAGGTATTAATTGAGAGCGTTTGGAACTTGTGTATTTCAGATATTTTTTTAATATTAGCATCGTAAGATAGCAAAGTGTGGTATTTAGTTCAAATGTTGATTTATAAAAGGATAACACTCATATTTCCGAGTTCCTTGAGTGTTCAGACATAATAGATATCTATGAAAGTGCATAACTTACACACTTTTTATTAAGCTAGTCTTTTCTACCATTCGGTAATAAAGCAGCTATTTCTAAGAAGAAAATCCATCAAGAATATAACGTCTGAACCTTGAAATAACTCATAGATCAATGTCGCAATTAATAAAGCAGCTATTTCTAAGAAGAAAATCCATCAAGAATATAACGTCTGAACCTTGAAATAACGAAGGTGTCACCACAATTCCCCATCTTCCGCATCTCTCTCACCGCTCATAGATCAATGTCGCAATCCACGCTCGATTTAACCAACAGGATCGTTGTCCGCTCGAAAACAGGTCGCGGCATCTCCCTGATAATACCTTCGACACTCCCCGCACCCTTTCACCTTTCCAAGCAAACTTTCCCAGCTTCCATCTTCGAGGATTCGAACAAGCGTAGTCAAAGTGACGTTGATCCACACTGGCTGGCCAGTCGGTGATCGAATCACACACAGAATTCAGAATGTAATTTACTCGTTCCTAATTCTAATCACCTGGTAGCTTCTGTGTCTCGTTATTTAAGTATGGAAATCGTAAGTGCACAATTATTCCCAATTATTCATATTTCGTCTACGTCGGTTTCTCAAAACGGTGGAGTACAGGTATGTTAGTGACTCAAGAGGGAAACAGACGTTTTGGACTATTTGAAAATCTCACAAATTTTTCATCACACGTGCCATATCTTAGAGGGATCGATGGATAAAGTTCGGAGGGATGCTCTGACTATGGATCCATAGTTATGCCAACTGAACGAAGGGTTTACGACACGTAAATGGCTATTGAGAGCAGCGAGGAAGCGAAGCGCTAGATGTGTCGCATGTGATCAGCAGAAATAGAGATTCTTGTCCCCACAAAGCAATTACAGATTCCTGATTCCCCACTTGAAGCGCTGACACGTCTTCATAAATCTGCTTGCAACTTTATTAGTTCTCTGAATTCCTCCTTAATACCGTAGAGTCATATATTTGGGACGTTGTACATACTTCCAATTCACGCAAAAAAGGAAATCATCCTTTGACCCTTTCAAACTGGACGTCTCCCTTAAAAATTTGCAATCGCAAACTCACCTAACGATTCCAACAGTCGGTTTGATTTTCGCGCCAGGGTCAAAGATTCGCCAACGACGTTTCCCCGATTTTCTCTCGTGAAGCTCCTCCTCTGGCTGACTTAGGTGGCCGTTGATGTATCAGGACCGGTTGCACGTCCCGCGTTTCTTTTCCGCGACGTGACGCGAAAATTTATTTCGTCGACTGACGTCCCACGGGACCGGTCTCGTTGTCGTCGCTCGAGTAAAAGCATTGTCTCATCGGAACTCTTATCGCGCCTCGTCGTTCCCGTTGACGATGTCCCGCTACGAATTGAAACACGCGCCAACACGAAGAAAACGTCACAGCCCAGCGTTCCTCTTTGATAAATGGCGCATCGCGCGACGACGGATGAACTTTGTCGATAATAAACGAACATCATTTAACCCTTTCTGTCTTCCATCCGCTTTTTCTTTCATAAACTATACATTTGTGTATTTTCTATCACGAACTCGGCAGGAAAGTCTGTGAAAGAAAGTTTCCATTTTTCTACACATTCTTCCTTTCCTTTACTTTTATTATCGTGTTACATGTAGAGGTATTTGTACACTGTGTCGATACGGTCTATTGTTACTTCCGTACTTCTTTGTAAGATTCTACCATTTCCTGTGAGGCGATATCAGAAACGTACACCGTTGGAAAATCCGTATGAACCTTTAAACCCGAACAAACTGTCGCTAGGAAGCTGAAAATTCAATAACCAAAGATCTCAGAGAAACGTTGAACCTAGAAAGAAAATAGAATAAACAGTGGTGAAGACTAAAAGTTCAATCTCGTGGTAACACATTCCATTGCTATCTGCCAACCATTTAACTCAACAACCACGCCCTCAGCCATCTTCTCTCAGTTTAACACCTCGCTTTACCAACACTTTGCACCAGGATCACGTACCATACCCGCTTTGACGAATCGAAATGAACGACACGAAATGTACAGGCCATTCCCGCAAGCAGGTGTGGAAAACGATCGTGCAAGGTTGTCTCGGAAGGTTGGTTCAAGGCTGCCCTGTCGTTCCGCCGCGAACGAAGCGCGAATGGCTCGCAGTGGCGCCAACCTGGCGCGTTCACCAACGAGTCTCTTTTATAATACGTCGTGCAGTCTCTGTTTCTACCCAGCGGAAATTGCGAGAATTCCTAAAAATACACCGTCGTTTAGGCGATTTTTATCTCGGACAAGCTCGTTCCGCGCGAGGACGGGTACCCGTTTCCTCCTTTGGAACGCGCCAGGCAAAGTGAATATCTCCGCGGGAGTTTAGCATGGTCGTTGCCGCGTCTAAAAGTTGCGGCTCGCCGTGAAACGCGTTGCTGTTTGTTGTAATAACTGTACCGATAATCTCCGTGATTTTACGCTGTGCAGCAAAGAGAAGCCTGGCGAGCAGCGTGGAAACGTTCCGCGATAATTAGCCGGTTTGTCCCGCGTGCTTTTTCCAACCTACCTGAATAAACGCACGATTCTTGGCGTTACGCTTAGGAGAACGCTGACTGGAGTCTGTTGGAGGGTTTCGTTGAAGAAACGAAGTAAAAGGAAGGAGAGTTTCTGGTGTACGGTGGCTTTGGAAGCGAGTTGCTTGGCTTGCGAGGTTTAGAGTTGCTGGTTAGCATGCAGTCGTGTATTAACCGGTCGCCGGTCGTGATTATGGGGTGTAAGTGGTGGTGTTAATTTGAAAAGTGGAAGGGAGGTGAAGGATTTTTCTTGGGAGCCTTTAAGATGCGAGTAATTGACATTGTGGTTCGGAGCTTATAGGTACGTTAATAGGAACAATAAAGAGAGGTATTAGCCAAGTCACTTTGGCGGAGCGCGTAGAAACCTTACCTGCCAGTTTG
>NW_017100231.1:1682940-1686668 GCF_001263275.1 Habropoda laboriosa | reverse complement strand
CAGTTTGAAGGTCGTGGGTTCGATTCTCGGTTCTTAGGTTTCTCGTTTTTTCCTTGGCTCTTGCAGTATTATTGCGGTTTTTTAAACCAAATCGGTAATTTAAAAATTTGAAACTGGATATTTTAAGTATTTGAAAATTCCAAAGTTTAGATATTTGAAAGTTCCAAAGCTTTAAATATTTAAAAACTCAAAAATTCAAATTTCCCAAATGAAAAAAACCTCGAATTCACGATTCCAAAATCAACACACAGTCCGCGCCGAGAAATTCACCGACCAGTCCTCCACGATCAAGCGATCGAGGACACGCGAGTCTACTTCGCTTGGAACGCGTTTCCACTGCTTTCCCGCCGGTCGATTCGGTCGATATCGAATTCCCGTAGCTGCTGCTCTATCGTCGTTGAATATATTGATCAGCTGGATCGACGCTACTGGGAAACGGCCGACGAGGAACTGTAGATTGCAGAGAGCACGAGTGCCCGATCGAGAGAGAGTCCGTTCGTGGACGCTCGAAGATAGGCAAAATCGCGGCCAGCCGTTATCGGATCCCAGCGTTTCGCGCTGTTATCAGACCCCGCCACTGAAACTGTCACGGTCGAAATGATCACCGGTCCGGCTAGGTTCCGAGTGAGCCACGCTAGCACCTGTGCCACCCGGCGTTTCTGTAATAGCGCCGACACTTCGCTAGAGCCATGCTGGCGCAAAATTTAAAGTACAGTTTGCGTGTCGGTGTCGGTGATCAATTTGTGGCGAATAACGAAAAATTGTAAAGATTAGATACGGAGAGCAGGTTTGAAGTTTCGTTGAGAAACATTTCTATTTCGTTTCTATTTTCGCGCGGTGTACTTTACGAAGGGTTTTTCAAATCTCGATTGATCAATGAAAAACTTTACGATAAATCTCTGAAGTGATTGCACGTGTTCGCGAACGATAAAGGAAACGATTTAATGCTGTACGAGATAAAATACTAAACTGAGATTAACATACACTTGTAGTAACGCGAGGAAATTGCCACAAGATTCTGTTCGAAGGTAATAGCAACAAAAGTAGACTGTCCCTTCTAATCGCTACACGTTCGATGTAATTATAATCCCGAGTACGGTGAAAGATAAGTCTCGGACTGAGAAGCAACTTTCTTGTCTAACAAATCATGTATTTCCTCCAATTTAAAATTCATTTACCGCTCCGATAAAAATGGCAAAATATAAGTTGAAGGAAGAAATGGAAAAAATCATCGTGGAAGATAATAATGCGAACGATAAGTCGGGCCGCGAAAGATCGTTCACGCGTAATTGAACGCAATCGCACGTCAATGGCGTAGCAGATTTACTTTTCATCGGGTTTAATAGCCGCGGATATCGCTGGAAATTGAACGTTATTTTCCGCGCGTTTAACAATCCCCATTCCTGGATACGCGTTTCCGATTGATATCAATTATCTCCCCCGACTATTGAATTCGTAAATTCCGTCCGGCGCGACCCCTCGAAAAATTATCGTCCGACGAAATCCACGCTCGCTAAATTCATTAAGCGAGAACGATAGATCGATGGTCGCGACGGGCCTGTCATGGACGCGTAACGACGTACACGCTGCTGGCATTAATCGAACTCGCGATCTCGTATTAATCCTGCAATTGCATCTGCAGTCACAATCTCCAACCGATCGTTCATTGTAGATATCCTACGAGTAAGCGATCACTTTTGTTATTTTCCATATCAGATGCCTGAATTCGGCGAGATTTTCTGAAAAATCTGTCACATTCGTACGTTTGTCTAATAAAGAGAAATATTTTTTTCCTTTTCTTTTTATTATAATCCTGTTTACAATATTTTACATCTATCTTGCCTTATTTCTTTGTCTAATAAAGAGAAATATTGTCGGTTAAGGTAAAATCTGTGCGTAACCAAATTTGGCTCGTGTTTCTCCTTAACCCTTTTGGTACAATTGTCAACTGCAGTCGACTGACGCGTGACGAGTTCATCGAGTATATCTGAATCAGACATGCACTTCTCCTCGACAGCGTTTGTTTTGAATACGACGTATTTTATAAATCGATAATAAGTTCGTATCATCCTTGAGAAAGTATGAACAGTGCACTCTCGGTCGTTGTTGCAGTACCGAAAGGGTTAAAGGTGGCTCTTGACAACAACAATAAATCTCGATAAACGCACGAATACCTCGTATCCCTATGGAAACTGATCGTACCAGTCGACATAACAATTCGATAAGTATAAATTATGTGCGTCGAGTGATCAGACCAAGAATATACCACGTTCGCAATAGAAATCACATTTCCACACGTTGTAGCATTGCGTGTTTCACAATGCAACATCGATCGAACATCCACATCCCTCAGCGAGGACCCTATAGAGTCTTACCCTGTCAATAGCCGTTCCCTTAACTCCTTCGGGTAAACCATCTACTCATCACGCTCGATCGAGCGGAAGCCAGTGGCTGTCGTCAAGGATAACCCGGATTTAGCGCGGCGGCTGTCGCTTCATCCAGCTTTTCTCACGAATCGATCTCACTGCTCCTCCCCTTGCACCGGCCGCTAAGAAAACCTCTCCTTAACCATCGTATCTCTGTTCACAGGTCCGGCCCATTCGACAAGAACGGACGACTCTGGCCACGGAGCCACGGTTCCCTCGTTTCACCCACGAAACGACGGATTTCACTTGCAAAAATCGCTGACGATGAGCTAGCGACACGACGATGAGGAGGATGAAGCAGCGCGTGCTGCTCGCCTGGCCATGGTTGTGGCTGTGGCTGTTCGCGGCCACAGCGGGTTCCCCGTCTTCCGACACTTTCGCGTCGACCACGTTCTCCTCGTCAGCAAGCAGCAGCAGTAGCAGCGGTATCAGCAGCAGCCTGAGTTTCACTAACTCAGTGACAAGATCGTTCTCCCCAACGATCCCGACGTCCACGTCTGCCTCTTTCACCGAGGACTTTGCATTCCCTCCCGATCAAGAGTTCCGTTTCACTCAACCGTTGTACAATGTCTCGATCCCGGAGAACTCGATCGGGAAGACGTACGTGGTCCCGGAAGAGAGGATGGGTATAAAGCTCGCGTCGCCCGACACGAACTTCGACATACGTTTCCGTATAACGAGCGGCGATCGCGACAAATTCTTCAAGGCGGAAGAACGAACGGTCGGTGACTTTTGTTTTCTGTTGATTCGGACTCGAACCGGTAACGTGGACGTGTTGAATCGCGAGAGGAAGGACCGTTACGTGTTAGAGGTGCGCGCCAGCTTGGCGAAAGGCGACGGAAAGAATCGTGTGACGATACTCGAAGCGGACGCCACCGTGGTGGTGACGATCTTGGACACGAACGATCTGAACCCGCTGTTCTATCCGACCGAGTACGAGGCGACCATCACGGAGGACACGCCGCTGCACCGCAATATACTCAGGGTAATAGCCGAGGACGCCGATCTCGGCAGGAATGGCGAGATTTATTACAGCTTCGCCGAGGAGACCGATCAGTTCGCCGTTCACCCGGTCAGTGGGGTAATAACGCTCACCAGGCCGCTCAGGTAGGTCCATGTAATAGAATTCTCGTGTTTCGTTTGATGAGCCCGCGGAATCGCCGGTCCACGCCTCGGGACCACCGTTTACGACGGACTGGAAATCTTTAGGCGGATCTCGCGAACCATTTTGTCCAAGCATTTTTATTTTTCTTCTTTCTCATTTTTGTTTCTTTTTCTCTTGCTTCTTTTTCTGGATGTTAT
>NW_017100231.1:1677723-1682518 GCF_001263275.1 Habropoda laboriosa | reverse complement strand
TTTCACCGGTCTGATTGGTTGTTTGGGTTTCTTCGCTTGTTGCCCGAAGTGAATATTAGGTCGTGAAGTATGTAGAGTGGTCTCGGAATGGGCGATCAAAGTTTGAAAGCGTGTCAGGTTCGAGGTTGAAAAATTGTGCCGTAGATGGAGGTTTCAAAGTGGTTTCGCTTATTTATAAGTATACTTCGTGTTTGACAGGATAGACGAGGTTTATCTCGAGTAGAGTTGCGCGACATTTTTGAAATACCTTTGATCGCCTATTTTAGTGCATCGGTTATTTCCAATGGAAATGATACACCATCAAATTCTTCTAAATACATTTGAATTTCTCCCTCTGAAAAAAAAAAACGTATCCGTCTCTTCTCCACTCAGATACTCAGAGAAAGCGATCCACGAGCTGGTGGTGCTAGCTAAGGACCGCGGCGCGCTGTTCCGCAGCGGAGGCAGCAACAGAGCCAGCACAGCGAAAGTAACGATAAAAGTGCGGCAGGTGAACCTTCACGCTCCCGAAATCTACGTGCATCACTTGCCGGACATCGTGGAACACTCGAACGCGGACATCTACGCGATCGTTCGCGTGGTCGACAACGACGAGGGTGTTCACGGCGAGATCGCGAGCCTGGACATCGTGGGCGGTGATCCAGCCGGTCACTTCAGGGTGCGGCCAGCTGGCGGGCCGCACTCTGGCGAATACAACATCGAGGTGTTGCACCTGCTCGACCGGGAGACAGCCGTGCAAGGCTACAATTTGACGCTGCGCGCGATGGACCGGGGCGTGCCTCAGCGTTTCAGCTACAAATTCGTGCCCGTCCATCTGGCCGATTTGAACGACAACGCGCCTGTGTTCAGCCGCGAGATCTACGACGTGAAAGTACCGGAGACCGCTCCCATCAACACGCCGGTCATACGTTTGAAAGTGACCGACGCGGACGAAGGTAGGAACGCTTTGGTGTTCCTGGAGATCGTGGGTGGCAACGAGGGCGGAGAATTCTACGTGAACGCGGAGACAGGCATGTTGTACACCGCGGTGAACCTGGACGCGGAGAAGAAGGCGTTCTACACGTTGACGATATCGGCGGTGGACCAGGGGAACGCCGGCACGAGGAAACAGTCGTCGGCGAAGGTGAAGATCAACGTGGTAGACACGAACGACAACGATCCGACGTTCGAGCAGTCCGAGATGGAGGTGTGGATCGACGAGAACGAGCCGGCTGGAAGCGCGGTCGTGAAGATCACCGCGAAGGACCGTGACTCCGGCGAGAACGCCTACATCTCGTACAGCATCGACAATATCCAAAAGGTGCCGTTCGAGATCGACCATTTCTCCGGTATCGTGAAGACCAAGCAGGTGCTCGACTACGAGACCATGAAGAGGGAGTATCTGTTGCATGTAAGAGTCAGCGACTGGGGTCTGCCGTACAGGAGACAAGCTGAGATGCAATTGCACGTGAAGGTTCGCGACGTGAACGACAACCGGCCGCAATTCGAGAGGATAGAATGCACCGGCCACGTGCCCAGGTACGTGCCCATAAGCTCGGAGATCATCACGGTGTCAGCGATCGATTTCGACGCCGGTAACATCATCAGTTATCGCATCGTCTCTGGGAACGAGGACGGTTGCTTCGCGCTGGACTCCGCCAGCGGTGTACTGTCCGTAGCTTGCGATCTTTCCGACATCAAAGTCACCGAGAGAGTAGTGAACGTCACCGCTACGGATGGCTCGCACTTCGCGGACGTCAACCCTGTACACATGCACCTGGTGAACGCTAAGAGGAACCTAGGATCGCAGGGAAGAATAATATCAGATCAGAGCGGAGCGTTCGAGTGCAAAGACACCGGCGTCGCTCGAAGGATAACCGAAGCTATTGCTCTCGCGGAGAGGAACAACATGCCGTCGAAAGACGACGAGTACACTCTCACTCCGAGTAGATACGGGGAGAACGTGCACGCACCCGAATACATCGACTTCCCCAGTGAGATCAAGGCGAACGAATCCGTGAAGATAGGAACGACGCTGGTCAGGATACGAGCTAGAGACAGGGACTTGGATTACAACGGGAAACTGGTCTTCTGTATTTCCAGCGGTGACAGGGACTCTGTGTTCGGTATAGATCCGGACACGGGTGACTTGAACGTGATAGGCTACCTGGACAGGGAACGAGAGAGTCAATATTTCCTGAATATCAGCGTGTACGACCTGGGCAAGCCTCAGAAGAGCGCCTCGAAGATGTTGCCGGTTACGATTCTCGACGTGAACGACAACGCGCCGAAATTCGAGAAATCCCTGGCGAGCTTCCGGATCTCGGAGACCGCGTTGAACGGAACGAACGTGTGGCGGGCGAACGCGACTGACGCGGATCTCGGCGAGAACGCGCGTGTCACTTATTCCCTGGTGACCGAGACGAACGATTTCCGCGTGGACCCGGTGACTGGCGTGCTGAGCGTTTTCGGCAGATTGGACAGGGAGCGACAGGAGATCTACGAGTTGAGAATACGCGCGCAGGATAACGGCGGCAAAGGCACAGACACGCCTCCGTTGTACTCAGACGCTTTGGTTCGCGTCACCGTGGACGACGTGAACGACAATGCTCCTACGTTCGCCTTACCCAGTTACACGGTGAAGATTCGCGAGGACGTGCCGGTTTGGACCGTTGTCGCGGTCGTGGACGCCATCGACCCTGACGAAGGCGCCGGAGGTGACATCGAGTACTTCCTGTCCGACGCTATGGAGAGCGAAGGTTACTTTAAGGTGGACAAAGTATCAGGTACGATCAGGACCACGCAGAATTTGGACTTCGAGGAACGTCAGGTGCATACGTTGACGATAGTGGCTAAAGACAGGGGTGAACCGTCTTTGTCCTCTGAAACGATGGTTATCATAGACGTGGTCGACGTGAACGAGAATCTTCACGCGCCTGTGTTCGACGATTTTGTCGTGTCCGCGAATGTGTTCGAGAATCAACCGATCGGGACTTTGGTGACTACTGTGCACGCTAAGGATGCTGATCCGCTGGGAAGTGACTCGAGGATTGGATACACCATTAGAGGAGGAGACGGCATCGGGATCTTCTCCATCGATAACGAAGGTGAGTACACTTTGATTATTTTATTTTTACACGGTTATTGAATAACTCTAATTTAATTTATCGTTCAAGTTTAGTCGGTAGAGTGACGTACGTGTCGTGTTCGTCGCGTGTTTTGTATTATTTTCACAGCGATTTTGTCGGGATAAAAAAGAAAGTTGCAAACAGGAGTAAATCGACTCGTCTAACACGCGAACCGCTGAACGCGAATATAAAAGAGGGGCGGAGAATATTAACGAGCGGCAGCGTGGTGCGACAATATTTAACTTTTTCATCCGATTATCTTTAATCCCGCGCAATAACAGAAATTTATCGGCGCTCCGATGTTGTTGCTGGACAGGCGCCGACAGTTTCCAGCAACAGGGCTCTCGGTAAACCTATAAATTAACCGTAGTCAATTAAACTCGATATTCGCTACCGTTCCGCTATGAAACGAGGGAAGAGAATCGTTGTGTCTCAAGGTTTCAAATATACGTTTCAACGAATACTTAGATTATTAATATTCAGATATCGTTCATATTTCATTTATGTAGGAAGTTGGGAAAATTATGAAACCTTGACAATTTAAAAATTACGAATCCTTGACAATTTAAAAATAATAAATCGTTGACAATTTAAAAATTTAAATATTTGAAAATTTTAAAGTTAAACACTTGAAAGCTAGAATATTTGAATTGTTAACAATTTAGAATATTCGAGAGTATTGAAAGTTTTGAATATTTAAAAATTTCTGAACGAAAATTTCAATTTCACAAGTCATTGTTCGTTTCGACAAGGCAAAGCGGCAAAATGCTTGTTCTTTCATGAAGCGTCCGTTAATGAGAAATTTAAATTTTAAACGAAGAGCAGAATCAATCGGGGGCGTCGGTATAAGCGCTCATTGAAGTCCCACCTCACCTCTTAACGAGCGTCACTTCCATCAAACTACCGGGGCTGCCAAAACTGTCGTTTGCATATTAACCTTTCTTTTTTCTCCACCGACAACTTTCCCCTCCCATTTGGTGTCTGCACCGCATCAACGGTCGATTTCAATTCATTTCTTCGCAACTTCGAAAATTTCCACGCGCAAAATTCTTCGCTCAATTCCACCGGAAACCGGATCGATAGTTGAGACGCTCTATGAAAATATTACTCGAGTTTTCCCCTGCATTTAGGCTCGAACTTCTGTATAATGCGTCGAATTCGGTTAGTTGGCAAGTTTCCCCAGTTCAGATTCGACAGTTTCATAGTTGCACAGAGTTCAGAGCAGCGAGCTTGCGAAAAGAAACTTATAACGAAGTTTCTTCTTTGACCTAAATTGTTATCTACTACAAATACTACTCTCCCAAATAAACTACAATATAATTGTCTCTGAAAAGAAAATTAAAACATCTTAAAAATCACACTCTGTGACACAATGAAATCCTCAAAGAACCTATTATACCTATTATACAAAGTGAAAGAAACGTAACCGCGTCGCAACGCCGATCTATTCGCCGGAATGCAACACTCTATTACTCTCCCGGGCAAAGAGAGCTAATTCGACTAATTCGCAACAGGTCAAGAGGGCAGTTGACTCCGAGTAGTCGTTGAGAAACAGCAAGTTGTGTTTGCTGCGCAAAATCGCCGGTATTTTCGCGAGCCCCCGTTCGATTGTTCGGTCCGGAATGAGAATCGAGCGTAACAATACTTTAAAATCGGGCTCTCGAGCCCTATAGCAGCCGCTCCAATTT
>NW_017100231.1:1669265-1677525 GCF_001263275.1 Habropoda laboriosa | reverse complement strand
GCTTTTACATCGGACAGGCGAGAGCCGATGCTCTCCTGTGGCACAGATCCAAAACGAAGTTACCGCGTCGCGGCCCATTAAATACCAACGCAGCGGGTTTAATTGAATTATGGGACTCACAAGAGGTCCCTTTTTTTCTCTCCCTGGGCCTGGTCCCAGCTGTGCATTAAATTCACAACGTGGTCCCCTTTCACCGTGAAAATCACTCGAGAAATCGCGTGTCATCCTGTTTAATAGTTGATCCCTTTCGCGTGGACAACGTCGTTTAGACCGCTTAACTCTTTATCGTCGCGCTCTCGAGTTTTTTGTCAACCCAATTGCGTTTTATTCTTCACCAAGTGCGAGATGATTGTTGGCCATGTGGGTGATTGTGCTTGATGTTGCGGAAGATATTCGGTGTTTCGGGGAGTGAGGCACTTTTTGAGATGGTTTTTTAGACGAAATTGGATTGTTGAATTTATTGTTCAACCCTTTCACTGCTGTCGGCGCTTAGAGGTGCTTTGAAAATTTTGTGCTGTAGGAAAATGAATTTTTGAGAAATTTTGTCGATACGGTTGAATTCTTAGCACTTTAATCTTCCGTTGCACATATTTTTCATGAAAATATCCCTTTTCGTTTAATGAAGGTTCCATTCCAGAGAACTGCCCTGGACCATTCGTGACAGACACAGCACACAGCATTTTAAATAACAATTTCAATTACCAGTGAAAACGAAGCAAAGAAATTACCCAATTTCAACAAATATTCTTTATATTCTTTAGCACATATTTTTTCGTTCAATGAATGTTTTATTTCCGAAAATTGCCCGTAGCATTCGTGATACACACAGCACACAGCGTGTTAAATACAGTAATGTCTCTACAAGTGTCAGCCAGTTTGGATTCTACAAGTGTCCGTATAGATGGTCCTACGCCTAGGTCTGCGTCATTGCTGCGCCTATGTTATCTCGCTCGCAGTCAGTCAAGCGTGTAACGCTACACCACTCGGTTTCTTTTACGAGATTTCACGGCTCGACAATTCATAATAGAAAAATATAATTTCTTTAATTTTACTTTTTTTCATCTGAAATTCTTTTTAACATGTTGGTGAGATTTTTCCGATCAAAATGATATCAAACACGATGTAATTTGAACAACATTTACTTATTAATACTTATTGAGTAATTAATTTAATGTCGGCCTACCTCCACGTAAAAAAAAAAAATGTAGGGCCGATTCTACAAGAGTCAGTCAAATGTAGGGCCGATTCTACAAGAGTCAGTCAAATGTAGGGCCGATTCTACAAGAGTCAGTCAAATGTAGGGCCGATTCTACAAGAGTCAGTCAAATGTAGGGCCGATTCTACAAGAGTCAGTCAAATGTAGGGCCGATTCTACAAGAGTCAGTCAAATGTAGGGCCGATTCTACAAGAGTCAGTCAAATGTAGGGCCGATTCTACAAGAGTCAGTCAAATGTAGGGCCGATTCTACAAGAGTCAGTCAAATGTAGGGCCGATTCTACAAGAGTCAGTCAAATGTAGGGCCGATTCTACAAGAGTCAGTCAAATGTAGGGCCGATTCTACAAGAGTCAGTCAAATGTAAGGCCGATTCTACAAGTGTCGGTCAAGTGTAGGGCCGATGCTACAAGTGTCAGTCAAACGGCAGGCCGACTCTATGTAATGTAATACAGGGCATCTGTTTTATCTCAATACAGTGAAATATCTGACGTGAACGTTTCATGCTTATCTTTTATTCGCTGTCCTTGTCTACGTTCGGTAAACTACAAAGGCAGGCGCGAGGCTCGAAAACGTAGTCCCTGACTCTACAAGTGTCAGGTTTAGGTTCCTTGCGGACTGACACTTGTGGAGACATTACTGTAATAACTTCAAATCCCAGTAAAAACCGAGGAAAAGAATCGAAGCGAAAAGAGCACCTACCCAATTTCAACAAATATTCGTCACCGACCTTAAAACTCCCCAAAAACGCGTACGAATACCCAGGTTCTCCCTTGGAAACAAAACTCGTTCCGGAGTTGTTTCCTCCGGTAATCGCGAAACGACTAATCCAAGATTCCCCCCGTCGGTTCTCCTTATTTTTCATTTGCAGCTTAAACGAGCTATTTTCTCAGGGCAGCCCCAGGAAAGCTTCCAGAGACCAGTTCGGATTACTCGAAGCGCAACCGGCCGAGAATATCTCCTAAAATCTCGTCGCGTTTACTCGTTCCTCTCGCACCCTACTGTTCCTTCTTTTTTCCTCTCCCCGAGAAAAGAGACTTAATTAATATAAACGCGATGCAAACGACCGATTACTATCACAAACCAGGCATCGTTCTTTTCTTCTTCTTCTTCTTTTTTCTTTTTAATTCGTTAACTTCGCCGCGATCTATTTACTAATGACCGGTCGCGGTTCCACCGGTGAGAGGGAGGGAACGACGACTGTCGGACCGGTGCACGGCCATAAATCGGATCGTGTGACGTTTCGATTCCAGTCGTACATTTCACGCGATAAAATATACACCGGTAGGAGGTTGAAAAAATACACTGGCCATCGTCCACGCTTTAGTCACGTTCGACGAGTTTCCATCGTTCACCGGAACAGAATGCGGTCGTGCGCTAGGCCAGGCCAGCAGCTCTGCTACCCTGGCCTGTTGTTGGCCCCCTGCTCTCTCGTCGCTGCTCAGTAAGCTTATACAAGGTGAGCCCGCTTCGAACGGTTCGCCAGCTTGATTTACGTCAATATCGTTATCTGTAGAGATAGATAGGTCGAGGGAAAGTTGAATGATTTCGAAAGTTGATGCAAGGCGGAGTGGAGGAAGTTCTTGTGGGAAGCTGGTTCTACCAAGATAGTTCAAGGATAGTTTTTCTTCGATTAAGTGTGAAGAGTGAGGGGAATAATTTGCTGTACCCTCGTGAGATTATTTATAGTTGTAAGTGTGTTTCTTTTTGAGAAATATTCTTGCGTTAGAATACAATCATATTTATCGACGAGGATTTCTTATAAATAGTATCGCTGCGCCGGGAGGGAGAAGACGGAATGGAAAATGCTCTCTAAGCTTTCGAGCTTAGTTTGGACGGCAGTGTTCCAAGTGGAAGCGTTTCAGAGATTCGAACTCGACCTCTAGTTATTTTTTTTCAGTGGAAAAATATACGGGTATTTTTAGAGCGGGATTTCGTGCAACCACAATAAGACCTCTTAGTCAGAGTTTCTTTGCTATTTGCAACATGCTAATTTTTCAATATGTTTGACCTACGAAAGATTCTACTCGGTGCACTCTGCATCCCACAATTTTTAGCGAACCTTTCCAAAGTTGATACATTTTGAAACATTTTATTCCTCTTGCAGAAAAACAAAATCAACATAATGTGTACAATTCTACCACTAAAAATGTATGTAAAAAATTACATCTCATTTTCAAGTCTCAGAACTCTGCATAAGGAACTTTTCCAGTGTTAACACATTTCAAAACATTTTATTCCTCCTTAAAAAAAAATCAGCCTAATGTGTACGATTCTATTAAAAAAGAATTTAAAAGAGCACGTTCAAATCTGAGAATTCTCACTGCACAAGGACCTCTACATCCCCTTTACATTATCTTTTTCCAATGTTAACGCATTTCAAAATATTTTGTTGCTCCTTCAAAAAAACATATCAGCCTGATGTGTATAATTCTTCCACTAAAAGAGAAATTAAAAAATCGCGTTCAAGTCTCGGAATTCTCACCGCACAAGGAACCCTTCATCCCCTTTAACCTTACCCAATTCTTATCTAGCTGGACCTTCCCCAACCCGGGCACAGTATTCAGAAAATCCAGCGATTTTAATCGGTGCACCCCGTACATAGGAACCAGCCCACCGGTCTACTTATGTAGTTCTCTGTGCTGGTATCGGGTGCAGTCAGTTCGTGCACGGCCGAATGTGTGGCGCACGGGGGTTGTATCGATCCCCCGTCGAGCAAAAATAATACATTGTCACTGGTATGCATATTCAGCCGGTGTAAATATTCATAAGTTGTGCCGGTGTATTGCCTTCGTGTTTGCCGCACACCAGCCGTTCGGGTAACGTCGTTTATGGTACTGCTGCCGCGTCTACGCTGACGGATCTAGCGATCGTAGCCTCAGAATCAGAGAGAGAGAGAGGATATTCCGTCGCGCGAAGCTCGTTAGAATCGTTCACGTACCTCCACGCCAACTATTCGCTGAGCAATCGACGAGTTCTTTCGACTGGAGAAACGCGACGATTGCCTCGTCTAGGCGTTCGGTTTTGCCCTCTTCACTTCCACTCGATAGTTCCCTAGAATTTATGGGCAAATTTGTTCCCCCGCCGAGGAATCTGCGTGGGTTTTTCGAGTTGATTAGGTTGCTATTATTCCCTGAATTATTCGGTCGTTCTGATTGTTTAACCAACGAAGTTTTTCTACAAGTTTTTTGATAACAATAGCCTATTCAAGCCAGAGGGCAAATCCGGTTTATTACCTGATGGCCGCGGAAATTCTCCACTTCTGCGGGCCACATGGTAAGCCGGTACTTGCCTCTGCGCGCTCAGTAAAGTCGACGTTTCGGCAAGATCGCCACGCGGGGCTGACACCCCCGTTTGGGACCGTCTCTCCCTACTCTGCGGACCACGGGGTAGTGCACGAGGGCCTAGGAGAGCGGCTCTAGGGGATGAAAGGCCCATGATTTGCCAACAAGGTAAACTCCCCATTTTGGCGAAAAGAGATATATATCGACACCACTTTGATCGCTCTAACACGCGATACTCGATATTCTTGACACACCAGTGCGGTCCAGTCCGCAACAATCGACATCACAAATAAAGGGCGATCACCATCGCGACAATAAGTAGTTGGCACATACACGTGCAATAATTACCAACGCCAACCCGACCTTCCAACCAACAAGAAGCGCGGGAAGCTGCGTTAACACTGATTCTTCCGGAGTAATTTAGAAGTAGACGAACGGAGTTTCTATGGTTGCAGGATTTACGTGCACGTAGGATTATTATTCTTGTAGCGTTTGTGAATGTTTGATGTAGATCAATTAAGGATTAAGTCTAATTGCGAGAAAATGTGCTGGTAAGAGGATGAAGCCTTGCATGTATGGTATGTACTTATGTAGGTCGTGAAGGTATTACTATCTAGGCGAAGAAATGATATCGAACATACCATTTCTCGCTAATCTAAACACGTTACAGTCTGCGTAAAATTAATTGCTTCTTCAAGGCTGTTAAACAGTACTCTGCTCCACTTATCTATTCTATCAGTTCAATCTTTATCTTCGTACTGTTCAAGCCCTGTTAACCCTCCGTAGGCAAAGTTTGTCCAACCTCAATTTTCTTACCCTCCTACACTTTCGAAAAATCGGAAAAAATTCTGAGATACTTCCAAAAGTCTATAGGTAGCCCAAGACCAATGGCTATATTTGAATTGTTGGATCATATTGTGAATGAACCACATTTTTAGCGATGCTCTCACAGATTTTGTCGATCGTTGCTCGAAGAAAAATCCTAGCCGAGGGGGCAAATCCGAAGACGTTGATAAACCACGAATGGACAAAGAAGGCTGAATCCGAAAACGTGGATATCGTTCTTCCCTAAGTGAAATGTTCAAAGCTTCTCCATAAAAATAAAAATTCTTAGCGAAAAAATGCAAAAGTGAAATTTCGCCTGGATCGTCAGAAACTCAGACTGCCTGCGGATAATTAACCCTCGCACGACGAACGCAGGGTCATTTCGACTCAACGGCGATAAAGTCAGGCGACTCAGACTAGGGAATAAACATATGTGGAATTATATCAAATTTATTAACAGATAGATGAATAACTATAACACATTTGACTTTGACCCGCGCTTCTTCTATTCACGCCTCTCGACTTTTCCGACAACACTGTCCTTCCATCCCTCGCACGCCGGGCCTCTCGTCGCCGAGGTTTTTCCCGTTGGACCTCGCTTTCGTCCCTCGTCGCCCGCTTTCTCTTTCGTGCTCGCCTCATTTTCTTAAAACTACGCTTTCTTAAAATTACGATACTACACATTTATACCCAATTCCTTGTTGAAATTTTGCTATGGGTCAAAATGACCCTGCAAATAGCATTCGTCTCCCGCGTCCGTCTAAAACCATTCGTCTTCCGAAGGTTAATATTCACGCGATCTTTTACAAACTGCTAATTTCCAAGTAAATCTACCAAATCTACTGCTGTTGCAAGTCGACAAAAAATCCTCGGTGTATCGTTTCCGCGAACTGTACCCCGTACGAAGGATCGTTTGACGAATCGCGAAGTTTGTAACTGGCAGACGGCGATTTGGCGAACACGGAAGATTAGATCGGCGAGAACAGTCTGGCGAAGCGTGTACGTACAGGACACGCTCGTTAGCCGATGCTGGGGCGTTCGTTCGTTGGTTCGTTGCGAGCAAACGACGTCGCCGGACGATAGACTAAATTTGCCATGACGCGGTTTACCCGGTCGCCACCGCGAGGAAAATGCAGTTAAACTCCGATCACCATAGAAAACTGCCGCACCTAGTTTGCGGGGGCTGCGGGGGGATAGCGCGTTTTCCAGTAAACGAGCTAACGCGTTATTCCGCGCGCCACTGTCCACTTTGTCGCCCGCGGCGTTAGTCCATTAATAAAGCCCCCTATACACGCGCACCTGTGCACACGCCTCCCCGTATTGCGGGGCTTGTGTGTTACGGCTACGCGACGCGACTTGGAGCTTGATCGTGGTCTTGGAACGGTCTTTTGGACAACCTGAAGAAGTGAATGAACAGGTGTGTCTGAGATTAGCGGGGAACGAGAATTTTCACGGGTTTTCCAAAAAGTGACAGTACTTTTCAGATGAAATTGTGTTTTCCTATAACTCGAGCAAATGGAGAAGTAAAGTAGTTGGAGTGATTGAGAGATACTTGGAGGCTGATTTAAATTTAATTACTGCAATTGATCGGGATTGAACAATGACTGATGCGTCAACGATCTGACTGCTTAATCTGAGTGATTTGTTAAGAGAATCGTAGTTCTGATGTGAAACGTTGGAACTACCGGCACTTTATGTGGACCTATTCTTACCGTAGTTGGTCAAATGCTCGGTTATGAAATGAAGATCATATTCTTCCGAAAGGAAAGCAGGTGATTGTCAATTTAACACAGGAAAAATCGCAGAAAATAGCCCTTAGATAACAATAAAATGAAAATTATTTGTTTCTATTTTTATCAAGAACGCGAAAAAACAGGTGCATGGCTTTAACCCTTTCGTTACGAGCGCCGGATATAGACGGCATCCACTCGATGACCTGTGTGTACGATCGCCGACTCGATGACCTGTGTGTACGAGCGCCGGCTATAGCCGGCATCCACGCGATGACCTGTGTGTACGATCGCCGATTGTGGGTTTGTGTGTCGCCCCTTGTTTTAAAATCTATCATTCTGAATTAAATTACTGAGAATTTTAATTTGACGTATTAATTACCCTAAATTGTATTTTTATTTATAATAATTGCAAAATCTCCAAATATGTTGTTATGTAACATTTAAAGAAGAGTACGATCCGGAGAATGACAAGGTAGCGTTGAAAGACCTACGCGCAATATGCACACTTTGCGGCACAGTGCTCCGTTCAGTGGCGTTACTCCGGCGGAGCGGACTGCCGTAACGAAAGTGTTAACCCTTTAACGTTCGCGTTTTTCTCAACTTAATATGCTAAAAACGATCAATCTCGTGTCTTCAAAATTATTTCCAAGGCGTGTAGAAATAAGTTTCCCATCCGTTCGTCGTTCTGTAACTGACATTTTTGCCATAGAATAGAAACGACAGCCCAATATAGAAACTAAAAAAAGCAACGAAACAAAATTGCACTTTTTCGAGAATTACTTGTGCAACTGTAAGACACACTCACGAGCGTTAAGGAGTTAAATGAAATTTAAAAACCTGCAATTCAACCGGGCGTGGTACGGTCCAGCGTTAAATAAAGTTCCGCGAGTTATCTCGATCGTGGTAGTATCGGTAACCAAGACGCGTCCAGGCTGTCCTTTACCCGGCACGATCTCTCCCTCGAAACGCAGGGGAACGTCGTCGGTCCGCGTAATTTCAAGCAGATGAATCGGTATCCGGAAACGGTTGACCTCTCTCCACCTTCTCCCCCGGTTCGGGTAGCCAGAGGACGTGTTCTCTTTTTCTCGAGCGGTGGCGAGTTACCGTCTCGGAGGCAAAAGGTCCGCCACGATTCGCGGCGTTCACCGTGCGATAACGCCGGTGATCCATTACGCGGGGGCATTCGAAGAATTTCCGTCGGACAA
>NW_017100231.1:1656610-1669239 GCF_001263275.1 Habropoda laboriosa | reverse complement strand
AGAGAGAAAGAAACGCGAAGGAGAGAGATTCTCTCCGCTGTTCGCCAGGTAAGAGAGGTAACGCGATGTCGCGCGTTAACGAGAGAATCACAGAACGAATATTCAACCCCCTTTAAAGGCTTCCTCACGAATTAATTAAATCGCGCGAGAACGGATAATTATCGATGCACGCGTCGACACGAGTGTGCTCAGCTCGGTGAAACGACGCGAGGAATCAGACAGAGGTGGATGAAGAAGAAGAAGAAAAGTCCCTCTCTCTCTCTCTCTCTGCGCCTCATCGACGCGGCAAAAATCCAATTTAGCCGACGAGTGGAGGCGCACGAGACCGGTATATTCGTAGCAGCTCGTGAATTATACCGAGCATAACGATCGTGCGCGCGCCCCTACGCTCTAAATTACCTCTATCGACAAACGCGATGTTTTTATTCCCCTCGAAAGTCGTTTCGTTAGCCCTCCTCGCGCCGCCACTGCACACGCCCGCGTTTTGCAATATTCCACGGATCCTATCGATCCCGCACTCGCTCCGAGAAGACGAACGGGACTTACGCAACGAGTGATATTTTTATTTGCAACCTCTGCTCTCCTTTTTCCTTTCCATTCTCCTCTTGCTCATTTTCGTTCTCCAGCTTGCTTTTTTATGGTGGAATTGGGAGAAGTAGGTCGGAGTTTTAGAGTCCAGCGGTATTTAAATGTGTCGCGGACGTTGGTGTCTTCGTTTGGAGCGGTGAATCTATCGGATTAGGCGCGGAGCATTTAGGTTACGCGGAATTTGAATACCTTCAGTTACACTCGAGGCGCAGAGGGGTTTAAGTACATTGCTCCTAGGTAACCTGGATCGCGGTATCTATTAAATTACCGCGAACGAGGTTTCTACGTAATGATCTGTAAAAATCCTATCAGCGGGGGTGTAATTTGGTGATGTAGTACAGGAGTTATATCGGATATTAGATTTTCGCTGACTAATGCTGCCTGTAACTTAACCATTTCCCTACTATCGGTTTCAACGTTCAATTAAGGGCAGTAGTTCCGAAATCGACTGATATTCCTACGGTGAATTTACTTTTTGGACCACTGTGTTTGTTCTTGTTCAACATTTCCACCTCGTTTCAGCGGGGAACGTTTCTGAAATTGTTACAATCTCGCAGAACTGTTAGTGTGAAATCTTTTTTAAATTCAAACAAACGCTGTCCTTAATTTCCTCAAAAGTGGCTTGACCCCTTAACCTATAACAACGTGTCAGACTCGGGGCAGAGATTCTGGTCAAGATATGACAAAAACAGTTACATTAGTAAGAAAAATGAATTACAACTCTTACTTTCTCTTTAATTTGCTAATTCTGAGGATTGCCAAGTGTAATTAACCTGCGACAGATTAGTTTCTGTTACCTGATACTGTAATAGAACTGTAAATGGCCGACGCTTAGATGCGCAGTCAGAAAAAAGTCGCAGGTTAAGGGGTTAACGAGACTGAGAAAAACCTCGGAATTTTCTCGAGTAATCTCTGAAGAGATCGACGATCAGAAATCGAACATTTCACGTTACGCGAGCTAATAGATATCTACCAGTGACGTAATTGGTGTTTCTTGCGAACGAGTTTGTGAAGTAACACCGTGTATTTCTTTCGAATCGCGATGAAGACATTCCAATTGGCCGCGTCGGCGAGATCGCGGAAGCCAGGCGAGACAAGTCATCGATGACGTCCAGACGACCCTAACTCGTGGCCGTTTCTTGTCGTTTTCTCGGGGATCGAGAGCAGGCTACGGTATCCGCCATTGTGCTGTCGGAATTTCTGGCATTGTTAGCGTGGTTTCGATGCTTTCTTTCCTCGCAGCCAGGTGGGAAGAACAATCGGGACGACATTGTGCACAGGACAGTTTCCTTTGCGCGCCTCCTTTCTTCGCCGACCTATGCTCACGCGTCCGTCTTTCGCGACGGCCACGCCGCACAAAGGCACGGGAAGCGCGGATGGTGTTTTGTCGGGGCACTGGGAAACCTCGTAACGATTCATGGAAGAAGCTTCCGTTCAGAAAAGTTGCGTGGAAAATTGTAGCGTGATTGTAAGTGTTGTTATTGTTGTTTAAACTGGAGATGAAAATTTAGTTCTTTTTAATGTTGTCGCGTTGCTCATGGTGAATTTTTAGATTAACGGAAAATTATTGGATAGGAATTTAGGTTTGTATTTTTTCAACCCTTGCACAAGAATTGGGTCATTTGTACCCAAAATCCTGGTTAACCCTTTCGTTTCTAAATTGTTCAACAGCTACCCGTGTGGAGGATTTGAGCGCTCTGCCGTTGCACTCGCGTCCTTGGATTATTGCACTCTAATGTGCCGTCTACAATAACTCGAAGGACCACCCAGAAGAGTTTCTACTTTTCTGAGACTGTATTGTTTCTGTGGGCCTAGCCTGTTTGCTGGGCTTGCAGAGTTAGCACTTCGCTCTACCGTTGCTCAGAGATAACTGTTTTCGCAAATCGATGACGTTCGTCGACTTGCCGCTGCTAATGCTAATTCCTTCCGATTGGCTCTTTTCCTGCTTCTCGAAAACACCAATCGGCGTGTAGAAGATGCATCGCGACACCCTTCTCTTGCGCCCTTAACGCGCGTTTCCTTAGAGAGGGGGTGGCGATGTCCTTTGTCAAATTGACGAGTGTCTGGCAACAGCGCGGGAATTCCTCCGAGTTCGTCACCTCGGTCCCTTGACCGTTACACGCTGACTCGTGACTCACCCCTTCGGAAGACCCATTTTTTATGGCAGGGCTAGGTTATTGAGGACGAGGGAAAGCGCCTTAGAGGCCAGAGGGTTGTAAACCCAACTTTCTCTCTCGCCGGGACGTAATTTTTACTAAAATTAATTATACAGACAACCCGGAATATTTGTTCATGATTTGTGCGTATTATGTGGTAAGTGAGTATATTGTACAAATATTGGGAAACATTCGGCGATTTTTTGCATTGCCGTTCAATTGACAATAACGAAAGCATACTGTATTATAGTTACACGAGACTTTAGGTTACACTAAACTTTGTGTATAAATTACATTCGAAATTCAGTTAACACGTTGACTGCCACGCCGAAATCACATGTTTTGCTCAGGACGCTACGAAAGTATTTTTATTATTCTAAGCATATAATGGCAAAGTAATAATAAATATGGTTATACAAGACAACATTCTTACCCATGGGGCGTTTATCTTTCTTACCGTGGCGCCTTGGTGCACTCGATGACACTTGTTAACTATTTTGAAATATTTATTTACGTTATGACTATTTACCACGCTTGTGCGATATGGTATATACCTGAAACAGTATCGTAGCAACGTAGTAAACAGATCTTCGTTTATTTTGACAAAGAAGAAAAAAAATTTGCAAGTGTTGGAACAAACATTGCTAAAAATCGGACCGAATAGATTACCACATACTGCCCAGATTGTATCACTACCGGCCAAAAGTTTCGAATCACCTGCTAATTTACGATAAAATTGAATCCGCGGCTAATTTTTTATAGATTTGAAATTGATGTTGCGGAGATCGATAGTATTTTATCTTACTTCGATTGATTTGAACGAGGAAAAATTGGTTACAATATTCTTAAAATTGTTAACTTTATTCTGGAAATTTTTGTATAACTTGTAATGCACAGTGATTCCAAACATTTGGCCGATAGTACAATACACCGGTAGATAGAAGATTTGATAAAAATTAATCTCTCCTTTTTGATCTTCTAATAAAAATTTTTATTTGTTCAGTAGTGCACATTTTATTTCAAAGTATTCTCTAATCAGCGATGATGTTCAAAATTCATTAACCGTCAATGTTCATTCAACTTTTACAATTATAAACATTTGAAGAACTCCGATCACCGACGACCACCGTGGTAGTCAACGTGTTAATATTTATTTGGAATATTTTATAAAAAGAGCACTTAGAAAAGAAAAATTGAAGAATGTAGTCGTATGGATACAGTGGGAGCGAAAGGGTTAAGAATCTTTCCACGTGTCGCCAGCTATCGCAATTAATTCTATTCCAAACATCACCATTCGCAAATATCTCGTTCACTGTACTCTAAGTAAAATGACTGAAAAAAGAAAGAAAAAGGAAAAAGAAGAAACAGTATCAAAGATCTTTTTACGAGTAAATCTCTCGAGGACTTCCAGGTACTCCATCCGCGTGATCGTATCTGAGAGCAACCTTACAGGTAGACAGGAGATAGCATCGTGGCGGAATTGAAGTTGGCATAGTGAGCAGCAAGCAGGACGAAATTTCGTTTGTGCATCCGTTTTACAGAGCAACACGGGTACCTACTACCCATCAGAACTTTCCTCTGAGAGGTACAACGACGTGAAACAGTTTCTTTTTAATTTCCCTTTGAAACATTAATGATCGTTTAATAGAGATCCCTTTGACAAGCGCTTAGTGAAAAGTGGCGCTGCAGGCAAATTAGCGTAGAGTCGCTGAAAAACATTGTTTGAATAGTAAACTAGAGAAGATTCGCTCGCCGTTCACGCGTGTGTATGTGTGCGCGCATGTGTGTGTGTGTGTGTACCTGTGCTTAAATATTGTGCCAGAATTAAGGGGGGCGTGTCGAGCGGCAACGAACCGGGGAAAACGAGCGAGCACAACTAGAACAACGTGCACTTACGCCGAACAATACCGGCTCGCGACTCCAAAGACTAGCCGCCGTCCTAAGTAATTGTCCGGCTGTTTATTTAATACACGGTCATTATTGCCACGTGGCTAGAAGGTTACTTGCCGGAGTCTGATAGATAGAAAGAGTTATCATTCGTCACTTCTACACTCTGGTAATTGAACTCATTTTTTGCGGCGATTTTTTCTTCACAGACATTTTTATTTTTCTTCGCGATTTTCTTCATTGGCTAATTCAATTTTTGTTAGGTGATTGGTGTCTTTGCGTATCAGTAGAATTATTTAGGATATTTTCCAGAGTCTGATAGATTGAAAGAGTTGCCATTCACCACTTCTACACTCTGGTAATTGACATCATTTTTTTTTAGGGATATTTTTCTTTTTCTTCGCGATTTTCATTGGCTAATTAAATTTTTGTTTGGTGATTGGTGTATTTGCTTATTAATAGGATTATTTAGGTTACTCCCCGGAGTCTGATAGATCGAAACACCACTTTTACACTCTGGTAATTGAAATCATTTTTTTTTTGTTTCTTTTTTTGGGACACTTTACTCTTTCTTTGTGATTTTCATTGGCTAATTTAATTTTAGTTAGCTGGTTGGTGTATTAGCGTATCAATAGGAATATTTAGGTTACTTTCCAGAGTCCGATAAATCGAAACAGTTACCATTCACCACTTTTACACTCTGGTAATTAAAATCATTTTTTTCTTTTTACTCGTGATTTTCATTGGCTAATTTAATTCCAGTTAGGCGATTGGTGTCTCTGCGTATTAATAGGATTATTTAGGTACAGAGAGAAATGAGGTGGAATACGAATCTTTGAAGTGAATACCTTTTGAGAGTTTTAGACGTAAACTGTGCTCCTTTGAAGAGGATTTTGATGTTTTGCCAACGTTGTAGCTGCCGCGTCAAAGGTTTGACGTGCTGTTTTTGGGTTGTATAAAATAAGACGTAATGTTGCGATAAGAAACTCGCCAGTTTGCTACTGAATATCTTACCTGAGAGTTAATTGAAACGTTGATTTCGTTAATATCGTTGAAAAATATAATAAAATTCAACGGGGGAAAAAGGAGTGATTTAAAATCGACCGATTTAATTATTCGATAGAAATTCGTCGAATCTATTGTACATTTGCAAACGCGTGTATGTGATTCTTTTTAAGAGAGTTTATTCGTCGTATTAATTTCGCGTTGAAAACTGATTCACCGGCGTCAAGCAATCCCCTCCAGCTGGATAGAAATTTATGGTCCATTTAAAGCATCCAACGAGCACATTCATAAATATAATAACGTTTCATCTTTCGGTTAGGAAAGTACGGTGGAAAAGTGATCGTATTAAGTATTGAACAGGAATCGATAGAGTAAATCAATGTCCGATCCATGCAACAATTCGAATGGCCTGCCGCTAATGGACGCTCAATCGAGGAACAATAAAGTCGAGCCTCTCCATTAACTTAATATCCTCCGAAGCAATAAATATGCAAATACGAATTTTTACCGTATACGAGGATTCCGAGTGTGGAAGAAAACAGTCGCTCATGCATAAAGTACGGTATAATTTCTCTGTATCGAACATTATTTATAATCGATCAGTGAGAATTTTGTAGCGGTACGGTAACATCGAATTAATACCTTTTCGAAACTGAATGCATTAACCCTTTCGTGACCAGTGGAACGCATATGTCTCCCTTGAATTCTCCAACTGAAATCAATCTTAATTTAGGATCCACTGCAATCGCTATGATCGACAGATAAAGAAGAAATTCTGAAAAAAGTAATTCGGTCACTAAAGGGTTAATATTATTTGCAACGTTTGCTACTTTAACACTAGGCTTGCAGGATGTGTGAGTTTGAAATTTCGAATTTCACTTATGCTCGTTATAAATTTTATTCACGCGTCAATTTGACGCGTTTGCGTAGAGATAGGAACCTGATAAACGATCGTAAATCTAGTGTTGAACACGTTACGAAAGCGTCACAAAAATATTCTAAAATTGTCAATGAAAATAATATCGAATTCTGCCGAGTGCAAATTTCCTATTTGGAGAAAAGCTGTCGGGATCGAAAGTTACAAAGGACTTTTTCTTCTGCTCCGTAAACGTGATTATACAGAGGAAACACGGATCGCCTCTGTTGGACGAAGAAATCGTAAGGGAGGATACTAACTAAGCCGCGTTCTTCTCTGTATCCACCGAACATCAAAGCGCTAGACAAATTATCCCTTCCGCTTTTTTCCAGTATCGTAACACTTGCTAAGGTTCACCGTTTCGTTTCACGTTAAAATACCTCGTCCTTTCTATTCTCGTAGCCACGTTCGAGGAACGGCTACGTTATTTCCGTCACTTTTCGAACGAGGAAGTTCCAACCTCGTAGTTCACTCTCTGTTCCGTTTGGTATTTCTGATATGATGTATCTAATAAAGTCGGTATAAAATAGACGCGTCGTTCGTGTGTGTGTGTATTTCGTTTGGTTCAGAATGGGAGATGTCGATACTTTTCGTTGGTTTGATGCTCGCTCCGGTAATCGCGCGTGACGCTGTGCCATTTTGGTATTTTCGCGGTGGCACTCGATGTTGATCCTGCGACAGCATATTGGCATTTCTGGCCTGTCTGATAATGCGCGTACAAACGTTACTCTGTTTTATTTTTACGCGAGAATAATGTTTGGTCTTAACGTCCTTTATTTGCAAATACAATTGTGCTGTGTGTTGGGTGGATTAAGCTTCGTTTCGAGTCGCCAGGAATTTAATTTGCAGATGCCATTTAAATTAGGTGGGAAGATTTTCTCGTAGAACTGAAGCTAGAGAAGATAATTAAAATTAAATCAAAATTGACAAAATTTCGTAGCGTTTTCTAAGTGGAATTCAAAGACAATGTTCATCTTCCTTCGCTGTTTTTCGCTGTCTCTGAGGCAGTTTCGTGATTCCATCCTTATACTTTCTCGTACAACCATAGCTAGAGAAAATAATTAAAATTAACCAAATTTCGTAGCAGTTTTTGAGTGAAATTCAAAGACAATGTTTATTTCGTTCCACTATCTTTCGCTGTCTGAGGCAATTTCACGACTCCATTCTCTCAGAATTTGGCATCTTCCTTGGCGACGAATTGGTCTCCAGTGCAATTTATTACATTCAATTTCGCAACTACCTTCACTCAGTCATTTATTCGTCGCGAAAAATATCCACCGACCATATGACGCGCAAACATTAGTCCCTCTGTTATCCTAAAAATTCCATTAAACACCGAAACCGAAAAAAATTGCAATCACTACGCCGCATGAAACTCCGTCGCGGAAGAAATTTCACGAAAAACCGCGTTATACGTAACGTTACGCGTGTTCAACCGGCCGAAGCACAGTTTTGAAGAATCCTCGAACCGACGTCCGTTCAAATTCTCTCTCGCGCAGGTGAGAAAATTCCGGTGAAAAGCACAAGTGACACCGATGACGAGTGTCGCGTTCGACATATAATTACAAGTCACGTAACGCAGCCGGCAAGATTCCGGGCGGCGATTGCGACGGTGTAAAACACGTTTTCGACGTTCGTTCACGCGTGCCGCGCGTACGAATTTCCGTACGTGGAACCACGACGTGGCGCATGATCATTAAGCAGCGGCGCGGCTTCGTAAATTGCGCGCGGCGTGCAGTCACCCCTCAACGAAGAAGGTTTCGACCACCTGTGTCCTCGGCGAAGAGGACCTTAAATCAGCCTCTCTATCGCCTATGGCGAATTTCGTACGGCGGAAGAGAGTGAGCGAGAGGAGATGGCGAAACGAGCATCACAGTCGGTAATAAAATGTACGTAACGAATGTCAGCGATAAAAGTTCTACCGTCTGTACAGATAATTAGGTTTTATTGCTATCGGTTCGGTCGATCATAGCGTACGACCAATTAAGTCGTAAACGGCGACAGAATTCCGTGTCTACACGCGTTTCTAACGAATAGTTTTATGGTTCGAGAATGCGAGGATTTCTCGATCCTTCCAGTGGGCTTTTCTTTCTTCTGCAACGCTTGTTATTCCACGATTTTTATCTAAGAATGTTTCTTTCAATCGGTAATTAGTGTTTAATTACGTGTTCTGTGGTACGTTCGACGGTAAAAATAGGCTAGAGAAGGATCGAAAGTGACGGTAAAATTGAAATAAATATCGCCAGAGTGCATTCTGTCGTATTAAACAACTGGTTAACGAATTGAAGGTATTAACGTTCCTCTGTGTACAATTTACGTCCTGTGTACGCGCGTAGATAAATACTTTCACAAGCTACCGGACCGTGATAATTGCATCTTGAAAAATGATTTTATCTGGAGAAACGACGGTTTGCTGCAAATTCAATTTGATATTACACGGATATTGTGTTACCGCGAAATGTATTATAATTATTCCGCGAGTGATTTATAACGCGTTATTTATTTAGAGAGCAACGGGCACGCGAAATCGCGGACGCACGTTAATATGCACGATAAACAAACCGTTTAAAGGGTTAATTGAGAAGGATGGAACGGAATAATGAGTTAGCGATGAATTTACGTTAAGTCAACTGTACCGTCGCGAATAGTTACCAGTTGCTAAAGCAAACACGCGAACGGGAGCAAGAATCAGGTAAACGGAAGGGCTCATATTTAATAGAGTTGTCACCGTGTAAACTAGCGGATAGATGTTGATGGTCCTAATTTTCGCGACGTATCGCTGCTTGTAACGGTTACTGTTGTAAGAGGCAATATTGCACAGCACTTAACCTAACAACGAAACGGTTATTTCGGTGTGTAATCGTAACAATTCTTCAAGTTTTGACAATTTACTCACACTGTACAATTCGCGCCTTTTGGCGCACTTCTAGTCTAATTTAATCCTTAATTTCATCTTTCAAGTATTTCCACCGTAATTTAACGAAACGAATTTCAAAACGATACGGCCGAAATAAGAAATTTCGCAGCCGCGATTAAAAATACACCGTCAGTCACTTACACTTCGTTCGAAATAAGAATAACCTCGCTCTCGGGCCGATTCTCGTCTGTTCCGCGCATAGACAGAGAGCGCAGCAGAGGGTAAGACGGAGAAAAACGTAGGCGGTTAAGTGGAGGTTTGGACTTTCTAGCCCTGCCTTAGGCACGTCCCGTGCGCGAAACGAGGTTACTCTTATTTTGAACGAAGAGTACGTTACGCGTGAAAATCTGCCGTAGCGAAAGCGTTAATAGAAGAATGATTGTAAAGGTACTCGAGAACATTGTGAAAATAATTTCTCGAAAAGTTTCCATTTAGACACATGATTGAGGAACGTTTAGTGGACAGTACTCAACGACGAGTAAATTGAAGTAACGATAATATAACACAGACGTTTAAATTTGCCAGTATAACAGAAACCTTTATGCCATTTTCGTTCACGCCATTGATGCAAAGCGACGCTTGCATATTTCGGCGGAAACTCGTTCGCTAACGAGCTCACTGAAAGCATCAAGGGGACACTGACACGAGTCGTGTCTTCGAACCAAAAAACGAGAAAAAGAAGCAGTAAGCGAGGTACAATGTGTCAGTAATTACGAAGTCGTCATGTCCTCGTTGCGTACAAACCAGCTTCGAATCTGTCACTTGGTGTTTCCACGCGAACAGCTTTCGAACGGCTGTGCGTATCCATGCTGAATCCGCTACTTACCGACGAATCATTGTAATACATAATTCAGGTTCAAGGACTTAATTATCAGCTTTTCGTTCATTTCTTGCACCACAGAAATTGAACTTTCTCGGGGAGTAAAATGATTCCGCGAGCTCGTTAACGTGCATGTATTTCTCTTTGACCACCGAGAGTCCTTAATAGCCAGGAAAACGAGGTAACAGTTCGGAACTTGAGAATACCAGACGATGTGTGTCCGTACACCGAGCAAAGTCAGGTTTTCGCGATTGCTAAACGGCGTTACAAGCAAGCACGCATAAGTCCCTGACAGATCAATTTGGAGGTTATTATTATTACTTGTAGCGGCGGTCCAT
Organism: Habropoda laboriosa; assembly: GCF_001263275.1. NCBI lineage: Eukaryota > Metazoa > Arthropoda > Insecta > Hymenoptera > Apidae > Habropoda > Habropoda laboriosa. Next base: position 1,658,612 of record NW_017100231.1, on the reverse strand, counting down.
ACCTGGCTGAATATGTAATTCCAGCGTGGCTGCCAGACAAGCCAATTGTCTGTTAACTGCAGGCCCCCTTTGTATGCCATTTTCCGCGTCGAGTATTTTAGACGATGAAGTGCAATTTGCCTCGGCTCGTGCTATATATATATATATACAAAACCGTACTAAAGGAACGCCTTTACTTCCGTTCCTCTCTAAAGCGTTACTCCTCGGTTTTCATTTGATTTCCATCGTAAAACGCCACGAGTTTGCCCGTGTCGTTGAAATTGATTGTAGTACGCATTGTTCCCAGCCGGCTGTCCGTCAGAGCGCGTAGGTCTATCTCTTCTCGCAGTAACGACTCTCTCCAGTCTCATCTCGACTGTGAAACCGTAACTTTTCTTCCGTTTCACCTCCGTCTGTCCCTCAGTCCCCGTTCTAACCCCTTTTCCCCCGCGCAGGATGTTCCGGAACTATTTATCTCACGACTCGATTTCCCAGCGAGCCGACAGATTCCGCGAAGACTATAGCCAGAATGGGGTAAGACTCGCGAAACTTTTTTAATAAGTCCACAGGAAATGAAGGGAGGGGAAGCCGCGTTTCAAGGTGCAAATTTCATAACCGATTAAACATCTCGCTGGAATTATTCCGCGTACGCGAGCCAGAGCAGGGCGATGGACAAAGAGCGCGAACCGGGTCTTTAACGAAAGACGAAAGGGAACTTAATCTGGGGGATAAAGCGCTCGTAATTGACTGTCTCTTGAAACGGGAGATAGAAAAGGCGGGTAGATATAGGTAGATAGACGGGTTCGATGGGAAGAGCGAGTTGCTCGGAACGGAACAAACTCGCGAACCGGCGAGAAACTCGGCGTTTATGCGCCACACACAACTTCTGTGTGCGTTTCAGGTTGATTTCGAGTTGGACGAAGTTGATGACTCCTCTGTGTCAGCCCTTGGAAAGACCAAGGACTCGTCGTGTCCGTTAGTTAGAAAATGTTTCTATAAAATTCTTAAAAAGTTGTTCGTTGCTTGAGTCTTCGAGATTCGAGATTGGTAACATTATTAACGAATGAAACTACCAATTCTCTTGAAATTCTTGTTTTCAAAGGCTGTTTTCTGACAGAAAGTATGACAAACTTGGGCGATCCTCGCGAGTTTCCCCTTTAGTCTCTCATGTAACGGCTCCAGACTCCATCTATTCAAGATTAAGGTAGAATTCCGCTTTGAAGATTCGAGACCATCGATTCTCAAATTTTCGCAATATTTCTAGAGGTGCAACTCCGACGATATCAGCCACAATTTCCCCTCTCGACGCAGCAGCGTTATCCGTTCTATCCGAAAAAATTTCTCAAAAACAACGTCAAAATGGCCCATATACGGTGAAATACACTGGCCCCCTTAAAAGCTGGCAGCTTTTCGAGAAGGCTCGCGACGCGTCTGTAGGAAGGGAAAAAGGGAGGCCAGGATGGGTCATTGTCTCTCTCGAGAGAGTCTGCACGCTGCGATATGCGCGTGTGGCCCGTATGTGACGTCACTTCCGCCGCCCCCAGCCTCTGCCTCCTCTCGAAAACCGGTATACACCGTGGTTGGTTCGCTCCTTTCCTCCTCACCTGGCTCTGTAACTATTTCTCTCCCGCTTCCTTGCCCGGCGTTACTGTCCTTTCTTTCGTTCCCTTGTAGCACCGTGTATACGTATACACGCGCGTTAGTTGGCCGGCTGCAGGATGGAAAGGAGCGTGCATAGTATAGAGGTCCGCGAGAAAATCTCGATGCAGGCCGGCGTCTCTCGCGTGGGCGGTGTTTCAGCGCTTCGGGGATTAGATTCACGAAGAAGCGCATACCGGTCATGCTCTCCTCACCCTTATCCGCTGCATTACGAGCACGTAAGTGCTGAGCTCTCGTTTCCTGGAACATGTACCGGCGGCTGAACGCGCCTGAAAAGACCCGACGATTTATCCCTATACATACGTACGTACACGTAGGCACATGGAAGAGCGCGCGATCGCGTTCCCTAGTTCTAAGTATATCG
>NW_017100231.1:1620775-1656393 GCF_001263275.1 Habropoda laboriosa | reverse complement strand
AGGGATCATCGATTTTTCCTTTTTTTCTTCGCCTTTTCACCAGACGTTTCACTTTGCCCTTCTATGCTGGTCGCGTCGACGCTTCTGCCGTCATGGCGTTTCTACCTCTCTCTCTCTCTCTTTCTTTTTGTGGTTCTTCTTCTTCGTCGTCATCTCACCTTTGATATTTCTCGATGAAACTCACGTACGTTGAAGACGTTGTCCGGACTGATGGTAAGGAGTGTGCGTGTGCTGCCGTCATGGCGTTTCTACCTCTCTCTCTCTCTCTTTCTTTTTGTGGTTCTTCTTCTTCGTCATCTCACCTTTGATATTTCTCGATGAAACTCACGTACGTTGAAGACGTTGTCCGGACTGATGGTAAGGAGTGTGCATGTGGAGAGAGAGAGAGAGAGCGATTGAGGTGGGTAAATTGGTTTGTGTAAACGGAGGTGTCTCGTCGCGAGTTAATCCGAGCAAACCGATAAATTACGCGGCGGCGCCCGAGTCTTTCGGACAATTAATGGTATCGAGGCATCGATGCATTACAAGCGCGTTACGCCGATAGCCACGCGCTGATAAACGGGCCGCGCGCGCGATAAATCTCGCGACGCCGGGACACGTTGCATGGGGTGGTTGGGCCGGTGCAAAAACGCCGCTTGTTTGGGGAAGTATGCGGTTTTCTTACAGGTATGTTCTGTTCATTTTCTGGGGACTCGGGTGAAATATTCATTCTCTGCGCCTTGCGTGATTTCGTGGTGTATTTTATGAAAGTGGCCGGTGATTGCGGCGTAGATTCCGTGTTGTAATTGTTTTAGAATACTTCTATAATCGTGTGAGTTTTTTCAGTGTTTCTTTGCTTTTTGCCGATGAGATTGTAAGTGAATTTTACTAGCCTGAATTTCGAAATCTAGAACGATCGGTGGAAAATTAATTGGGATTTATATACTTCGTTGATTGGTATGTTCTATGGGTAGAAGTAAGACAGAAATGTTATACGAATAAAGGTCGTTCGAAGCTTTGTTAAAAAGTTGTAAGAGAATACCAGTTTTAGGTATAATTCGATAGAATTGTAGTATAACATGTACAGTAGGGATCAAAAGTTTGGGACCATTTATCACTTTGCACCGATATCGAATTTTCTAATTTTTTACGAATGTGTAATAAAATTTTCTTCACTTTTTCTGTTTTCAAACTTTTTTCTAATGCTCCATACTTTGGTTCCCCATACTTACAATTTAATTACAACCACTCCCGAAAGAAACTCGGCAGAAATTTTAAATTTACCTTGTTCTTTAAAATTCACAAATCTGACCAGTGTCGAATCTTCTTCAAATTTTTCCCAAATAAAAAATCTCTGCTGCACATTTCCTTTTCCCAAACTTTTCTCACTGTCGCATATTTTTGTTCCACGGTGTATCGTATCCCTTCAATTTTAATTGCACTACTCCCAAAAGAAACCCAAGAGAAATGTCCAGACTCACCTTACATTCTAAAATTCGCAAATCTTCCTGCCATGAATTCGAACAAACGTCAGAAGACGTTCTTTCCGAGCGTCAGAAAAATTCTCCACTCTCCTCGTCCTCTCCAGACCGTCTTTTCCAAACGCTACAACCTCCGAATTGACTGAGCGTGAATGGTACAAGCCCGAGCCAAACGAATAAGCGCGAATCCACGGAGGAGAACGGCGGGAACTTTCGCCGCGCCCATCGATATATATCGCAAGGAGAGATACCGGTGGGTGCGTGGCGCACACGGATCGGCTACACGTTGGAAATGCATGATCGGATGAAAATTATACGGTCCGTTGGCCACGGGCCGGCGGCGGTATCCCATGCCCTTCGTTGCTTATCACTTTGGCTCGATAACCGGCGAACCGTGGAAAAATCTTCCTGTCCGATTCGGAACCATCAATTTTCACTTGGCGTACGGCCGTACGCGCCGCGCTGATATTGGCAGCTCCGCGCAAAAACCAGCCTGGGACCCGATGCGCCAAGGGAGATCCTCTGACGAAGCCGTTATTAGAGATCGTTCAACTTTCATTACCTGCTCTCGTCGAATCGCCTGATTTACATTTTAGTTGCCACTCGGACGACGATTTTTGTCTCAAGATTTCTATCCTGGTTCGTTCCTTTCATTTTCTCTTTGGGTGCTTTGAGACCTGTTTTAACCCTTTCGTTGCTGTTGGCGCCTATGGAAGTATTGAAAATTTGCTCTCTTTATACTCTGAGAGCCTTTTGGTGAATTTGCACCTTAATTTAGTAAACCGAATTTTAAAACGACGCGACCAAAATAATCAAGATTTTTTCACTGGGTGCTTTAGATCTATTTTAACCCTTTCAGTGTTATTGGCGCCTGTAATTCTGAAAATTTGCTTATAACATACTGTGGGAGCCTTTTGGTGAACTTGCACCTTAATTTAATAAACCGAATTTTAAAACGAAAATAATAAAATAATAAAGATTTTTTCTTTAGGTGCTTTGGCACCTGTTTTAACCCTTTCGTTGCCATTGGCGCCTATAATTCTAAAAATTTGCCCACCATACACCGTGGGAGCCTTTTGGAACATTTCCACTTTAATTTAATAAACCGAATTTCAAAACGATACGACCAAAATAATAAATTTTGCATCCTTACTTAAAAATTTACCGTGTGCCATAAACGTTACGTATTCAAAACTGCCGCAGCGAGGTAACAAGTTTCGAAAGAATTTAGATGCAAACTGAATTTTTGCTTATGCGGAAAAATACGATAATTGCTAAATTACTCAAATTTGTAGTAGTGCGTTGTTTACCCGAGAGTAATTGAAATACGAAATAACAAGCGTACTTTACTCGACGCAATAAAGAAATAATGAATTCGCGACGAGTTTACGTTAAGTTAACTGTACTATCGCGAATAGATTTTCCAAGTCAAGCAAGTACACTTCAGTTCTGCTTTACTAGGTCCCGAGGAAAGCACGAGAAGCACCTACGGAGAGATTTAATTGTCGAAATTTCTCAGTGTACAGTTACGCTATTTAATTAGAAATTACTTGTAGCGTATAAATTGTCGGTTATACCATGATTGGACATGTTAATAGCAACGATCATAGGAGAGAATAAATTTTTAACAGTTGTCGAGCCGCTCGCAAGAGGAAAAACAGGAGGCGGGAGTTATAGAAATCAAGGTAATGATCTTCGGAGCTTGAAATTAGAGTTCTCGGTGAAACGTACATTGCTCGACAGGTATTTCAAGTGGAAATTGATCACCGGCGAGGAAGACCGAGCCGCATAATGACGCTCGTATTATGCAATTATGTTATTACACGATTGAATAAGAAATTGCGGATGTCGTGTTAGATCAGTGTACACTTGCCTTCGAATTCCTCGTCGTCTCTTCTTTCCCGATTTATCTTACTCTCTTACCTGCACACAGAGAAAATCCCTCTTCTCTAACGTTATAATAACGACTCTCAGCTGCTGTTTTATTAAATATTAAAATATCTCCCGTCAACTTTATCACGCGGTGTTCGTTAACGTTGCGAAGAAATTGAATATATTCCTCTCTATCTTTACGTTACCTTTGCGGACAACAAAAATATATCAACATAATCGCGAGATATTCTCCGTCTCTCTGATACCGTTGCGCAACACATTCCAGCATAGAAAATATCTAATAGCCTGTTCGGTAAATGCAACGCCAAACGTACAGTGCTTCTAAAGGGTTAACTTTCATTAGAAACTACGACCCATTTTCATCCGGTTACGTAAAAGCGGTAATGTTTATCGATAACGCGAGTCAGGTATTGGGTACTTTCGTCGAACGAACTCTAAAGGCAATTGCGACTCGATCGAGCAACGACTTATTAAATCTCCCTACCAATCGAGGATTCCTTTTCGAAACAATTCTTATCGTTGGATGCCAGGAGGAATCCTATTTTTCTTCCTTCGAACGCACCAGCTAAGACCAATTTGTAGTCGATTGACTTTCCACTTCCGTTTGGTAGAGAGGGTTCGATTGAAAATTGTGTTGTACGTTTTTCAGATAAATTTCACTCCACTTTGCGACTTTTGCCTGGTAATAGTGAACGAAGAACGTTGAAGAGAGCGTTGCTTAAGAAATCGAAGATCGATCATGAAAAATTATGTTTCATCTGAAGAATGTAGAGATCGTCGAGAATAAGTAGAATTATTTTTTGCACGCAGAGTGAAATGACGAAGTTTCGTATGAAAAGATCGTTGGGAATATGTAAGATTACCAAAAATTCTGACTTTTTTAATAATATTTTCTCCGTCATTTCCGAATTATTCAACTGAAGAAAGTTTAGAAATTATACCGTAAATATTTTACTCAAAATTCTCGTTTCAATTTAAATATACACTACTGTCCTTAAGTATTTGGACACCATACGAAACGGAATAACTTTTTTAAAATTGGGCCAAACGACTTGAGTTTTTTTGAGAAGTTAGAAAGATTAGTTTACTAGATGACGTGTGCAAAAAATTTGGAAAAAATTGCAGTTTGTGGGAATCGCGAAGGAAAGTGTAAAGGTCACTGTTTACAACTTTTTTATCTAGGCTTTTTGAAGATTACAAAATTTAAAACAAGTTTTGTAGATCTGTGTGAATTATATACGTGCTGAAATTGTTACGAGCTACAAACGGTTAAAGATTGTGAAAATCGCACTATTTCACGCCTATAACTAATAAATCTGCAGATTCTCCATCCACCGATTTCGATGAAATTTTCACCGTGCGTATAATTGACGTAGATCTGCAAAACTTATTTTTCAAATTTTCATTACGAGCTCAGATGAAAAAGTTGTCAAACTTGACCTTTACAATTTTCTTCGCGATTCCCAGGAACTGCAATTTTTTCCAAATTTTTTGTACACGTCATCCGGTAAACTAATCTTTCTAACTGCTGAAACAAACTCAAGTCGTTTGGCCCAATTTTAGAAAAGTTATTCCGTTTTATAGGTTGTCCAAATACTTATGGACGGTAGCGTACAAATTTTCTCGCGGCACCGTAGCTAGGGAAGATAATTGAAATAAACGAAGTAATTAAAAATAAGGTAGGAAATGCGAATTCTTCGGACCGAAATTATGCGGAGCAAATAATATTTTACGAAGCATGCAAAGATGATCGATGTTTATACGCAGAATCCTCGAAAATATTAATTCCGTTTGCCGGAGAAATCCGCATTGGAAACTTGTTTACCGCATACCGAAGAAGTGAACGATCGAAATTCCAGACGCACGTCTGAAATTGAACAGCAAAACCCGGGCTTTAAATCGGTTCGAAATGGCACTAATTCGAGTCTCCGGTATCCGCGAACGATCGTAAATAAACTTCTCGCCTGGCCACGGCTAAAGACGAATAATTAAAACGTACACTCGTTTCCTGTGCGCGATTCGTTCTCTCCAATCTTACGAAATCTCCTCTCGCCGTTAGGACGCCGGTGTTTCTTTTCCTTCTTTTTTATTTCTACCTCCGCCGTGTAAATCGGTATCGATGCTATCGTCGATTATGTCGTTAAATTTTATGCACGCCGTCGTGAAACGATCGTATTGCACTTACAATTAGTGATTGTGATCGTCGTTTTTCTTCTAATCGAAACAGAGAATATCTTAGCCTGCTCGTTGGAAACTTTTCGTCAATTTTTCTTGGGTGCTGTAGTGTTAAGGAATTTTTTCTATTGCAATAGATACAGAGGCATAATTCTTAGATACTTTTTTTCAACCCGTTTAGACGATACTTGTCGTGGAGAGAAATGTAGGTTTCAGCAGAGCTTTAAAGGGAAGTTATATAGAAATATTAATTATAGAGAGAATGTCGATAGAGTTAGGTTTGTGACCCGCTTTAACCCCTTCGTTGCAGCAGATTCTTCGATTCCTAGCGTTTTAAAGTTTTATTTATTAAATTAAGGTGGAGATACGGACATAAGGGATGGAATTAAGTGTTAAATTCAGGTGAAAGTGCACCACAAATCTCCAAAACTACAGTTCGAGCAAATTTTCAAAACGCCTACAGGCGCTAATAGTAGTGAAAGGGTTAATTTCCATACCATTGCGCATATAAAATATCAAATATTTCATCTGAACCGTAAGTAATTCCAAGAGTATTCTGCTTCGCCTAATGAAAGTCTCACGTCCAAAATTAATCGTGTATAATACCAACAACGAAAGGGTTACTTTTGTTACGAATCGCGATATGTTTGTTGCGAAACCGATAATTGTCCCTCTTTTTGAGTCAGACCATTTAAGGAATCTACTCGGGATAGGGGACTCAGGCAGTGCTCGGAAGATAGATTATTAACGCACAACAGTTTGCTGTTAAAACTATATATTTGTAAACGAATGTGAACAGAGCGCGAAATGTCTAGGTTTACTGATAGGAAAATTGTGAGACGTGTCGTATGGTGTTCGCTATTTTGTAAACTACGTGTGTGTTGTGATTGGTGGTGTGAAAACTGTCGTAGGTGGTGGAAGTGTGTGGTGATTGGTTTTTGTGTGAAAGTGGGGAATTTGTTCTTACATTTGTTATATTGCTCGTCTGAAATTGGTGATGTCGAAGGTCTGTTTTATTGCTTAGGACATGTGATGTCCAGGTGTGGGAGTCGTCGAATTTTTGGTGTAATAAAGTAATTTGCCCATGCCGGCTAAGACCTCGCTTTTTAGAAGGTGGTGTCTGTTGAAAATACCGATGTTATTGTTCGGCTCGGCCGAACAACCCAAGCGGCGTCTGTTACGCGTGTGACAATTTCCTAACCTAACCATGAGTAATTCCAAGAGTATTCTTTCTCGCCTAATGAAAATCCCACTTCCAAAACTTATCGTATATAATACCAAACAGCTTCAAAAATAATTTCTTCACGAACAAAACAGAGTCTTACACCTACCTACGTTCACTCGCACCGACGCACCACGACAAAGTTTCCTAACACCTTGCGGCTTGTTAGCGGTTCTCGAGATAAATGATCGTTCGATCTGTACCAGCAAGCAACTATCGATCGATGATGTCTCGTCATTTTCATCCAAGCAGAGTGAGCCCGGTAAGCACGAGCGAGCGAGAAAGCACGCTTTACGAGCCCTTCCCAGCTCGCGCAAATGGTATACATCTAACGATTAGTCGGCAGAACGATTAACCTAAATTCGCTGCGGGCGCACCTGCACGCGTTGCACGGTTAAGCCGGTCTTTTGTGGTTAATGATACACGCTGTCTTGCCAGGCTACGTAACTGCGAGCGTTCACTTGTTAACATTCGCCGGGTTTAGGTCGACGAGAGAATCCAGCGAGAACGGAAAATTCGGTTACGTAGCCGAAGGTGTATGTACGACAGAGGCTCGGTATTCTGTCTATCTCCACCTAAGCTCTCCTATTATTCCTCCTTATTATCAATTCTAGAATTAATCTCGAGGGATATTCCACGGGACACCGTTCGCGTTAGAATCGCCAGGCTGTTTGAAAATTTCACGACGAAGCTTTGGAATTGGGAAACGTGTCTTCTTGAAAAATTTAGGCAAATGCTGAGGAGCTTGAGATATCAACCCTTCTACTTTTTTATTTCAACGAAAGTCGTTATTCGTTTGAATCCGTCATTTTCCCCAGTTTCCTTGTCAAAGAAGTGATCAGAAATCTTTCTTGCGGATCTACAATATTGTCTGAATATTCCCAGTTTTCCGTAAGCAGAATTATTTCACGGAAATCCTCGTTTCTCACGATCGCTCATTGTCCGCGACGAGTTTCCCGGAGGTATTTCTCGTCGCCAGGTACACCGGTTTGATATTTCGGGATTCGAAGACGCGCCGCGGAAAACAACGGACCGTGCTGAAATATTTAGACACGGTGATGAAATATTTGCCTGTTGGAAAATGCCACCTCAGACTTTGCGACGATTGTGACTCGATTCGCGAGGAATTCTTGACGCTGGTTACGAAAGGTATTCATCCGGTCCCGGGACGCAACGCGGTCACCGCGACATTAGTCCGCGCTATAAATTAATCTGCAACCTTGCTGTTCCCGGTTTTATAAATTTCCGGTAGAAAGCAAGCTGAAACAATGTGAGATTGTAATTTTCGCGAGACTCGAGTTCCTCCCGAAACTTTCATTATCGAACGTGACTTCCAGTGGCAGGGTGCAACTTGCGAAACAGAGTTTTCGTCCGGAAATTAGAAAATTCCTTCAATCTGACAGAATTTCATTCTTTTATTTTTTTTTTTTTTTTTTTTTTTTTACTGTGGAATATAGGAGCGTGGATATATGGAAAACGCTGCGTTTTAATAGCGTTACTAGAAAGTTTCATGGTTCGCGGGATCGTAGGCAGATTTGTGGAAAAAATGCCGGATAGAATACCGATGTGAAGGTATTTTATAAATCCGGTATATTCGTAAATACCCGGCGGCGTTACGAGCTACTCGACTCGTAGATTTGTTTTTTCCCTTTTTTCTCCCATGGAATAGCGTCGAAATAGCGGCGACGGGGATGAAAATTCGAGTTAACAAGTTTTCATGGATTTTTCGACTTTCTGCGCGATTCCATCGGGTTAAAATCGCGATTATCGGCGGAAGGAGGAATTGTCTTAAGTTTGAAACGTTCCTCGAAGGCGGCAGGCAACAATGTCCAACTCCGAGCGGGGGAGAAATTTCGAAGCTCTTCCCTTTGTTCGATCTTGAATGGTAGGAATTATGTGCAGTTTCAGTTTCAAGAATTTCGAGAATTGATATTTGAACATTGTGTCGGGAACGTCAACTTTAATTAAGAAACAAATGTACCTCGAGCGAAGTATTTCATTCGAAACTTTAGATTTCATCCCTTGAAAATTCTGCACAGCGTCCTCCAGAGTCTAATTACTAACTCGTTAAGTTGTACAACTTTACATCAGCTGCGCTCCCTTGTTGGGTATTAAACGACAAAAGACTAATTAACTCATTTTGCCCACAGGAGATGAGGAAGAAGCACGTCTTGACGTTGTTTCTAACAAAGTTAAACGTGACAGATTATATCGATACGCGAAGAAACGATTTATATAGAGAGCAAGTTAATTCATCTTCGTTCTACTGTCGGATGAAACGATTGATAAGAATTCAAATTTAAAAGTTCAAATTCGTATTCAGGTCGACCTTTAGTGACAAAAGATTAATCCTTGTACCGAATTTGGGTTATTTTTCACCTAAGGTGTTCAAATTGACACTTTTCTACATCGTCAGGCACGTAGTAATAGTTAATAAAAAGATACAGATTTTTGCCAATTTTGTTTCCAATTACCGTGTAACACCAGCTAAAGACATTCAACAAAATTACATTGCAATATTTAAATTTACAATATTTATAGAATATGACATTTCAATGTTTAAATTTACCATATGTATGGAATATGATATTTCAATATTTAATATTTACCTCCGTAACATTCACAAAATATTAAAGTACCAACCAGAAATAATTCGGTACACAGTATTTCGCAAACACCGCGATACAGGGTCGATTTCACCCTAATTTACCCACCAGCGACAGATTCATAAATTCGTTACAAGGGTTAACGCGTGTTCCGTGCCCTACTTAACGATTTTGCACGCAACCAATTCGCAGGAAACACACGTTCACGATGACGCGGCGTTAAAATGCGATAGTTGACCGATCCGTGTCGGGGTAACGTCACGTACGGTTCGAGGGAGGCGAAAACTAATGCTCGCGATAAAACCGCGCGTGAAGTGGCGCGGCGCGCACGCTCCTGACTTACGGAGCTTCGAAAAATACGTGATGCATGCCGACGATCAGTCCCGTGATGGATGGCGTTTCGCTGTAACCACGAGCTCCAGCCTCTGCTCCGCAGAAACTTCCGTTTCCCTTCGCCAGTGCCACGATCCTCCCCTTACTCGCCCAACTTTCCGTGAAATCGTTTGGAAATTTTCTTCGTTCCCGGTGGAGAATCCGTTTTGGGAAAGAGGAGAACCGATGTTGCGGGGAAAATGGTAATGTAAGGTGAAACGGTCTAAGTCGTGTTGCTCGGGGAAGATTAATCAATTCGGAGTCGTTCATAATTGAAATTTTACGGAAGCAGCTGCCAACCGAGTTTAATGAAATAATATTTTTGCTGGATGAATAATAGTTGGTGTTTCGAGGAGTATTCAATTTGGTGAGATGAAAATTGGCAAACTTGAGAAAACGAAATGTGAAATTTAGAGATACGTTTATATGTACTGTTAGAGACCGTCTCTTGTAAATGCAATTAGATTTATGCACAAGCCTGACCACTAGCGTTATTTTACTTATTACCGTGCATCATCATCAATTACAGCAAGAAACACCTCGAGGAAGCAGTTTCAGTTAGACCTAGACTTATGTGCTTCCTTGATGCAGTTAAGAGACCATTCTAAATAATTCCACGAAGTCGGATATTTAAAAGTCTAATCTAATGATAATTTTGTAACCATTCATCATTAAACCAGTATATCGTATTAATCAAATATTCGAATACATCATTAGTATAAACGTTATCTAAATGAGATCTCTGGAAAGAACGAGTCTTCGCAAGAATAAAAGTTCCACTTCCATGGAATAATTACTGTGAAAAATGAAACCTGAAAGAAAATGATCACGATTCAATTGTTCCCTACTACTCGATTCCGTAGCGGAAGAGCAATAGTTCGGCAGGCGATGAGGATAACACGATGATGCATTCTCAGGGCCCTACCTATAACTCGCGCCTAACGCCTAAAATATGGCGTAGGTATAGCGCGAGTCCGGTCCAGCCCACATCCGTACATCTCGTTCGCGCGGGCCGACTCGCGGAAGTCGCTGCTTCCAACTGCAACCGGCGGCAGGAAAGAAGCCTGGTTCGCCTCGGTCGGTGTGGCACGAGGAGTAAGCAGAGACTAGCATAAAGGAAGGAGGAAAGAGAAAGGGTGGAAGGGAACCAGAGAAACTGAGTGAGAGCCAGAGAAACAGAGGGAGAGCCAGAGAGACAGAGGGAGAGATAGGAAGAGCCATAGAAATAGAGGGAGAGCCACAGAAGCAGAGGGAGAGATAGGGAGAGCCATAGAAATAGAGGGAGAGCCACAGAAGCAGAGGGAGAGATAGGGAGAGCCATAGAAATAGAGGGAGAGCCACAGAAGCAGAGGGAGAGATAGGGAGAGCCATAGAAATAGAGGGAGAGCCACAGAAGCAGAGGGAGAGATAGGGAGAGCCATAGAAATAGAGGGAGAGCCACAGAAGCAGAGGGAGAGATAGGGAGAGCCATAGAAATAGAGGGAGAGCCACAGAAGCAGAGGGAGAGATAGGAAGAGCCATAGAAATAGAGGGAGAGCCGAAGAAACAGAGGGAGAGCCACAGAAGCAGAGGGAGAGCTAGAGTGACAGAGGGAGAGTGACTTTTGCTAGGGAAGACGAACTCTGAAGCGACCAGGAGGAAGCAGAAAGCTAGCATAAACCAAGAAGGGAAGAGAGGGAGACTTCAGCTAGGGAAGACGAAGCAGGAGGCTATCATAAAGGAAGAAGGAAAGAGAAAGGGTGAAAGAGAGAGAGAGAGAGAACTTCACCTAGCGATGACGAAGAGGAAAGCGGAGATGGAGTCGTGTGGGTACCCGGATCCGATGGCGCATGCGGTTCGTGGAACCGATCGGTAGAACCGGTTTTAGGACGTGTTTCGCGCCGTATATGCACGCCGGATCGTCGATAATGGACGGAAGAGCTGTCTGCCGACGGTGCCTCTCGTCTCTTTTTTTGCACCGCGTCGCGCTACGAGGGGGACTCGTAATAATCCGTAGACGCGGCGAGAATTCGATCTCCCGTGAGCTTCGCGAGTCACTGTCTCGGTCGTGTCTTGCCCATCCAGACGAAGAGAAAATGTGTTCCCCGAGCTGGTTCGCTGGCCGAGAGACGACAACGACAACGACGATGACTCATCCCGCAGACCCATTTCGCCGCCGTCTAGCGGCTGCGTAGGTTCCACGCGTTCTACCGGTCACTCTCTCTCTCTTTACTCAAGTGATCGGCCGTCGAGTGACCGGTATCGCGGGTGCTGCTCGATGTATCCCGCTTCATTTACTTTCTTTTCCATCCTCCAACTCCGCCATCTTTTCCCTTTTATTGCGGGGGCATTCGAGAAGGTTTATCTTTGATGTGCGCTCTGCGCTGGATGGAAGCTGACGTATTTGGATGCACCGGCAGCTTTTTGTCCTTCCCTTTTGTCAAACTGCTTTGGCTAAATATGGAGTATTATAAATGTATGTCGGAGTAATGCTGGGTTTGGTTTCAACAGTGTATTTCGTCTTTTACGCAGGAGCCTCTTGCGAAAGGTATAATTTATCGATAGAGTATCGATAATATATTATTTTATATTAATAATAACAATATTTCGATCGTGCCAGCGTGATTTTGAATATACTGTGTTAGGGTCTACCGAAGAATTATCCTGGAGTAATTAAATTTGGTAAAAATAGCAATCGTACCAGCTACCGTACAGATCTGTTCTCTCCACTTGTCGTGCGCACAAATTACGCAGGAAAGAATATTCTTGTCCCTCTTACGAAAACATTTGCTCGCGATAATAATCGTCATGGGTCATTAATGGAACGGAACGTAGGCAACGAAGTTTCTTAAGGCATAATATGATTTTTAATTGATCACGTGTTCGAAATATCGCGGGAAACGTAAATCGATTGTCCTTGGAAGATAAATTAAAATGATTAGGAATGTATGATTGATTATACGCGGGATTCTAGCATGGTAGAAATCATTTGGTATTTTAACTACCCTAATAGATCGATTGATCATTCTGACAAATAACTACATACTCCGAGTGTGGATTATTGATTGAAAACTAACTCCGACTGCACGCTACTTAATTAGCTCGAAAACCTTGAACGTTTCCTGATTAATCTATTCGTTGCCACGAACAACCATAGTTAACCACCGTTAAGTCCAACTAGAAAAGTTTCATGTTTTCCCATTATCCAACGTGCACTCTATCGAACAATTTTTTAAAAAATATAATAATCTATTATTGCGAGAAATTGAAGAAAGCGTAATTTCCAGAGTGAAAGTAAGATTCTTTTCAAAAGTTTCGTAATTTCAACGTTCATCCCCTGAAAACTCCGAGCTCCACGACGCGTTCTTTTCGCAGATAGGCAGAGAAACGTTTTAAAAAGTGCTGAATAATAAATTCCGATTTCTCTCGGAACGCAGTTCTGTCGGCGATAAGCCTTGAAAACGTGATTTCACGCAATTTTCAATTTCGTAAATCTCGCTCCCTGTGTTTCGAGGCGCGCTTCGAGTCGCCGTGTTTTGATTTACATCGGCGTTACCGTCTGCAACGAGGGAAAACGGGTCAGATAAATGTTCCACGGGTTTAAAGAGCACGTGAAGTAGAAGGGACGAAATCTGTCTCGGCAATGATACTGAATTTCTTTCCCTGGGATTATCCGCGTAATAAAAAGATACGCCTAAATATCGACCGAGACATTTTCATCTGCGAAATAACTCTGTATTTGCTCGGATAATTCCGGTATAATGATTTACCGCAGTAGTTAGGTGAAACGGTGTGTTGTAAATTAAAGGTGCTCTCGATAAAATCTCCAAGGTTCTATAAATAATAGCGTATGATGTTTGATGTACCACAATTAGTTTATCGGAAGACACGCATTTCTACTTAAGATAGCGCTTAAATCGTCCGAATATTCCTCCAAAGCTTTGATTTATCGTAAAAGAGCTATCTCGCTCTTAAAATTACGTTATCCTTAGAGTTGTTAGGCATTCTTTCGAAAGAGTAAACCAATTAACGATGCATTAGTATCACAGCGATACTATCGTAGTAATTCACTCAACTACTTTAAGATTGTAAGTGTTCTTTCAATAGCGTACCATTTATTTATATTTATTTAGATTCATCGATCAAGCTCGTCCATCTGAAACTTCCTTTTTTTCGTTGAAAATTGTACGAGAGAACATTAACCTCCATTTCACGATATAAATCAAGCTTTTTAATCGAAATGTCTCACCTGGCGCTCCGTAATAATCGACGCGGGATATTATTTATATTCGAGCTATTTTCAAGAATTTTTCTCCTCGTTCCCCCCGGATTTTACTTTCGAATCGGAAGATTTTTCCCTCGAATCAAATCGTACAGCCGATACCAGCCAGCAGCAGGCTAACACGAGGTCGGGCTCGTATAGCAAGCGCGGGGGAAAAATTAATATCCAACGAGATAAGCGGAGGGAAAATATAGAACGGCGATAAAACTGTGGCAAACGTTCTTTGGCACTTAATGTCCGGCGTGTAATTTACCACGAGTTCGAGGTAGTTAACTTCCACTTTGAAGTACGCTGGCCCGGGAAATTAGCTATAAACTCGAGTTTATCTGTAAACTTTTCTAGCTGTAAAACCGGCTCTAAGGCGAATAATAAATACATCCTCCTGGTAATTATTATTTTTAATTAACCGTCGCGAAGCTGCAGAGGCGCGTAAAAATTTCGGTCTCGGACCGTGATTTAACGCGTAAAAGGGTGTCTTTTTTTCGAGGGTTTCTTTTTTCGTCGAATTTCACACGAAATATTTTGTCGAGAAGTGACACTGTTAGCTGCGAATTTTACATCGTACGTTGTAACAGTTTACTTCTCAGATCGTGATATATTTAAAAGTAAAAGGGTGTCTTTTTCTGGAGGGTTGAAGAAGGCCTTCATTTTTCGTCAAATTTTATACGAAATATTTTGTCGAGAAGTGACATTGTTTTCGAATTTTACATCGTACGTTCTAACAGTCGTGATATATTTAAAAACGTCGATTGTTTTACCAGCTCGACGTCGTATTGTACGTTCCGCGTATTATTCCAGCGCAGGCGGTGACCGTATCTGTATAAAGTAACTTGTCACACAAATACGACGTCAGTCACGAGAAATATAAATTCTCTTTAGATCCTTCAGACAACAAGCTAACTTCGCAAACACGGCAGATAACGGCATACATATTTCTCTGTGTACCTACTACCCTTTCGAAAGAAGCACGTTGAGAATTTGCTTAAAACCGTGCGTATTCTACCTTGCGAACCAGAGCAATATATATTTTTCAAGAGCGTTTAGAAAATGTATTTCGAACAACTCGTCGAATCTTATTTTTCTCGTGGTTGCCGTTCCAGAGGACACGTATCCCAGTTACGGTGTCGGCGGACGATACTCTCGCGAAAACTGGCTAACACGTATACGGCCGAAGGAAACGTGGCTGCCTGGATTGCATATGAAATGGTCAGAACACGTGGAACTCTAATTCAACGCACGTGTCACACCGTGACATCGCGACACGTGCAAGTTCTTCAACGGCCACCGTATGTAACCAAGTTGGCGACACGCGATAAATTTTCCCGCTTGCCGCGCCCTCGCGAATTCTACCCTGTCGTTGTTGCGTTACGGCGCCAGCTTTTCATGGCGTTGAAGGCCGGTCGAAAGAAACCCCGTTCGGTCGAAATAGATTTATATACATTCTTAGGCGAAATTTCCATCGGGTAATTTTTATCGCGGGAAGATACGTTGCGGTAATGTTTGGTAACCTAATTGTGATCACTGTGGAAATTTCTCGATGCCGAGTTTACGATACATGGAGAGTGAAAATTAGCTATCTTTCAGGAATATCGTTTTAACCCTTTCATTACTATTGGCGCCTATAGGCGTTTTGGCACTTCCACCTTAATTTTATCCTTTACACACTTCTCTCTTAATTGAATAAACCGAATTTTAAAGCGTGGTTAAAAATTGACCGTCAGTTATCCACGTTACGCATTAAAATCTGCCGTAGCGAAAGGGTTGAGAGTCTGCTAAGTAGTGAAATGCCTCAGCGAAGTATCGAGATTCTAGAATTTGTCTTGTGGACAAAGAAGTCTCCTTCTGACTCCACAAAGTCTTCACTTTCTCGCTCTCGGTAATTATCGAGTTGTCGTAAACTTCTCACAACATTGAACCCTCCAAAAATGAAACTTCAGTTACAAATATCTGAAAAACTGTCGAGTATCTGTAATGCTGTATTTTCATAAACAGAGTGACCGAATCTACCAGTACGCAAAGTTTCAGCTAAATCAGTAACCCGAAAGCCTTGCGCTCTCCTTGTTATCAGAAATTTCACCCTGAATATGCCACACGTTGCAAAGTATCCACAAAAATCTCACCTTTTGACTGTCACCCAGCACCGTGACATAAATAAAAACTCAAAGAATCGCAGAAGAGATCTCCAAGTGTGAAGATTCAATACGAAACAGTTCCAAGTCTAATTAACCCAACCACGATCATCAGACACGATAATCGCGTGACTTTCCCAATCTGGAAGACTTCAAAGTTAACCAGTCCATTAAAGAACTCGATCTTGACTGCGCCACGTTCACGGCCGGAATGATTCCAAGTGCTCATATACTCCGCATATGTCCTCGAAGGCCGTGCAATTACGCTAAATGAACGGCCACGCGGAAATCAGGGGAGCAGAAAAAAATTGATAACTACGTAATGACGCGTTGCGAACTGTACGCCTGCAATTATCTGTAATAAGTTCGCGCGTTCGGTATCGATAAGTCATCTGAAAGTATCGTTGTCTTCGCCTGTTCCTTTTATTCTTATCCTTTCGTGTAAAGACGAATAGCGCCTCGTTCAGGCAAACTAGCCGTGGTTTAAAGGGAAACGATATTATTGTGACCGTGAAAGAAATCGATGGAGGTACGTATATATCGGCTACGAAACTCGCCTCGATAAACCGCCGCTGGCCTGATTCCTCCGGGTTCCAGCCGCATGAACGCGTGAGAAAAGTCCATGGCATTCAGAAGTCACCAGGAGTTATACATCATCTGCGGATGATAGCGTCGCGCCCTGAAAGCTATTCGTTTCAATGCGTACATTCATGACTGCAGCTAAAAGCCTCGCGTGTTCCACCTACTTTTTTCCGCGCGATCTCTGCCTATGCGGAATGCGCACCGCTTCTTCTTCTGTCTCGCTGTTTTTGTCCCTGGTGTTACAATAGATGGTGTAAGAAACGTGAACCGATGAATTGGAATTCAGTGTCGTTATTCTTGCATACTTTTTGCTGACGCGTGGGAATGGTTTGAAGCTTTTGTTTCAGGATGAGATGGATAGGAGACGGTGTGTGTACGTGTTTAACCCTTCAACTTCGAGCGGGACTCCGGAGGCTTGTACGTTGTAAGGAATTTTTATTAGTTCTTTAAGTTCGGGGTGTCTTGAACTTGTCGTAGAATTGTCTTCAGGGTTAAATAGCCTACTTTGTACTCGTTTTGCATGCGCGAAAATGTGAAAATTAGGATTTCTGGGGCGGGACTGTGGAGTCCCATTCAAACTTAGAGGGTTAACCCCCTTATATCGGTAAGAAAAATTAATTTTAATTCCAATTTTCGATTTTATTTGTGAAATTGAAGATTGGCAATTGTTCCGTACGGAACAACGGTTCCCAAAAGAAACCATAAACCGGCCCTGGCCGAGCCTCGACCCAAAGGATTGTCGGGACCGTCAGACAAGCGTACCCCCGTAAAAGGTTTACCGAACGACAACTTAGCACATTTTTACTATCCATTGTACCAATTTTCTAATTAGCAAACTAGTCTTTTCCTTCTCTGATGTCCGATTTCCTCTCCTACTGGTGATTTTCCAAAACGCTAGCCGCCTCCAACTTCCATCCCCACTTTTACCCTTTCCCTATCCTCTTGCAAATATCCCGAGACCAATCACCGAATTTCCATCGTTTCAATATTCTACCCCCAGATTTTAACTCCGCCTACACCAGCTCTCATTTTCCTGTACTCCTCCAATTTGTCAGTCAGTCTTCCTCGGAACACCAAACCAGACATACCAGAAACTATCAGCCGAGTCTGTTCTAGAATCACAAGCCGAGACTTGTACTCCGGATTCTCGTTAGTTCTCAATATACCACATTCTATTCGTCGTGATCCAAGTCCCGTACCCGTGGACCGATACGACACCACAGCAATATTAATTATAATTTTCGATTTAATTTGTGAAACTGAAGATTGCAAAATTTCATTAATCTCTAATACATTAGCTTTTCTTACTTAATATTGTACTAAAACGGTAAACAGCTGACGTTTAGATGCACCGTCAGGAAAAGAAATCGCACGTGAAAGGGTTAATGCAGGATTATTGTAAGCTTGAACAACGAAGAAATTCACTCTTGTTCGTAACTATTAGGACACTTAACCGAATGTGAAGTAAAGCTAGCCGTTACTTGCTTCTTACACGTTTTTCAATCATTTCTGTATACTCTCTTTCCGTAATATTCACCGGGAGAGGGAGAATTCACGTCTTGCAGATCCGGCTTCATTCAGACACACCGCGATGGTTTCTTTCTCACGAGGACTTTTCGCTTTCCTCCGACATTATCAATCGCCGGGCAACTTTAATGGAAATTGCTCATCATCGTGAGATACATTGCTCCGTGCCAAGATAGGTTACCCGCTTATGATCGGATGCCCGATCAAAAGTCGAGGCACGTTCTATCAAGCCAGATCGCCATCGAGTTATTTCGATCGCGATGATCGACCTGGATGCGGTCAACAATGACCCTGTTGAGGTTTTCTGTGTCCGTCGAACGAGATATTTCGAGCGTTCGCCGTGTAAAAGAAGCGGAGGATACCGGCCAAGTTATAACAACGCGAAGTGAAATATCAATCTTTCGGATGGACGAGTGGAAAAAGTTCAACGATGTGAATAACTATGATTTGACGTGGACGTGAAAAATAACCAAGCGATGAATACACAATTCCGTGGCTTTTGATAAAATTCAAATTTCTATAAATCTCGTTTATAATTTTATTCAATTTCGAGGCTTTTGAACATCGAAATTTGAAAAAATTGGAATTTCTATAAACGCCGTTTGTGATTTTATTAAATTTCGAAAGTTTTGAACATCGAAATTTGATAAAATTGAAATTGCTATAAACGTCGTTGGTGATTTAATCAAAATTTCAACATCGGTACGAATACTTTATTAAACACCGAAAATATCTCGACAACCATGGACTGCTAATTTCGTGAATATTCCATCTCTAGTTCAGCAAAGCTGAACGAAACTCGCGCGACACCTAACTCAATTACAATAGAGATAAGCGGAGCTACATTTCCGAGGTGCAGGTGAATCGTAGTACGTCGTAGCTCATAAATCTCCGCGACGCTCGTCGCAATTAAAACGAAAATAAGCAGGATTGAATCAGTAGGGTAGATCGTGGAACGCACTAAGTCTTCGTCGTCGTAGTAGCTTGAAAATAATTTCAGTCGGTTAGCGCTCTAGTAGCTGTAGTTTCATTCGCCTTTGTCGTGTTTAATTCTCGACGAGCCCGAAGAAATCACGGAATCCCATCAGTGCTCGCCGGGATTCAATTCGCTGAAAGAACTTTCATTAAGACGGAAATTAAAACGAATCCAATAAAACTCGATTAAGTATTAAATGTTTCATTCGACTATTTGCCCCTGGGGGCCGGCGAGAATTATTCTCAGGCACGCTCGCGACACCCGCACCCGCTAGCTAGCTTCTTCGCGAATGCAGGCACCGATCGAGACTGACTGAATGCCACCGGAATGCTCAATTCGACTGAATTCGATTCGGTACGAGTGGGGAATTTGTCATTTTTAAGGAAAATCGAATGCTACCAGTCGCAGATTTTACCGGCTTCGATCTTACCATGATTTTCAAATCTTGAGAAAAAGATCTCTTGTTCTGTTAACGATTCATATTTATATGTAGTTGTCACTGCATACTTTGGGTGAAATAAAAAGACGATTCGAACTGTGAAAAATTTATATTTCGTATTTTTTTTTTTTTTTTTTAATGATAACGGTTCAAATTGTGAAAAGTGTGGAATTGTAAATAATTTGAGACACTTAGAAGCAAAAGAATGAAATTTATAATTGGTATCTTTGTTTTTGTTTATTTGAAACAAAAGCAACTCAAATTGTGAAGAATATGAAATTATAAATAATTTCAGACAGCTAGAAGCAAAAGGATTTTAATTTACAATTCGTAATTTTTTTTTAATGTGTCAGATTTTTTGGTAAATTCTCAAAGCTTTCTGCGGTGTTGTTTCACTTTTTACGAGGATGACAGATTTCATTATAAATAATTTGAGATACCTAGAAGCAAAAGGATTTTAATTTACAATTCGTATTATTATTTCTTTTGTAATTTTTCATAGATTTTTTGGTTAATTCTCAGAGTTTTCTGCGGTGTTGTTTCACTTTTTGCGACAACGATAGATTTCGCTGATCAACTGAAATCGTTGCAGTTCGATTTTCGGTCTGTCGGCGAATATGTTCGCGCGTCCGTTCAATCCACCAGGATTATTGTACTCCGGCGTACCTCCGATTCTCGCGTTCGTTCGATATTTTCACGCGACGCGGATCGTATTTAATCCCTGTTTTCGTGTGTTCGTCAACAATGGGCCGGTAGATAAGACGATTGGATGGTCACTGTAAATTGCGATCCTATTGATCGTAGTGAATCCCCGCGATGCGAATAATAAAGCGAATCCTTTGTTTCTATACGATACGTTTCTAAAGTGAAACGTTCGATTCGAGCAAAATTGGTTTAGGAGAGATTACGTTTATTTCAAATATTCCCCCCTTTCCATCCCGATTTTTTTGCGAATTTTACACAAATCTTCGTATTGTGACAACAATCTTATCATTTTTTTGCAAATTATTTTTGTGGTACTATCAAGTGACGACAATCATTTCTGTCTCTCTGGAATAATAAAAAATAAACTGACCTTACGTTTATTTCCAATATTCCCCCCTTCTATCCCGATTTTTTTGCGAATTTTACACAAATCTTCGTATCGTGATAACAATCTTATCATTTTTTTGCAAATTATTTTTGTGGTACTATCAAGTGACGACAATCATTTCTGTCTCTCTGGAATAATAAAAAATAAACTGACCTTACGTTTATTTCCAATATTCCCCCCTTCTATCCCGATTTTTTTGCGAATTTTACACAAATCTTCGTATCGTGACAACAATCTTATCATTTTTTTGCAAATTATTTTCGTGTTACTATAAACTGACGACAATCATTTCTGTCTCTCTGGAATATTAAAAAAGAGACTGACCTTACGTTTATTTCAAATATTCCCCCCTTCCATCCCGATTTTTTTGCGAATTTTACACAAATCTTCGTATCGTGACAACAATCTTATCATTTTATTGTAAATTATTTTCGCGTTACCATCAAATGACGGCAACCACTTCTGTCTTTAAATAAACTGACCTTACGTTTATTTCAAATATTCCCCCTTTTTTCCCGATGTTTTTGCGAATTTTACACAAATCTTCGTATCGTGACAACAATCATTTCCACCTAAACCTATCATTTTATTGTAAATTATTTTCGCGTTACCATCAAATGACGACAACCACTTCTGTCTCTCTAGAGTAATAAAAAGTAGACTGACCTGAGGAATGGGCAAAACTCGAGAATCGTCCAGTCAAAGCGAGAAGTTATAGAACGCACTTGAGTCGGTTGGCTGCAATACGTCCGCCAGATAACGCATTCGCAAAGTTTTCTTAATTAACTGCAGTTCTTGGGGACGACTGCGCGCCGTTTACTCGCGAACATTTTTACCTTTGAAGGCGCGAGCAACTTTGTAAACGGAATTCTTGCGACGCTGCCGGGCTCTGCTTGTTAAACGGTTGATGAAATGCACGGCGAAAGAAGTACAATTCCAGTTTACTCGTTCCTTCTCCACCCCCTTGCTCTATTTCGTTCTTCTTCTTTCGTTTGCGCCGCCGTGGAAAAATCTCGTCGATTCAATTTCTCGAAGAGAGAGAAAAAAGTCAACTTCGAACATCTACATTTCTCCGGGAGAAACTTCATTCTTCGATCGATGTCAAAGGTTTCTGACACTTTATGAAGTTCCGAACGTGTTATCGTAACTTTATATTCGTCATCAGGCGACGGCGGAAAAATTCACGGCTTTTTGAAGAACGAAGGGAATAAAATGAAACAGAATTTATTTATATACGACGTCTCTGTCGGACATTTAAATATTTAAACTGTGTCGTTGTTAAATATTTATATATCCAAACTACGTCCCTGTTAAATATTGAATTTTCTAATAAAAAAATTTCTAAATATTTATCAAACAGTTGGAATACTTGTAAGGTAGATTTTCCAATGAAACACAAAAAGGTACGCAAAACGTACGATGCTGTTTTTCTAAACAAACAACCAATCACAATTAGAGAAACATATCATCTGAAGCCCTCCAACAGCGGACTTGGACCTAAATACGCGAGAACCGCACTGTAAACCAGAAGTGAATTCATCGAAACCGTACAACTTCCTGATTTATCCCGGGTTCCCCAGCTTCCGTGTCAACAGAAATCAACGAGGCCGAAGTTTTTATCGGATTCCAGGTATCGTTTGCGCGAGGCGAGGTGGTCGATTCTGAAATCGGGGTGGAAAGCGAGCGATGTTTCCTTCGAAGCGCATCGAGACATCAGTCAGCAAGCGCTAATTAACGAGCTCCAGGGCCTGTCACGCGAAAGGTTTGGCCCTGGGTGTCCGCCGAAGGCGCTGAGGGAACAATCACAGTCGCCAAAGTTCAGGCTAATCACGTTGCATAGTTTGCAGGCCGGTGGCAAAGCGACAGTTCTCCGCTGCTAGAGACCGTTTCAACCAACTTCTGCTAATTCGTACCGCAGATGAAAATTCTCTGGTCGTTCCGATCGAGCACGGTCCAGCAAACCCTTTCCTCTCTCTCTGTCTGCTAACGATCTATCGTTTCTAGAAAATTCTACAACTGTGCCACAGAGAGCGAGAAGCTGATACTTCCATCGGTGAAGAACGAAGTTCCTGTAGATTGATTTTGGAAGCCCTTCACGTTCTCACCGGTAGAACTAACGAATTTTCTTTCGCTTTTCGCGGTGATTGCGAGTTGATGTTTCTAGTTTGTTGAAATTTTGCTGCCGGGGAGTTTGATGGTTTTGGGTTTCTGGGGAGTTTCTATTCGATTTCACTTCTGGGCCAATTTTCTGTGTCAATTTCGTTTTGTAGAGTCGGGAAGAAATGTTTCAGTTTGTGATTCTTTTGTTTCTGTAAAATGAGTGTATTTTGATTTTTGAAATAAATTACGATGTCAGTTTCAATAGGTGTTCGTTATATGTGTAACACTCTGTACATGTCGATGTGAACCGAGAAAATGTCGTATGTAGAAATGTAGCAATTTAGGTCACCCGAGGGTCACTCAGGGTCACAGAAAAATCGTTTCACACTCCGTCAAAGTCGTACTTGCTTATCTGCGGGCTATTTTAAAGTCGTTAACAGCGAAACCAAGGTTATTTCAGGGTCGCAATTAAATCGTTTCAACGTGTCGTTTAAATTCATTCGAGGGTCATGTAAGGTTTATACACGATCGTACAAATTTATTGAAATACAGTAGACTCCCGTGGTTAATATGTTACGCGTTGTGTGAATTCGCGTTATAGGAAATCGTGGTGTATAAAAATTTTTCTCGTATCACGCGAATATTCTGATTATTCCCATGCCAAATTCAATTCTCTAAGTTTTATCAAATAGGACAGTTTCTTTTTGTTAAATAAATGACATATATTCGCTGTTGGGTGAAAAAAACATATTATAATACTAATGTATGTAATAAAGAAGTAATCAAGAAAAAGCCGAAGAATATATTCGCTGTTGGGTGAAAAAAACATATTATAATACTAATGTATGTAATAAAGAAGTAATCAAGAAAAAGCAGAAGAAGTCGGTAACGATGAAGAAAACACTGTAATTCTCAACTAAAGTAGATTCAATTTTAAACGTGGACAATTCCTGGATTTTATTGCGTGGTGTATAAAAATTTTTCTCGTATCACGCGAATATTCTGATTATTCCCATGCCAAATTCAATTCTCTAAGTTTTATCAAATAGGACAGTTTCTTTTTGTTAAATAAATGACATATATTCGCTGTTGGGTGAAAAAAACATATTATAATACTAATGTATGTAATAAAGAAGTAATCAAGAAAAAGCAGAAGAAGTCGGTAACGATGAAGAAAACACTGTAATTCTCAACTAAAGTAGATTCAATTTTAAACGTGGACAATTCCTGGATTTTATTGTTTAGCGCGTTGTGCGAGGAATCGCGATATCTTTGGCGCGTTACACTTACAAAACAGGAGAGGTCGGTAACGATGAAAAAACAGTGTAATTCTCAACTAAAGTAGATTTAATTTTTAAACGCGGACAATTCCTGTATTTTATTATTTAGCGCGTTGTACGAGGAATCGCGATATCTTTGGCGGGTTATAGGAAATTCGTGTTGCAAAAATTCGCGATATCTTTGGCGCGTTATAGGAATTCGCGTTGCAAGAATTCGCGTTATACTATATAGAGTCTACTGTAAATCCATTTCCAAATGAAACACGACCAAGAAAATGCTCCATAATCGTCTAAATTCCCGACAGCACGTCACCAAGAAAATACCAAATAATTCAAACTCCAAGCTACAACGTTACCAGAGATAGAATCTGTGAATTGCGGATACTTTCGGCAAATTGGCGCGATTTTAATTACGAACATCTAGGTTATCAGCAGATGCGTTGTGGGCCCCTTTGGTCACGCGATAATCACGAACGAGCGGGTGGATGGTAGTTTGGAGTTAGCAAAACATCGAACACCGCGGCCGGCTAATAATTAATTAGGAGACACTCGGTGGCCGATGATTGGGCCGGTGATCGCGTTATCGGTATCGCGGCGTAATCATCCGAAAGCATTAGGCGCGGACGCGTGCGAATAAACGCGGCATTATCCGGGGGCTAATGTGAATAAAATTGCTGTTCCTGCGAGTCGATCGACCGGCCAGACAAACGATCATGGACGAATAGCTGCCTGATTGGCCGCGAGTTCGCCTATTTGCCTTCGATGGTCGCCGCTCGTTGGTTCTTCAACGATCGTTGCGATAATTAAACGATCTTTGTCAGCGTTTAATTCTACGATTCTTTTTTTCCACGACAATTCCAGTGAAGTGGTGTCTTTGATGTTTCAATTCTACCGTGGAATTAATTTATCTGTTATGTAGATTAATTTGTTCTGTTACGTGGTGGAGTTGTCAGTTGTGCAATGAAACACAATTGGTGGGTAGAAATTAGGTGCTTTGCTGGAAAGAGCTGTCATTTTGTATTTTCACATTTGCTGTTTGCATGTTTTTTCCAGAGGAGACATATTTTGTTGATATAATTCTTGAAAATTGGCGGACGAAAAATTTGAATACCATGTAAAGTAAGTATTATTTGAAAAAGGATATAAATCTTTCGCTTATTTTTTAAAATTGTAAACAGAGCTGTCATTTTCTACTTTGACATTTACTATTTTTATGTCTGCTGAAGAGGAGAGACAATTAGTTGATATAATTTTTGAAAATTGGCGAACGAAAAATTTAAATACTGTGTAAAGTGAATATTATTTGAAAAGAAATAAGAATCTTCTATTCGTTTATTTATTTGAAAATTGTAAGTGGAGCTGTTCACTTTGTATTTAATTTCTATTTAATTCTGACTCCACCTTCGTTCTCCAAATACGTCTCGTCGAAATCTATCTTCCCGATATTCCGCCATTAATTCCTAACGAAGATACCCTAAATTCCACATTCACGATGACCTCGAGGGATTAAAATCGACCAGTCCGTGTATAAATTATTCCTTAGGCTGGTCAAATAGAGCGAACCGCGGTTAATTTACGACCAACTACCTTGACAAATTTATATCGTTAAATTAAAGTGACGCCTTCTCAAAAACAGCATCCTTGAATAATTCGGCTAATCCATCTTAATCGATCATTCGATGAGACGAAATTGTCAACAGACTCTTTTCTTCGATTTTCGAACCGTGATGCTTCTCGCGAGACAGAGAAAGCTAAGCTCGATATATTGTTGGGAGGAACGAGGCGAAGATAGTCGGTGCAAAAAGGATTCCCAGATAAAAATTCAATTAAAGCGAAACCATTGGCCGGCAGTCGTTATCCATACCTCGTAGGTGGAAATTGAACTATATCGCGATGTTAGAACGCATTTACTAATTAGCCGCGAATGCTGAAAGCGTTATCGAACGAGGGGGCTTGCGAAGGGTGAGTTGTACTTTGAGAGTGCTTTGAAAGCAAGTAACGTTCGAATAAGGGTGAACGTGCACAGCTCATGACAGTGATTACTTTTTCTATTTTCTGCGTTAGAGCGTATCTTATTTTTACTGTACTGAATAATTTTTGTGCGAAGGATTAACGTGTTGAAGAATATTGGTATAGTATTGATCTTTTTTTGGAAGTGACGTGGTGCAAATGATTACTCGCCAAGTGGATAACAAAAATATATTTATTTAAACGTAATGCTTGAGCTAATTTCAAATGTACTATGTGATGCGCGTGCAGAGAAGCTCTACGACAAAAGGCCTCGTGCCTTTTTCGGGGCTCCCTTAAGTAGCCCCTTTTCCCTGGGAAAATCCCAGGAAGTGGGTGCGCGGGCCTGCATTGCCGAGGCAATACTCTTGTCCTCGAGGACGAAGAAACCCAGTGATGTTTTCTCTTCGCCTCGAGGGCCAAGAGTCGCCAGGCCTAAGTGCGTGGCCCCCCGTGGCGGTCGTCACATTTTTATAAATTATATGCGTATAGTAGTATTTGCCTTCATGCAAAGAATTACCATATTGAGCACTATTGATACAGTATTAATCTTTCCGTAAATTATATTAAATATACAAATGAATTCGGTGCCTTTTTCATATCGACTCAAAATCGCCGTTCTTTTTCAGAGGAGAAAATCGTCGGTTGCCCAATAAATGTAAAAAAGTGATTCAAAATAGTCTCCGTTATTTTGAACATTAAAATTGTGTTGAATTTGTCGTAAATCAACATTCAAGCTTATGAAAAAAGGCACCGAATAAAATTTGCTTTCTGCATTCACAGAAGCGATTCCTCAAATTTCACGACACCTTCGCAGAATCGTTCCACAGAGAAGTCCAATAAATTATCATTACTTCTAAAATCAGTTTCACGCGACACGTATAAAAAGAAGCGACCTTTGAAACACTGCCACCGAAAGAGCGTTAAAATTTCATTCCCCAGTCGCTGGAACTCCATTTTTCTCCTCGTTTATTCTTCTCCGGAGATTGCATTCGAAGTACAGCGTTCCCGATCGACGAACGATCGTGTTCTTTTTACCGTTTCCGGAATCGTGCTGCCTGTGCACTCGACGCGGAGGCACGCGAGTGAAAATGAACGCGGACGATCGAGAATCGGCAGGAACTCCGCGGGCTTATTCGACTCCGCGCGTTACTGCTCTTTCGCGAATTAAGCACAGCTCCAGCCGATATAAATCAAACGACTCGTCTGCCCAGTGGCCTGGAGATTGATCTCCCCTCTTTAAATCCACGGTAATTGGTCGTTTTGTTACAGCAATGAATATCGGCTTTCTGGAAAAGATCTATCGGCCCGAACGGTCTCGATATTCCGCGAAAATTCGCGTGCCTCGAGCCCACGAGGAGAGCCGTAAATAGGGGCTGATTTGTCTGGTTTGATGATTTTATGTTCGAGGGAATAATTGGAGCTCTTAATACACGTTGTTAGCAGAAATTTTAGAGTGTTTCTAGGAATAGAATGTTACATTCTGCGAAACAAACGTAATTTCGTGTATTTCATCGGACGAAATTTGATGAAATTGCAGCGGAATGGTAACAGGGAGGAAATGTTCGAAGTTTGTTTAAAAATTGAATTTACTCTGGTGTTGCTAGTCGTAACTTTTCGGTATTTCTATGAATAGAGTGTAATATCCGGAGGGTCCATAAATTTCAATATCTCGTCGGTTAACAATTGATGAAATTGCACTGTTATGATAACACGTGAAAATCTTCCAAGTTAATTTAAAAATTGAATTTAATCCGGTGAACGTTCTAGAGTATAATTTGTGCTTTTGGCGTGCATTGCTGGTTTATAGACGAAGTATAATATTCTGAGAGATAAATTTCAAAGTTGAAAATTGGCGAAATTTCGCCAGATCGAAGTTTATTTAAAAATCGAATTTATCCCGGTGAACGTTCGAGAGAATAATTTCATCTTTTGGCGCACATTGCTGGTTCATAGACAAAGTATAATAA
Organism: Habropoda laboriosa; assembly: GCF_001263275.1. Lineage (NCBI taxonomy): Eukaryota > Metazoa > Arthropoda > Insecta > Hymenoptera > Apidae > Habropoda > Habropoda laboriosa. Next base: position 1,628,301 of record NW_017100231.1, on the reverse strand, counting down.
TGTATAAATAAATTTCAATATTTCGTTAGTTAAAAATTGACAAAAAAGTTTATTTAAAAATCGAATTTATCCCGGTGAACGTTCGAGAGAATAATTTCATCTTTTGGCGTACATTGCTGGTTCATAGACAAAGTATAATAATGTATAAATAAATTTCAATATTTCGTTAATTAAAAATTGACAAAATTTCATCGGATCGAAGTTTATTTAATAATTGAATTTATTCCAGTGGTTATTCCAGAGAATAATTTTTTTTTTTGGCGCTGGTTCATAGACAAAGTACAATATTCTGAGGGATAAATAAATTTCAATATTTCATTAACCTTGGAGCGGTCTTCGGGTCTTTTTCGACCCACCGCCTTTTTATATTTTTAGTCATTTTTGCTGTTGTCAAGTTTACGTTCCTTAACAATATTTTAAACGTTTATTGTCTAGGTTCATATGTCGCGTTGGAAACAAAAATTATTACACAAAAGTTCTTATGTCCTCTTTCACCCAAAAGTCTTAAGTGTACAGTCAAAACGAAGAACGCAGTAGGGTTAATTAAAAGTTGACAAAATTTCGCCAGCTCATTGAAAAACCGAACCTCCCCGTAGAATCCTCTTCCCACTTATCCGTCGATACACCGAATTGCCCAATGAAATATCAATTGAAAGTCGTCTTTGTGTCGTCGCAACGAAAATGCAGGATAACGAATGGCTGATATCGTAAACCGATGGTTTCGAGCGTTTCGTCGAACAATAATCAATTTCAAGTCATCAACTCGGATAAATCAGTCGCGGTACAGGAAAACTCCGTGTCTCAGCGTTGGCGCATCCTGTCTTCTCCTCTCCTCCGTACTTTGTATTCGTCGTCTGGTACAACTGCGAGCGTCGCAATCGAGGCATCGATCTAAGCTCCGTTCGCCTTAACGGCGTTAAGTGTTCTCGAAAGAATATTAACAGTCGTGGAAAATAACGCTTCTTTCTCTCCGCCCTCGAACGGTACGGAAACACGAGCGGTGCACGAATCGAGGGGAAAAATCAACGAGAGAGAGAAGGGGTGGAGGACGCGAGGATTGGAATTCGATTGAAAAGCCAAGTTGAAATCTTCGCAATTGAAAGGTACATCGAGAAATATAATGTGAATTGGATTGTTACCGGGCTTTTACCGCGCAAACACGCTCGTTCCGCCATCAAATCAATTTAAAAGCAGGGCACCATTTTTTTCGCTCGCTTAATGGCGTCGATTTCTCGTTTTCCCGTTTCGATGGTTCCTTTCGAAAGTGGTATTCGATGCATTTTCGAGGAGCCGGTAAACAAAATGTTCGCTCCGGGAAAAAAAAATGTTTCCTCAGAAGTGGAACGCTTTTCCAAGTTATTTTAATGCTGCGCTTATTCTACCCGTTGTTTCAACATTCGCGATGATTTATTAACAAGTTCCCCCTTTCTCCTGTATTTTCTTCCTCGCGGAGATAAAAATTGAGAAGAAGAAAAATAGCAGAATATTTTACAAATACGAGCAGAATGTGGAAAATTCACTTTATTAATCCATCGGTGAAGAGTAGAGCTTCCATTCGCGAGATAAAGGCGTAAAATAGAAGACACAATGCGCCGTTCGAAGTCCCTGGTTCCTCTCGCGACTAAATCACGCGTGCGCGTGAGCGGGAGGAACTTTCACGCTTATTTCCCATCGGTGAAATAGCCGTTTCCTTTGGCTTTCTGGCAAGGCTAGCCAGCCGCCAACCGAGAAAATTGTTTCTCCGATTGCCGGTGTTGAATTCGACTCGCTATCTCGCTTTGGTAAACTGCGCGAGCCGACGAACGAGCCAAAAAGGAACCGAGGACTCTCGATGCGCCTCCGTCGCGAAACTTCTTCGAAAGCGGAATTCACGACGTGCCTCTTCGCCTTCGTTCAATGCCTCGTTCCAGTTTTTCACCTAGCTTTTCCTCCGAGCCCACCGTTCGATGTTTTATCGCGCGTATCGACGCCGCTCTGTGCGACGAATTGAAATTCAATTAGCGCCCGGTTTTCCCCTCGTTTGCGCTGAAAACGAGATCGAGGTGGGCGCGATCAATCGCGTTAATTCCGTATTAACGTGTTGGCGCCGCGGATACGGGTCGCTTCGGATGGTTTTTCGTTTCGATTACTCGCGAGGCCTCTGTTGTTTTACGGAGGATCGACGTGCAATATTTAGGGGAATTTGGAATTGGACGTGGAACAGCGGAGGTTGAAAAATTTGAGAGTTTTGGTTCTGTGTTTTTGTCAACTTTGTGAAGATTATTGTGGGGATGGTGGGTTGTAATTAGAAATATTTCAGCGAGTGTTGGGAGAACAGAGAAGTAGACATCTAGGATTTTTGAGCGAATGAAGAATAATTGTGTTTGCGTGCGAAGAGTGCGTGACCGTCTGAAGATTTGGATGAACTCTGAATGCGTTTTGGGAACGTTCGCGAAGAGTGAACGAGCTAGAAAAATGTAGAAAAACAGAACGAGCGGGTGAAAGAATGAAATATGGTGAACGAGACGCGAACGGGAAGTTACAGAGAAGAAGTCAGAAAAATAGAGTCACAGAACGAAAGCAATAGAGATAGAACAGAGTCTTTGCATTTAGTATTATTGAGCCTTAATCGTTAAATACATTCTTTATTATTACAAATTTTGTCGAATACAATATTCTATTTTTGAAATCACCGAAATACGAGTAATTGAACGAAAGCTACAGAGAATGCACCGAGACTGAAGAATTAAAGTAACAGAGACATTGCATCCACTATTGTTGAATCTTAATCGTTAAATACACTCCTTATTATTATAAATTTTATCGAATACAATATTCTATTTTTGAAATCACCGAAATACGAGTAATTGAACGAAAGCTACAGAAAGAGCATTGAGAATAAAAAGTTTAAGTAATAGAGACAGAGCAGAGACTTTGCATCTACTATTATTGAATCTTAATCGTTAAATAAATTCCGTACTGTTATACATTTTACGAAATATAATATTCTCCTTTTAGAATCAGAAAAATATGAATAATCAGAAAGTAAATTAAGAATAATCGAATACCGTTTAAAATCGAAGCTCCTCTAACTATTTCCTCCGTATCCACTGTTCGAACGTTACAAACAACGGTATGTGTATCAATCTAAACGCAAATATCCCCGTACAAAGGATTAACGAAAGAAAGAACGAGCAATTGAATCACAATAGAATCAGAAGGATTGATTTCCTCGGTCAATAACGTGAATACGTATGTACGTCGATGGAATCTCGACCTTTCCCCCCTTGTTTCACCCCGTAATTGAATTTTTCCCGCGGCGCGGTGCAATGCACGCGAGCGTGTTACGCAACCCAACAGGATACAATTGTATGTACAGTGGATTTGAGCGTTCCAGACCGACCGAATCGGCAAACCAATAATTTCACTTCGCGTAAATGTTTACGAACGTGGGATAGGTAAGCTGCATTAAATCGTACCAGTCCCAATGCGGTAAACCGCGAGTGTGACGTTGCATCCGCTCCCAGATAATTCGTAGCTGGAATGTTGAGCTGTACAGATCAGCCATGGATCAGACCTATACACCATAGCGGTGTCATTGTGCCTGAGGAATTTCCAAATTGAGACGTTTATTTACGATTCGTAAACAGATTTGTCAACGTGACAATATATTCTCTTTCCAGAATTTTTTACGGAGATTCTTCCACAACGTGTACGTATGTACACTATCGTGCAGGAAGTATACTTTAACTGTCGAGACACCGTTTTTGGGACGTAAAACCCGATACGGAGTCTACGAAACTCCTCAACTTCCGGTTTGTTTATACATAAATGTAGAGCACATCTGACAACTTTTCTTACCGATTTACCTTTATCGCACGTTTTCCTAATGAATGTTACTGTTGCGTCGTGGACTTTGAGGAGTTCTGGCGCAGGTTGATGATAGTTCTCTCTGGTTCGAGGTGGAATGAAACTTGGTTGTTGGGTTAGATGTTTTTCTTTCGGTTCGTTGATGTAGATGTTTAGTTGAAATTCGGTTATTCTCTTTTTGACGATGTGTCTCGTGCACTCGTTTTACTGTGATTGTCGGTTTTCAGGTGTGTAGATGTATATATAGGCATTAGGTTGGTTCTGATTGGTGGTTGTGTTATGGAGGCGGAAAACGTGATGTGTTCGGCTATTGGTCGACGAAAACTGTGACCTTTTGGTAACGAATGTTTTATGGTCCCGAGTGTTTTTGGGACCTATTGTCCGAGTGTCGCGCTGGTGAGTCCACGGAGGGTATATTGCGGTCTTCCGTACGTCGGCACCTCGAGACTTCGTTGCGTGCTCATCAGGTCGCAACAGTTATAGAATAGAGCGGTTGGTTGGATTAATTTCGTTTTAATGATGTTTTATGGTCCCGAGTGTTTTTGGGACCTATTGTCCGAGTGTCGCGCTAGTGAGTCCACGGAGGGTATATTGCGGTCTTCCGTACGTCGGCACCTCGAGACTTCGTTGCGTCCTCATCAGGTCGCAACAGTTATAGAATAGAGCGGTTGGTTGGATTAATTTCGTTTTAATATAATAACGTTGAGTTCTAAATAGAATGGAGGAAAAGAAAAAAGGCAGAATCAGCGGAGTCTCTGAGACTCCGCCTCGACAGTAGAGGGTTAAATAAAACTCTCCAATATAGTTTTGGCTTGCGATCTTATCCCAGGCGACCCACATAATGTTTATGAACACCAATGAAAATAACATTTCACGTGAATTAGTATAAATGAAAAAGCAACAACTGAAATCGGTGGGAAATTGATGCTGCGAAAACACTTGAGTTCGTCGACTTCGAATTATTACCCCAACACGTTGTGCCAACGATGAAACGTGGAGGTGGTAATGCAATGTTTCGATGCAAATTTAGTAAGAATAGATGGAATTTTACGAAAAGAAGAATATTTCAGGTGGACACATAGACGAACGCAGTATTTACTAATTTTTATTAATTTGCTGGCAAATTTATTATCATATACTACATCCTAGATCTTCTACACCTCAACGACATAATAAAGACATATGAACCTTTTAATTAGATCGCATCGAGTGCCGAAATACTTGTGCACGGTAGTGTACGTAGTAGCTAGCATGAAAGAGTCTATTCAAAAATTATCCATCTTCCATTTCTTTCAAACTTCACATTTTTGTATTATAGATTCGTAAGAGGGTCATTGATTTCCAATATCGAGCTTTTTTCCCTACCACGCTCGAGGGTCTTGTTTTGATGAAAAGTTACAGCCTCCGATACGCTCCGCGAGATGCGCACTTTAAACCCGGAGCTTGGTGAAAAAAAGAAAACTGACACGGGAAATCAATGGTCCTCTCGCGAACCTACAAACGTGTGTAAAATTCGAAAGAAATCGCGGTCTGATAATTTAATACGCTTCTCGAATACACACTCCTCTGATAACAGGAGGAGTAATTTCACATATTTCTCTAGAAAATGTGGCACGGTGAACACTATCCTCCGTTATCTCACTAATCATTTTTCCTCAAATAAAATTACATCTCTCTCTATCTCTGAACTATCAGCATTGCTACGTCACTTACACAGCTTCCTCTCCCTCTCCATTGGAGCACCGATACGAAATCTGCAGAAAAAGAACGTCAAAACGTATTCGTTATTCTCGAAAAGATTCCCCGCGCGGATAAGCTTAGGATCTCGGCCGCGTAGCGGAACGTTGATCCGCGCGATGGAAGAAACAAATGGAGGGACGATAGATAGGAGCGGCGTACCACTGTCGGGATGGATAGTCGGGTGAAATAAAAACAGCGAGAGAAATGGTGGCAAAACGAGCGAGGAGCGCTGACCCACGTAGCGTCAGGTGTTAGGAGATTCATGGCCGTCTATCCGTTCGCAAATGACGTCGTTACATAAGTACACCCTTACCAGGGCCACTTCCGACGATGAAAGACACCCTTCAGCGTCTCTGTAATGGAGGTAATCATTCTATAAAGTCATTTGAATTTTTACCCCCCTCACGGGAAATCGCCGCTCGCTTTATTTTCCTCGATACACGTCAAGGAGAGGCTCTTCGCTACCGGATGGAAGGGGCGTGGTTAGTGTACCTGAAAATCATACATTTCGCGTGTGTCGAGGACGACAGGAAAGGAAGATTTGTCAGAATAGAGAGATTAAACGACTTCCTCGATGGGAAATTTTCGCATCTGTTTATCGTTCGAACGATCTATTCGTGTGCTCGAATTTATCTAGAAAATTAATTTTCCTACGGCGGCGGAGTGCGCGTTTCTCGAGTGTTCGCGAAAGGTAGCCGGGATCCTTTGATGTTTCGATTTAGGAAAAACTTAAGGAACATGTTTCATTAGCCTGGTAATAAGTGGTTATTAAGCTTCTGACGAGGGAACATTAAATTCATTAACTATTTCTGCCGGTATACCTTTCGATGTTATCAATTATATATATATCTGTAGAACTGGCGAGGTATGTGAAAAAGGTTGGACGTTTTGAGGACTTCGTCTTGAACGGTGCTTTCTATTTTTCTCTTACGTCTCTCGCTCTGATGGCTTGTTCGAGCGTACCTGCCGAGCAAGAACAACCGTTCACGGATACAGTCCGCGCGACACGTGCCTCGAGTTGACGAAGGCAACTGCAACTCGTCGGGATCGAAAGTTATTCCAGCTATTCGGCTTGTACCATAGGATGGTTGATCGACCGCGTTTAGTCTGACGGATAAGAGGATGGTTCGGATGAATCGGTGCGATTTAACAGAACCACAGTCAATGATTGCCTCTCTTTCCAGTCATCGTTTACGTAAGAGTGGCATTTACGAAATTACCAGAATATTGATTCATCGCTAACACAATTTCCTGGTAGTTTTTACCGTCGCGATAAACGTTCGTTTAAAATTTTCATTAACTTGGAATAACTTAACGCAGAATTTTATGTAAAAAGAAATTCAATAAAAAATGGAAGATTTAAGGTCTCTTAGATCTTTAAAAAACGATAAACTCAGTGATCTATTTATGAAAAATTATTTCATCGAATAAAAACCAAATTTCCTGGTATTTTTTACATTTGCGATAAAACGCTCGTTTTAAAATTTTGATGAATTTGCAATAACATAATGTAGAATTGTAAATTAAAAACAATTTTACAAGAGAACAATCGAGACATAAAAAATGGAAGATTTAAGATCTCTAAGAAACGATAAACTCAGTGATCTATTTATGAAAAATTATTTCATCGAATGAAAACCAAAGGTTCTTTAAAACTATCGTGGAATATCTCCGTAGAAGCAGATATTATTACGCGAAAATTATTTCATCGAAGAGGCACCCATCCCCGCGGAAACAAAATATTATTTACCAAAACGGCGAAATGTTATTCCACCGAATGGAAAGCAAACTTTTTTAAAAAATAACTACCCGGCTAGCAAATATTATTTACCAAACACGGGTAACTCCGGCAAGTACCACGGTACAATGTTTACAATTAATAAAGCACCGAGGCAAACATCAACAAAATTCCCGTAGCTTCGTAAATACCCCGATCA
>NW_017100231.1:1614694-1620589 GCF_001263275.1 Habropoda laboriosa | reverse complement strand
ATAAGCAAGCGAGCAGCAGCGGCGGAGTCCACTCGAGAACCAGCGCATCAAGATGCAGCAGGATCGTTTTTCTGGAAAACTTCTGGCCGAGCGAACTTTGAAAAATCTGGCTCGCCGGTTTGCCAGAGACGAACGGTCTCGCGTAATTAAGCGACTCCAGGCAGAAACGAAGAGCTTGCGGGGGTGCGAGCGAGGCGATTGGTCTTCCGGAACGAGTCGCCGCCGGAAGGAACGTCGATCTTTCTCGCGTGATTTTATTCCTCCCTCTCGTCTAGATCTCTACCGGTCTCGACTGTTCTCTCGGAGAAAGAGAGGGAGAGAAATAGGGGGGAAAGAGAGAGCGCGCAGACTTGTAGGTCGAGGGAAACATTTTCATGAAAATAAATTCGTTTTTGCTATTTTTCTACGGATTGAAAAGTCGTCGCTGGCGGAAGGGGGAAAGGAGGGCTTTCGAACCGTGAATTGGATCCCGACCAACTTTGATCCTCTCAGACTCGTCCTGAACTCCCTTCAGAAATCATGCCTCCCATGAAAAGAAACGCCCAGCCGGCCACTCCTCTCTCTTCCGACGTCATTTATTAATTCCCTTCCGACAACTTCCACTCCTCCCTTTTTTTTCCTCGCCCGTCTCTCTCCCTCTCTCTCTCTCTCAGCCTGTGTCGGTGTCCTTTTCTCGCGCAACCTCGCTTCTGAACCTCTCGACTTGCATTAATTTAGTCAACAGACTCCCTCTCTCTCCCCGAGGTACCCGGAGTTTTGCTCTTCGTTGTCTCTGTTAATAGATCCGGATAAGATCAGACCATTCACGGTAAACAATGTCTTGGACGCTCACTTTATAGGATCTCAGAGGGGATTCCTTAAAATTGACGCTCACAATAGACGTGGAAAGCTTTGAAACCGTCGAGATAAATTGGCATAAAGACGAAGCCTGTATTCACAATTCACGGGATATCTAGGTCGTAGAAATTTCGTTCGCAGAGGGTTCCAAGTGCTCCCCGTTTCACCGTGGAATTTTTATCGAAGGTCCGAGAAAGGATCGTCCAGGTGGGATATACCGATACTTTCATTTTTACGAAATGTTCCAGCGCTTAGATTTATGGAAGCTACAGACCCGGAGGGACTCAGGTGGCAATTTTGTTTGCCTTAGAGCGGTGCTATTTGTCCACGTCGCGAGAAGCGTGACCCAAAAAGATCGCCTAATCAAAGGCAGCGGCTGAAAATTGATAAATGTTGTCCTAGCGAGCCGGAGAGAGAGTGCATGTAAGGAGAAAATTTAAAGCGATTTTTTGTCCACCGGTCGAATGTCCTCCTGCATGATTAACGATCTTTCCGAAAGCCTGCAAGTCGCTCGCTGCACTTTTTCGTCGTGTGAGGTAAAACAAGTTGTATTTTCGAGTGGAAATTTCTTGCCGATGGAGGATGGAAAATGACGAAAAAATTCGGTAGATTGATATTCGTCGCGCGTTGACGAATAACGAGAGAACGAGAAACACACTTTTCCTTGCGAATTTATCGAAAATCGTCACGTCGACGAAATCGCGATCATTTTTTTCGAAGTTTGCCAAAGAATTTCCGGAAGAATCGAAATTTATTCGACGCAACTCTCCGCGAAGATATAACTCGCCTTCTCCCTCGAAAAATGTCTGATAAGAAATGACACGGGGGGGAGAGACGTCGGAGGGAAACGAAGAATCATTTACCGGCCGGTACTTTTCATCCTTCCCTCCATCCCATCCATCCCCACGGTTGTTCCTGATACCTTTAACGTTTATTCAGTTTCGAACTCGATTCGAAGTTTCGCCGCAGTGAACGTCCCGAGCAGTTTGCAATTCGAAAAATAATATCCTAGGCAAACCGGGTGATATTACCGCGGACATCAACTTTGTCAGATTGTCGAAGAAAGTTCGGTCTCCGGAGCATCTCCGGTAACCGGATCCGCCGACTTCTATAAATAATTCTTATTTGGATTTATGGACGTTACGTTACGTTCCAACTTCGGAGATCGACTTTTCGCGCGCGTCCCATGCGCGACGACTCGACAACTTCTTTAACGAGATACGGCTATTTTTCTGAAAATGCATACACCCTGGAAGATCGAACCACGTACGATTCTTGGAACCTTACTTTTTCCAGTTGCGTTTCATCCTGTTACTTACAAATACTCTTCCTTCGTCCTAATTTTGATTCAGAAATTTCTCTGTTGATTTGTGAAATATTTTATTGCACATGGTTACCTCTAAAATAACATATTCGCTAACATTTTCAACCGACTGTAAGGTACTCCAAATTCGTGGTAAAATCATCTTCGACGCGTCCAATTTAAGAATCGAAACGTTCAAACGGCATCGGCCATTTCGATAGAAACACACAGCCGGTGTAGAAACTACGTAGCATGATCTATCAAACGGATGCGATGCCTCCTCGGGGGCTCGTTGGAAAATACCCGCTGCATCGCAAGCGGAAACGCGCGGCGCAGTCTGCGCGCTCCAAAGATAACGAATTTAAAGGAACGAATATTCGTGCGTTGCTTCGGTAAACGGGGCGAAACCTCACGATGCACCAGACGGAACCTTGGTTGCATCGGGAAAGAAGGAAAAGCGTAGGTAGGCACCGAGTAAGAGGATAATAACTTGTTTCGTTCGTTCCACTTGACGAAGTGGCAAAATCTTAACGCGAGCACGGACGAGCGAGCATTTTTTTCCTACCGAAGCAGCGGCAAATGGGCGAAGGGGTGGGGAAGTTTGGGGCCACCTTTCGTGGAAAATCAAGGCAGCCAGGTTGAAAACGAGTAGCCTAGAAGATTGAATCATATTCGGTCAGGCGATGCTGTTCTGCATTATCCTCGACGTTTTTCCGCGCGGAAATAAAGCTGACAAGGAGCCGGAAAGAAAGGCTGAGTGGGTGGGGAGGGGTGGAAAGCCCGAACGAAAGTCGTCGAGGTGGTAACCGAAGCGTACCAGAAGAAAGCCTCTTCCGACCCCTTTTTTTTCGTTAAAGATTCGTCAGAATTAAAGCGACGTTTCCTTCCATTCCGTTCCGAATTCGTCGTCATTTGCCTCCCCCTCCCCGTAGAACTCCCCATCTGAACGAACCTAAAAGCCTCTCAACAAAGAGTCAACGAAAGGTTGTCAAAACGCTGTGACCAAGTCGCTAGACGAGACGACTGCTGGATATAGCTTGTCTGAAATCAATTGCTGCTCGAGGTCATTCTAGAGTGTACCCCCACTTTTCCTCGGTGGGATTGCGATTGGAATGAGTGCTTCTCGAGTGGGGTAGTACTTGAATTTAAGAGTTTGCGAGCGAGAACAAACTCTAGAATATTTCAGGAAAATTTAGTTTTTGAAGGATTAGAAAGATGAAGTGTAGATTAGTAAGATAAGCAAGTATCTGACACTTAGAAAAGCATTTTCCAATCTTGCGATACTTTATTCTTCTAATCCTTAACAAAATAAATTTGTCTGTAATTCTAAAATTTTCCGCAAAGTATCTCTGACACTTAGAAAGGATGTTTTTTTTTTACAAATGTTCAGTCGTATTATAATCCCACTCGACTATACGAAAGGAAGGAAGAGCAATTTTGGAGGATTGAAAAGATTAAGTATCGTAAGACTAGAAAAGTATCTGACACTTGGGAAAGAACTGTTTCTTTTCTTACAAACGTTCAGTCGTACATAATCCCACTGGACTAAACGAGAGGAAGAAGGAAGAATCGCCGGCTACTTCTATCGTTCGAGCAGAATAACGGTAAAGTGACTTTGATTAATCAATTGATTCCATCCGAATCACAATCTTTCACCAAGAAATCACAGTCCTCGATCTCCCAGACCCCACAGTGCGTTCCTTTCCCGTTTCCACCGTAGGAGATCCAGGCGAGAGGAAACAGCCTTTCCCCAAGTGAAATTCCATCTAATTAATTTCCCCCCAGCCCCCGTAGCCAATTCAAGTCGACGACGAACGGGCGTGGCCATTCCATCGCGACTGTTTTCCGGATTTCCGTCGTCGCCGGTGGAACGTGAGAAGAGGTAGGAACGAGGCGCGTTAGAAAGCGAAAGGGGATCCCGGAACACCGACTGTCGTGTACCAGCGTTTGTGTATTCCGGGCTAACCCGTGTTAAATACACACGCGTTCAGTCTTAGCCTACGTACGCGCAAACTTTTCCTCCTTGGTCAATCGAACGCCAAGAAGGAAATAGCGAGGTTTGTCACATCGTCTCGCGAAGAAATATCCTCTCCGTGAAGAGGAGAAGATTCCGACGCGGAGATGTATCCAGCAAGAAGTACGACGACTATCGCGGAAGGTGTCGGGCTGCGCCTTCGTTCGACCGAGAGAGGTCGGGTATGCAAATGAGGGAGCAGGGAAGGTGCATTGATATGCAGGTGAGGCGCCATCGACGGGCGTTGAGGCGGCTGTGAATGCTCGTTGCATTTCGCAAGAGAATGAGAACCATTAACGCGCTTCCTGGCTCTCTGCTCTATGCCTCCACCTCCGACCGTTCTACTGGCGGCCGCCGCGCATTACCGCTACGTGTCGTGCTATGCTTTGATTGACTAATAGCTGTTTCCTCCGAATTCCCGTCACTCGCCCTCGCTACGTAGACGGGACGAGCTCGTCTTACGCTGGATGACTGGATTCGAGACGTTCACGCCCGTTCGTTGCTTCCTCTAAATCAGGCTTTATGCGCGATATTCCAAGGATCGTTTCGGATCGTTCGCATTCTCAGTTGTACTGTGTATATTGTCAAATATTCGTCGAGGAAATAATCGAATTTGGAGTATCGAATTTGGAGATCGAATAGACCTGATCCTAAAGTTTTTCGGATCGGATATAATGAAATACGGAGAGGTAGGAGATCTGTCAGGCGTCGAAGTTTACGTGTTCGAGCATATCGTACAAGCGAATCGACAGAACTTGAGATGCCGAGGGTCCGAAACTTCAGTCAGGGGTTCATGAAGTATACACGGTGTCCCTTCTAACTTGTACGATCAAGTATCTCGCCTATTTTCGATGATACGAGGAAATGTTGGAGGAAAATGTTACTTCCCTGAAAGAGGTAAAAAGTATTTTTTTTTTTCGCAGGACTCTGAGGTTAAAATTAACCTCAATTTACGACCTCGCTGAATTGCTTCCATCGACTGTACCTAATGTTAGATGGAACCAGAAATTCACCCTGAAAAATTGTCTAAAATTTTCCATTCCTTCAGTTATTTTTAGTTTGCCAAAGGAAAGCTCGTATCTCCAGAAATTCATCTTGACAAATTTTCCATTTCTTCAATTATTTTTCGATTGCCAAAGGAAAGCTCGTATCCAGAAATTCACCTTGAAAAATTTTCTCAAATTTCCCATTCCTTCAATTACTTCCCGTTTGCCAAAGGGAAGCCTCGTAACTCCAGAAATATTCCCATGGTCGAACCGCGAAACTCAGCTAACACCCCCGCGGTATTTCACCGGTATCCGCCTCGAGAACCTCCTACGAACAGTTATAAACGAAGCACGCCAATTTATCGCGACGTTATTCTTCTCGGTAGCGTCCGTGTATACCGCGAGCTCGCGTTGAATTAGACCGTGGCACATTGTTCGCCGCGGCGCGGCGTGGCGTTTCTGAAGCCAGGAATCCCGCCTCTGTCTCTCTCTTTCTCGTGCACCCTGAAGAACGAGAACGATCCACCGGCAAAGGGAGAACGCAAGAAGCGGCCACGACGCTATTGGCCACCATCGCGATTTATCACTGTGCTCGGATGGTACGAACGGGAAACGAATCGTTCCCCGGAGCACCCGACCAATAGGAGTTCCGTATCTCGTTCCGCCGACACTTACCGCAAAGCGTATTGGTATCCGTGCAAAAACCGCGCAAAAACAATTTCGGCCGAATGCCAATCGCGGCGACTCCCCTATCT
>NW_017100231.1:1559506-1614600 GCF_001263275.1 Habropoda laboriosa | reverse complement strand
CGACAGCCGATTGCCAAACGCTAGGGGGTCGGAATAGCTCAAGAATGGAGAGATGATTCGATTTCAGCTGGGAAGATCGATGCTTCGCCTGGTTGCTTGCTCCTCGAACGGTATTATTTAGCGTGCAACGGAATGATCGAATGTCTCTGCGAGCTTCCATTTTTTCCCATTCATTCTTCGTTATTCTGTTTGAAACTCCACTCTGGGATAAAAGTGACAATTTTTATTGTTGTTGAGTTTCACGATGAACTTCTTTTAGAACATTCTGAGATTCGAAAATGTGTGGGTATTGCGTCGGCTACTTCCACGATTAATTAAACTATGCGTAAAGGGTTAAGATTTTTGTTCAGTGTTATTCAAATTTTAGTCGTTTTTCAGCTTACTTGAACAATACACCGAACAATGTCTTATTTAATTGATAAAAGTCTGGTTCCTCGTAACGATCCTGGGTCACTAATGACCCACGTTGTAACACACGCATTCGAAACATTGCACAGCCGCCCGTGATTATCCTTTCAATAACGTAAACGACCCTTGTTTCCAGTTGCTTTCGCTAATAATACAGGCATGATGTATAAATGCAATTTAACCGTAGCGAAACGGTTAATAATTGCATTTCTCGCGCCTATGGACTCCCGTTTCTGCTGGGCGTTGGAATCCTGTCGTCGAACGTGTTTACGTATGATCGACGCCGATGACGTACGTGCTATAAATACGTCTACCTCTTGTTTCATTCATCGTGCACCCGTAATACTGTTCGCAGGAGTTTGTTTTGAAATCGAGGCCTGGCGAAAGGAGAGTTCCGCTTTGTTTACGAAGGGGCTGCTCTCTTTTTCCATTTTTTCCACGTGTTTTAAGTTTCGGAAATTTTCCTGGAACACCTATTTTTATATTCAAATATTCATGGTATGCGTCGATTTAAGTCGAGCTGAAAATTGGTGAAGTGAAAGGGAACAGGCAGGGTAGCGTGTTTCATTTAACTATAGGAAATATTTTTATATAGTACATTTAATAAAATTGTCGCTCATTGAAGAATGTTTGATAAAAAAACAGGATGTGCATTCCTCACTTTTTGCGAAATAAATAAATTTAAAAATTGTTTAATTTCAACCAAATTGAATTCAGTGTGCAACGCTTCAAATGAAAATTTGTTCTCCGGTGCACATAGTCGAGCGTTTAAATGTACCATTTTCGGTACATACCTCAACCTCGTTTTTTGGCAAGAATTCTCGTATATTTTCGATATCGCCAAAGTTACTTGTTCGTTATACAGTGCATTTTATAGTTTCGAAATTTTGCTTTACGAATAAATAAATTCCAAGCTCAAAAATACATAATTGTGATATTTGCCAAACTGGTAATGACACTTGCTCAAAAACGGCTCGACAAGGAACGTGTTAACCCTCGTCCAGCCAAGGTCGGGTCACTTTTAACCCATGTTTTAACCCATAGCTCAATTTGATCGCTGTAACACAAATAAATGACTGCGTGGAGAGTTGTAACGTCTTTAGTCAGACAGTATTGAATACAGACGTGTTAACCCTCGTCCAGCCAAGGTCGGGTCACTTTTAACCCATGTTTTAACCCATAGCTCACTTTGATCGCTGTAACACAAATAAATGACTGCGTGGAGAGTTGTAACGTCTTTAGTCAGACAGTATTGAATACAACAGCGAGAAGAAAAGATCGAAGAAGCTAAATAACAGCAAAAATATGTTCGAGATGCTACAAATTCATAGGAAACGATATCAAATACAGCTCAAAATGTATAACATGCCTAAGACATACATGTTCACAACATACGATAAAGAAAAGTACAATTTTATGTACACGATGTACGTAAACAAAGCAAATAATATATTTATAAAACATTTATATTTCTTGTTATGAGATATTTATTACCCAAAGATTAGTTCTGAAATACATATAGTAAAAATTCCAGTATGGGTCAAAAGAGACCCGGCGTTGGCATGCCGCGTCACTGTTTTCGGTCGGCCGTTCTGTGGTTGTATAACACGTGATAATAAGTTCAATAGCAATATATTTTATAACAATAATTTCATAATAACTATAAACACACATAAAAACGGTCTCTTATCATATCTCGCAATAAATTCTCACGTACTCACTGATATCAATAACAACGCGGTTCTACTGTTTTACTCCCTGTTCTTCTGTATGATCCGCTCGTTCTCCAAATCTCGAGACGATTCGACAAACACACTACGTTCAACGCCATCACTCACAACATATTATTAAACCAATTCCACATGTTCGAGGGTTAATTGAACTCGAACAGTAGCTCAACGCACCGTCATCTCTCACTTCCCAAAACACCTTTGCAAACCAAAAAAAAAAAAAAAAAAGAGAAAGCAAGAAGCAGAACAAAACTGCAACAGCAAAATCCCTCTTAATCACCACCTGCTGGAAGAACCCATCTCTCCTCGAGAAAACTCTCACCTATCCAATCGAAACCCACCCACCATCCATAACCATAATTGCTTCCTAGATCAACAAGCCGACCAACAGCCACGCAGGGCGCATCAATAACATCGAGCTCGGGTAACCAATCCTCCTCAGGCCGCGGCAAGACACGACACACGGTCTGCGCGCGCGGAAACAATTTCGCGGCGATATCCTGGCGCGGTAGCCAAGGGATCGATCGCGAGCCGACTCTGCTCGTAATTTGAATACAAAGGTCCCGAAGCGGCGATACGATCGATGCCAGATAGAGAGAGAGAGAGAGAGTTCCCGTTTCTAACGTTCCAATCAGAGCCGCGGCTCACGGAATTCCAGGTTGCACGAGAGCTTTGCTTCCAGAACGACGCGAAATTTCCCGGATAAACCCCTTTCTACCTATATTTGTGTTTGTGTAACCTGGTTCCATCGGTGTAAGTAGTAAAGAGAGAGAGAAAGAGAGGGGCAAGAGAGGTCTGCCCGTAGATCAACCGGTTTTCGATCGCGTTTTGAAATATGTAATCAACGGCCGTGATTTATCCTCGCGTCCTGATTACTATCCTCGGCCCGGCTGTTCGGCCCTGATCCGCGCCGCGCACACCGCGATATCGCCCGTTTACCGGAAACGCCGCGCTCTTTCGTTCCTGTACACGGCCCCGTTGCTGTTACGGGTCATTGGTCAGAGATCATCGGCGTTTCTGGCTAGCATGGATTCGGGGACGTGGTTCGAAAGGCCTCGATGTTCGTAAGATCGAGCCGGTGTTGCGGTTCGTGATGCTCCAGTGAATGCTCCTGGGGAAGAGTTTTAGGTTGAGGTGAGTGGAAGGTGTTGAACGTTGGGGGAAAAGTAATTTTGTAGGGTTTTGTTTGAATAGATGGATTTTACTCGATAATTAGGGGAACTATTATACTTGTATGGATATTGAACCCTTTAAGTTCGAGTAGAACTCCAGAGTCTCGTACATTCTGACGAATTTTTGTCATCTCTTTAAGTTCGGGAGTGTTTTAAATTTGTAGAATTTTTTTTAAGGAGTAAAATAGTCTATACGAAAATGTGAAAATTGTGGATTTCTGGTATCGAACTCTGAAATTCCACTTTTTAGGGGTAAAGTAATCTACTTTATAGGAAAATGTGAAAATTGTAATGAATTTTGTAAAATTTTGTTTGAACAGATGGATTTTACTCGATAATTAGGGGAACTATTATACATGTATGGATATTGAACCCTTTAAGTTCGAGTAGAACTCCAGAGTCTCGTACATTCTGACGAATTTTTGTCATCCCTTTAAGTTCGGGAGTGTTTTAAATTTGTAGAATTTTTTTTAAGGAGTAAAATAGTCTATACGAAAATGTGAAAATTGTGGATTTCTGGTATCGAACTCTGAAATTCCACTTGGACTTAGAGGGTTAAATAACTGTACGAATAGGCTGTAAGGGTGATAGCAATGTCTCTTAAATTGTCTTTCACCCTTTCTCTCTATTTCTCCATTTTTAATCTTTCGTTCACGCGGTATTCCCAAGTACTCAGTTTCAGCCACTTTTTTTTCGCACTTTTATCGTTCTAACTCAAACACCCTTCGTTCACGCAACTATCTCTCCAGACTAAACACTTAACAGACGTTCTTCCACCCCCACAATATGACGAGATTCAGCTGGAGAGGACAGAGCGAGAATGTAGATAGTAGAATTGATAAAAAGTGTGATGCTTTAGTATTTGAAAAACCTGCCTCGACGTATAAACTGACACACATTACCACGGGTATATTGAATTTTCAAAAAGAAAAACAGGACACCGCGGTAAAATTGTATATCATGCTCGAATCGCAAGAAACTTACTTTCTCGTACTACAAAATCTCGTATAATAATGTGTCTAATAATACCGAATTTGCCAGTGTGTTTCAGTGTATATCGTTAAGAGATTATGGTACTTTTACCAAAGTGATAGATCATAACCATTACCTTAATGATCAAGTGTGCAGGATGCATCAAGATAAATTAAGTCAAATTAGTTGTAATAACATCCTTCCTATACAATCGCAAATTACACGCTAATATTAGAAGAGCATAATATCAACGTAGCAAAAGAAAAAAGCAACGACTCTCTGAACGGAAGATCAAGCAAGCTATTCAACCAATTAAATCACATCGAACACGCTATCGATGTCACGGAGATCATCTGTATTCTGCTTACAGAATCACGCTTGATACAATAATACAATCGGAATATCAGCGTATTCTGTCAGAGCAATCGTGTAACACTTCGAATAATCCGAACGGGGCTTTCCATTCGAACGGGGGGATGGTCGAGAGGTGGAATTTTGAGAAAGGCACCGCTGAAAATTACACCGCGCTTATTCCCGCTGAGTGGATATAATGCCGTTGTCCAATGACGTGTGCTCGCGTCGAGATCGTAATTAAACAGAGTCGCGGCATAAATGCTCGTCTGATTAAGCGGTTGTCGCCTGAATCGGCTCGTTAATTTGACATTCGTCGAACGTGGAGAGTCGTAGACCCTCTATCTCGCTCTCTCTCTCCTCTCGTGTTTGTTATTTCCGTGACTGGATGGGCCTGTATCGAAATCGCTTGCATTGTTTCGTTTGCCACCAATCGCAACATTTATTCGATCGACGTTGTAAAATTCTGTTTTATATCGATACCACGATTTTCTTGCTCGCGATTTGTATTTATTACGATTTGGCCTGTTTCGGACACCCAAATGGCGCACTTCGAACACGTCTTGCTCGTGTTCATTCGTCGTTATCGTGGGAAGTGAGGAAAAATTTGAGGGATCAAGGTGGAATTGAAGTCGTTGAAACTTTAAGTTCGTAGGTAAGACTCTCTATTAACCCTTTGAGTGCTGCGGACACATATCGGTGTGGATTATGGGCACATATATGCGTTTGTGAATTTTTTCGATTTCCCGCGTAGTATAGTTACAATTATCTTTATACGAGATGAATACAGGTGTGTTTCTTAGCTGCCTATGAAGAATACACGTGTGTTATTTAATTTGGTGTGAAAGAATTACAGTTCACACTAGGAAAACGGTATTTGGTCCGCAGCGATCGCTATCGTTGGGTGCGCGCCGTCTATGCGGAGAGCTTTGGCAGAGAGTTTTCAGCACTCAAAGGGTTAATTTCCTCACTGTTGTTGCTTCTGTTATTGATTCACGTTGTTACAGTAAACCTTCCTATAATGCTGTACTCTCATAACGCGGAGCAAACATTGCGACGGCTCTCCTATAACGCGGTACTTTTGAAACGCTGTTTTCGTATAACGCGGTTTCTATATAACGTGGAGCAAAGATTAAGACGGCCCTTTTATAACGCGGAGCAAAATTAAGACGGTCGTCCTATAACGCGGAGCAGAAATTGCGACGGCCCTCCTATAACGCGGAGCAAAATTTTGGAGGGCTCTCCTATAACGCGATACTTTTGAAACGCGGAGCAAAATTTGGGACGGCTCTCCTATAACGCGATACTTTTATAACGCGGAGCAAAAATTGCGACGGCCCTCCTATAACGCGGAGCAAAATTTTGGAGGGCTCTCCTATAACACGGTCGTCCTATAACGCGGAGCAGAAATTGCGACGGCCCTCCTATAACGCGGAGCAAAATTTGGGACGACTCTTCTATAACGCGGTACTTCTGAAATGCTGTTTCCATATAACGCGGTAGTCTTATAACACGGTTTCCATATAACGCGGAGCAAAAATTGCGACGGCCCTCCTATAACGCGGAGCAAAATTTGGGACGACTCTTCTATAACGCGGTACTTCTGAAACGCTGTTTCCATATAACGCGGTAGTCTTATAACACGGTTCCCATATAACGCGGAGCAAAAATTACGACGGTCCTCCTTTAACGCGGAACAAAATTTTGGACGACTCTCCTATAACGCGATTTCCATATAACGCGGAGCAAAAATTGCGACGGCCCTCCTATAACGCGGAGCAAAATTTTGGAGGGCTCTCCTATAACGCGATACTTTTGAAACGCGGAGCAAAAATTGCGACGGCCCTCCTATAACGCGGAGCAAAATTTGGGACGGCTCTCCTATAACGCGGTACTCTGGAAACGCGGTTTCTATGTAACACGATAGGCTTATAACGTTATTTCTCTATATACGTATAATAAGAAGTCAATTAGCTTAAGCAGTCTCTCAGTTAAATTAAACCCTCCTATAACGCGGTACGAATTAATCGCGTTACAGGTGGACGGCCCTCCTATAACGCGGAGCAAAATTTGGGACGGCTCTCCTATAACGCGGTACTCTGGAAACGCGGTTTCTATGTAACACGATAGGCTTATAACGTTATTTCTCTATATACGTATAATAAGAAGTCAATTAGCTTAAGCAGTCTCTCAGTTAAATTAAACCCTCCTATAACGCGGTACGAATTAATCACGTTACAAGTGAGTCGACTGTATTTCCCCCGAATTTTTCCCAACAGTGATCAGCAACGAACCGCAACGCGACGCTTTTTCATCGATTGATCGGCCTTGATCCGGATCCACGCGGCTGCAAAACAATTTGCAGTCGGCGTGAAAAGACAACCGATCACGCATCCGGAATAATAGAACAGTGAAATGTCACGGTTAGCAAGCCGGATGACGCCATTCTTCCGTTCGACTACTTTGCGTATTCGTTGCTTGCGATTCCGCTCTGCGTGTCGATGACATAAGAGGCGCCTTGTTGTTTCGCACGCACGAAACGCGCTCGTTTAGAACCCTATCAAACGGGAACGATCGTTCGTTTTACCATTCTTTGTTTTCCTCTCTCTCTCTTTTTCACCTTCTATTTTTATCTCTATTTTCGACCTATTTTTCCCAAGCGGCGCTATTCTGGTGCAACGATTATACGGAAACGCGCGACGGTTACGCAACGCGCGTGTATCGTTCCTTGAAACGAACGAGTGGTACAGTATACACGCCATTACCGCGCAATAATGCGGTCATTAATTAAAAGCTATTTATCGGCCAGCTCTGCACGGGCTGCGTGGAAAGGAAACTAATTCACGTGTAATGAGCTTTACAACGATCAATTCGGGGGACGGTTAATTAAAGAGTAATTACCGGGGAAAAATGATTTCGTCGATGGTGACATTTATGCTATCGATCAGATCACCGCCTTTTCTTAATGAATCTCCCTGTACGGAATTGGATATCGATACCGTCGTAAAAGCGGCGTAACAGGGACGATAACGGTGAGGTGACTTTCCAATATGATATTGAACGACAAAAAGCTGTCTGGAAGCAGTAATTCGATTAAAATAATGATACCATCTTTTCTGCTTCTTCTTCTTCTTCTTACTTCCAGATGTCTCGATGTTTTCTTGCTCCCTCGAGGAATTACTCGAACCTCCCAATCTGTATGAAATGTACAGTTACGCGCAAAAATATTCGAACGCTGTTAATTATGCAAGGATTGGGTTCGCGATTTTGCAGTACTTATTGTATTTTAGGATTATCTGCATTTTCGTAAATGATATGGTAATGCAAATTAATCGAAATTGCGTGCAATTACTGTGTCACACAAATATTTGGACATTTAGCAATAATTAATATTTTGAATATTCGTATTTTTCATATTCGTAATGTTTCAAATATGCATATTAATTTTTTAACTATTGGCCATTCGAAGACAAAACGATTTCTGCCTGCAATTGAATCTATACCCTTAACAGTCACTATGTATAGTCGGTGGAAGAAATATTGCGAGCTCGTAAATTGAAGCGTTAAATATAAACAACGCAACGAGTTCAATATCATATTTTTCATATTCATAATGTTTCAAATATGCATATTAATGTTATTTTACTACTGGTCACTCGAAAACAAAACGATTTCTGCCTGCAACCGAATTTGCAGCCTTAATAGTCACTGTGTATTAAGTAGAAACAAAGCAACGAGTTCAATATTTCAAATATTTCTGCCTGCACCGTGTTTAATGGTTGTTTCGTTAATAAAAATATTTCTGTGAGCAACTGTACAACAGAGAGAAGATTCTCGCAGAGTAAACTGCTTTCGTCGTGCAAATTTTTACGTCGAACGTTTGAAACTGCGCAACAATTATACAAAACAGGGTCTCACACCTATATTATACGTACATATGTACACGTATAGTATCACAGGAAAAATATTCTCTTCGTCAGAAACGTCGAGACAAGCTTGGACGACTGATCGTACCTCTCGCAGCTGTCTTATCGCTGGAAGGGGGCCTGAATCTACTACGGGAAATTCGAAATTTGTTTCTCATCGAATTCACTTTGTCACGTATCGATCATCCGTGCGTGTACCTGCGCACACGCGCGGGAAACATTCGAAACGGATCGAAAATCGAGGCATGTAAAGCTCTGTTGTCGAAACGATACTAGCGTTCCGACATTCGATCGTTCTTTTCAAGTGGCAGCGTGTTGTTTCGACTTGAGTGCCTGTCTAGGGTTGCAATTCTGTTAGAACTGTGTTTTTCGGGAGAAATAGGGCAGCTTTTGAGCAGTTGCTTTTTTCTACAGCACAGGTACTTCAATTTTTAAGTAATAATTCATGTGGCGGTAAGGATGTTTGGCTAGTAACTCTGGATCGATGGCTGGAAAATTCAGTTTATCGCATGGAATGCATTGCACAAACTTATAAAAATTGAACACAGATGCGTGGAATCCTTTAATTATTTTTTGAGCAGCTGTGTCCCGTGGCATACCCACGGGATCTTGGCCTTCCCTTTGTCATGATTTTGACCGTATTGAATAGCACGGGTGGCTAGCAATTTGTACAAGGGACAACCTCCGAAGTGCAAATAGCAAGCACGTTTATGACACGCAAGCCAGTAGAGTCGTTTTTGAGAGTCGATTTATTTTTATCCTGCAATTGTATTTCTTCGAGTTTCTTCGTCCTCAACGACTAATTGCATGTGCCATAGACGTGAATTTCCAAAGGGTCATCGAGACCGGGCCCAGTGACCGTCGACCAGGTCAGGCCGCAGGATCCAAGCCAAATTTCCCACATAACGTCTTCCACCTCCCCTGACACCACCTCTCCTGCCCGGAATAGGACCGGCTCACGAGTTTCCCTCGACTCGGAAATTCGTGAGAGAGTCAGTTCACCACCAGACATCAAAGAGAAACATCGTAATCTCTAGTTCAACGCACATCATCCACACCACTAATCCATCATTCAACTGCTTCGTTAAAATAGTCTACTACGAATTATTTCATTCACGTTTAAACTTCATCATCACACCCCTAATATCCTTATAACCTTAAACGGTCGTAAGGACATACGCGTATTCTCGTCAGAAACAAGCTGTGTTTTTCAGTATCACAGGTACTGCACGTTCATGATTTTTTTCACAAGTTTTCATTGAGCAGAACAAGAGAAATGGAGCTTAAACTATAAATTGCATTTCACCCTGTAACTACCATAATAGTAGGGGTACCAGCTTGATACTTGGCAGAAAGGGTTTTCTTCGAGTGGTCTATCGAATGATATGCACCAAGATCGATTCGGTTTAGGGGCACTTTTCCCATGCTTATTCGGCTAGACCCTTTTTGAAGAACATCCGATTTGCAATCTTTCCTACAGCAAAATCACCTCCGAGTGCAAAGGGTTAAAGTAACGCGGAGTTATTGTAAAGAAACTGAAAAAAAGAATTCGAGAGCGCAAAGGGTTAAAGCAGCTAAACCATTTCCATTCTCCGTTCAGTTACAATCGTACGAAGCTCGATCTGGCGCGAATCGATCATGTAAGATCAACCACGATAGGTATACATTAAAAAGCAATTTCATCGGGGATTGTTTGCCCGTGCGTGGATTTGTTACGATTAAGAAAGACAAAGAGAGAGAGAGAGAGAGAGAGAGAGAGAGAGAGAGGGAGTAGGAGAAGGGAACAATGAGGCTGTCAATAACCGTAGGCGTGCTGGTGGACTGCTCGCGTCCCGTACATGTACGTGATCTATAAATTGGAAAACAAAGCGATCTCGCGGGCAGGGGATCGTTCGTTTCGCGACGATGTTTGGACGCCAAACAAGCGCGGTACCATTTCGCAGCGGACAACACCGTATCGAGTGCCATTATCGACCTGGCGTCCGTAAACAAGCGGCCCGTTTTTTAACAGGCTTGACCCCGCGAACGAAGAGTTCCAGCGAGAGGTATCGATTTAATAAATCGAGCGCAGCAGAGGGCTCGGATACCCTGCGAAACGGGTTGCTTGTCTGCTAGAACGAGCTCGCCAACTTTCGTAATTCTTCGTGAATCGTGTGCCGAGATACTCGCACGATCGATCGAGTAACATATTTCATCAACTTTGTTCAAATGTGTACGTGTTTATCGACGATGCAGCGTGCCTTCCTTGGCTTCGGTGTTCTAATTAACAGTTTTGACCAGCTGAGAAAAATCAGGTCTTTTAACACATCGAAGGGAGACGTGAATCGATCTCTTTCATTTTTTAAGCTTTGGTGACGAGAAACGTGAGTAAATTAAAAAAAAAAAGAAGAGAAAGGGTGTTGATAAATTTTTAACGCGTGAACTAAGGCTGTATACATCTGTGAAACAGTTGGGATAAATAAATTATACTGTTTCTAGAGTAAAAATAGCGGAAAAATAAAAAATTGCTAAATTGATAAAATTGAACATTTTATTTAAGGAGGGTAGTATTGATATTCTATGATTTGTGTAAAGTATCAATTAAAATTTCACGTTTTTACTAATATTGAAAAGTAGGTGTTTAATTAAAGTCAGCGGTGACTTGGTTGTCTTTTCACATCGAAAGATAGAAATTAATATTTCTGTTTTAATAGCATTCATCTAAAGTTTCTTCAGTAGAAAAACAATTTTCCTCTTGTTAGAAGATGTCGACAACTGAATTAAATAAAGAGGATCAACATAGCTGTACCTACCTAGTGTTATCACGTACCCCACGTTCCTTAGAAATAGAATTCATTCCCTGTGATCTCATAAGCGGATTCATAATCGTATAATCGGATCTAACCATGTTGAAACAGTGTGCATAACAAAATTCACGTTCGAAAATTTCTCCAACACGAACTTGTATCCAGTTATACAACTATAATATCATTAACTAAAATCCGTGCAAAAAGTTGTCTCGAACTCTGAATGAAAACCTGTCTTTGACGTAAAGCGACCGAAATTCTACTTGTACCATCATTCACTGGCAAGCTGTTCCTTAATTTGCACCTCCAAAAATTGGTCTTGAATTCTGAAGGAGGTCTTCAAAATGAAGGGACCGAAAATTTATCTCGAACTCTGAGAAACGAACTTTAGAGGACCAAGATTCTCCTTACGCTATTATTCGCTGAGAAACTATTCCTCAACTTATACCTTCAAAAATTGGTCTGAAACTCTGAAGGAGTTCTTCAAAATAAAGGGATCGAAAATTTATCTCGAACTCTGAAGTTCTAACTCTAAAATAAGAGAACCAAACTTTTACACCTCCATCCATTGAAAAGCTATTCTTCAATTTTCACTTCCAAGAATTGGCCTCAAATTCTGAAGGAGATCTTCAAAATAAAGGGACCAAAATTCTACTAATCATCCACTGACAAATTATTCCTCACCTGAAAGAGCAAGACATTCAACAGGGTAACAAAGGAGCCGACATCAGTCCAAGGTGTCGGGCGGCGATCCGCGTGAAATCAGGCGACGATGAGACACACCTCTTGGGAGGAGAGGAAGAGAGAGACCGGCTTTTCGTCTCTAGTAAAACCGCGTGTTTGACATGCCAGATTTAAGGTATCCGCTCGCGACAACCACGGAATAATAATGTTCCCGTGGAAGTGAGCTACGAGGGAGACGTGTCTGCTGAAGATAGGCTTGGTGAACGCGCTCCGAAGATCTGCCACGTACGATCGCGCGTCTCGACATCGCTGGCACATATTGAAAGTCTTCGCTGCAGCTTTGATCGCGATTTTCGGATATTCGCGTCGCCGTTCCTCCGAGAAAATCCAACGAGTTCTCCACGGTGCAAAATGCTTTTTGGCAGCGTTCGAGCAGATCTGATCGAGGAACGATCTCGAGATGATCGTGAGCGATCGAACGCGCATTACTATCTTGTCGAAGATCGAACGGAGAATTGATGGGAACGTAACAACGTGGAAGGAGAGAGAAACTGAAGTAACACTTGCAATGTTTTTCCAGCTGATTACGCGACGACGAGAATGATCTATGGCTAAAATTAAACTGGTTTATTCACGTTCGTGTGAATGAAGTACGGAGTGCAAATTCCAGACAATCGAGCATGCAGGAAACGAGGTCTAAAGATATAAATTGCAAAAAGATACCTAGCGAAGTGCTAATTTTCTAGGTTTTTGTCATTTTGCATTTCCGTTCCTGTAAGTGGAGTCACGTTACAAGTGGAAGACGCGTATTACCCAATAATCACAGGCTTCGAAATTTTTAAACATGACTCGCAACATTATCTGAACGTCGCTATCTTATTTTTCCATCGGTTGATTTAGTAAACAAGGTGGATCAAATTTTCTAATTATGCAAAATCTAATCCGTATACCGTGCAACTATCGCGACCTTGCGTACGTAAAATTATCAACGAATAGAATCATCTGTAATAATAAAAATTCTAACGTTCAGCTGAAAGTGCCAAAATTTTCGTCCGACCTAGAACTCTCTTCGACCGTGTCGCGGAAAGCTGAATCAACGATCGCTTCGCGACGTTACAGATACGAAAGAAATGCACAGAAGTGTATTCGAGCGAGCTTGATTCTTGTTTTAACGACCGTGTGAAAGAAGGTTGGAGAGCAAAGGGTGGAAAAGGTCGAGAGTATCCGGTGCGTTTGCTAGCGAAACAACGTGCAAGGTCGCGGCGGGAAATTCAAATGTCGCGAACCTTCGTACCACGAAGAAATCCTCTCTCTCTCTCTCTCTGGTGGCTGGGTGACCGAGTTTCCGAGTGTCGCGATTATCGAAGCCGTGTCTTTCGTTTTTGTCGCTGGTTCCTTTGCCCTCGGCGCTGAATCGACCCGCTATAATTCATCAGCTCCCTCCGCGCGGAAAGAAAGAAGGAGAACCCGTGAACCGTGAGCGCTGCGACGTTTAAACGATCAATCGGGGGGAAGAATCATCTCGAGGCTACCCGTGACCGATATTCCACGGAGGATTGTGAAGAGCTGAGAGGTGAACTTTACGACCGTGCTCTTCGGTGGGCAAAAATATGCCGAGAGTATCGAAGGTCGTGCGGTGGCGCGATCGTAAAAATATTTTACAGGTGCAACTGGGGCGGAAAATTCGTTAATTAATAGTACACACCAGGCTGGGGAGTGTTCTTAATTGATTCTTAGTTGCGCAATAATTGTTTCTCCGTTACGACGATGCCTGTGACAATGGAGATTCTTCGGTAACAATGGGTATTCAGTGTCAACCGGTGACGAGGCTAGAATGATTAATTACGTAAAGTTGGTAATGGGGATAACTCTGAATTAGCGATAACTAGACTGCGGAGTTTTGTGCAAATTCGTATTTTTATGAATGCAGTTTAAAAAGTGGAAGCTAGATAGGAAATTGTTTTATTCGTTAAATAATACATTTTCATTTATTATGCGTATTCTGTGCATTTTTGAGCCTTCAAATTTTCCATGAACGCATAAAAATCCGCGGTCTGGTGGTAACTTTAAATAACGCGTAGAAAAGTATTTAACCCTTTGACTGCTATCGGCGACTACAGTTGTTCAATAGTAAACGACCACACTATCGGCACTTTTAAATATTACATTTGTATATTCTCGATTTTACAAATATAAAATGTAAAAGATTGGCCAGAAAAGCAAATTTTAGCGGTAAATTAATTCGTGAACATGTTTTATAACTTGATCGCACACAGCGACCATTTTACTTCCGTGTGACCAGCAGTGAAAGGGTTAAGAAGGGATCGATGTGTTTTTCGAAAGAAAATCTAAAATAAAGGAAGCATTTTCAATTTACCGCTCTTGATTTATTTGCTACGCTCTACAAATGTACGAACATCTCTTCGACTTCTACCATTTCAACCTGAGAACGTAGCGATTCCGAAATAATCCCAGTCTGGAGCACATGGCAAAAAGTCCTTCAGCTAGCAACTGTGCACAAGAAACAGCTAAAAATCTCGGTGCAATAGTCCTCTCTGCGGAAAACAAATATTTACACAGCGAAACTGAATTAAACGCGCTAAAACCTCGAAACGAAATTCGAAAAAGAAGAAAGATAGAGAGAGGGAGAGAGAATACGCTCTCGTACCGTCGATACCACGCTCTCTTTTTCGTTTCACGGTATAATTAGCCGAGTTCTTGCGAGTGCTCCACAATGGCGGCGGCGCGCAGCGAAAGAACGGTTAATTAAAGGGCGAGCCGGAAATCACGTGGCCGTATAACCTGGGCAGATGCTCGTCAACTTATCTGCGATGAGTTCAAGAACATCGTTCGGAAAGCTGCTCGGTTCTTTGATCCAACG
The DNA here is from genome assembly GCF_001263275.1 of Habropoda laboriosa. Classification (NCBI taxonomy): domain Eukaryota; kingdom Metazoa; phylum Arthropoda; class Insecta; order Hymenoptera; family Apidae; genus Habropoda; species Habropoda laboriosa. The sequence goes on along the minus strand of NW_017100231.1, from coordinate 1,599,690 downwards.
AAGCCACAGAGCCCGTATATATATATGTAACTTATATATATCGATAGCGTTATTTTCGAATCGGAATAGTTTCACGGCAGGAAACGACGCGAAGGTTTCCGGTGTCACGAGTTTCAATTAAAACGTCGCTGAAACGGAAAAATGTTGATGCCTCGCGTCGTTTCACCCGTATGGCAATTACACTGAAACGGTCAGAGGTGGCGGAGGAGGGAAACGGGAGGAATAAAAACGTGTTTCGCGCGACGCATTTCGCCGTCCCTCGTTCGAGCAGAAAATTATATTTTTCCGAGCTCGACCGTTTTTCGCGCTCGATTTCCTCGTTAAAAATTACAATTTAATAACGAAATGAGAAGCACCGAAGCACTAGTTATTCCTAGCTCGCGTCCCTTTCATTGCGCTGGACGCTTCATGGAAATCGAGGGACATTTTGGTTAAACACTGGGACTAGCCACGGAAAAGCTTTTTTTCGGTGAATGAAAGAGGTTGTGATAATATGATTTATTGTTGTTGTTCAGCGCGCACGTAGTATTTATGTGTTTTATTTTAAACTATACTCGATACGCTTCAAGCGGTAAATTAATAGCAGCTTGAATATTTGGGGGTTTGATGCAAGATATACTACAGTTACCCCTTCACTCAATTTAATAATATAAATATTGTAGTTGCAGCGCGGTATTACAATTTTTACAGAGAAATGTGTTTTTAGTTGAATGTGTACTTGTGTATTAACTTGTAATTTTTCCGTTTATCTTAATTTATATGTTGTATACAATTTTTTGGCGGGGGTGAGGAACGCGGATTGGTTCTTGAGAAATTCTGGAAATAGACCCGGAAGGGGTTGCTATTTTTCTATTGGATCCCCATTTTTGCTAGAGTCACCAGCAAGGTGACCGCCTACGATTCATCGTGGATCGCCAGGTACCGAAGGGACTCTCGGGTGACGTCCTTGTATTTGTGTTGTTAAACATTGTAACATTTTTGGCTTCTGATTCGCAAGTGGTTGTCTCATTTTAGCGGTGATTTGAAATTATGAATTTCAGTGGATGTTAGAGTACAGTAGATTTTAGTGGAATTCGGTAGATTTCCGTAGAGTTTAGTCGAATTAAGTAGATTTCCAAGGATTTTAGTCGATTTTAGTCGAATTTCGTTGATTTTGGTAGGGTTTGGTAGATTTTGGTGGATTAAAGTACAGTAGATTTTAGTAGAATTCAGCAGATTTCCGTAGATTTTAGTCGAATTCAGTAGATTTCCAGGGATTTTAGTTGAATTTAGTTGATTTTAGTAGGCTTTGGTAGGTTTTATTCAATTTTGGTAGATTTTGATAGATTTCCATGATTTTGGTAGATTTTTATAGATTTCGATAGATTTTGGTAGATTTTGGCAAATTTCGATAGCTTTTGGTAGATTCTGGTAGATTTCGGTAGATTTCGGTAGAGTCTAGTGGATTTCGATAGGCTTTCAGCAAATTTCCGTACGGTTCACATTGCATAAGCGTCCTAATACACACGAACGGGAGTGTAGACTCCATAAAAACACTTTGTCTCGTTGAATTAAAGTACCGTTAACGTCCCTGTTCTACGACACACCCCGCCACCCATGAATCTCCGTTCCCGTGGTCGTACGTATTCGTAATAGCGTCTTTTTCATCTCGTCTCCCGGTCTCTGTCCGCGTTAGTCGCACAGCTGCTTCGAAAAGGAGCCGCGAGGCGTACACGGTCGCGGCGCATGCTTGACCTTTCGTACGCGTCCGTATACGCGGCTGGATAATTTGTAACGCGGTTTTGCCGGTCGGCCTCGGCAAAAAGCAACCCCGGGAGAGGCGAGCACCTTTTTCCTACGTTCGACCGGCTCCACGGCTACGGAAAGCCGTGGCAGGTTGCTTGCTTGCTTGCTCGCACGCTTTTATCGCTGTCCGCTTCGCGCCGCCTTGCGTTTATCGTCCGCCAGCAGACAACGCTCTTTTGCATGGAATTCGGATCGTTTACAGTCAGAGAATTCTAGATGGTTAGCTGATTTTTATAGAATTTTTTAAAGGATTAGCAAATGAACTTGTGGAAAAGCTTGTGGAAAAATCGGTAGTGTTGGGAAAATTGATAAATTGAAATTTGAGGGATAGTATTGTGGAACGGAATTTTTTAGAATAGTATTCATATGAAAATGACATGTTTGTTTATTAGTAGTTATGTGAGAATGAAATTTTTTTAGAGTAGTATTTATACGAGAATGAAATTTTTTAGATTAATATTTATATGAAAATGAAATTTTTTAGAATAGTAGTTATATGGGAATGACACTTTTTAGAATAGTGTTTGCACGAGAATCAAATTTTTCAGAACAGCATTTACATGAGAACGAAATATTTTAGAACAGTATTTACACGAGAGTGACATTTTTTAGAATAGAATTTATATGAAAATGAAACTTTTTAAAATAGTATTTATACGAGAATGAAATTTTTATAGAATATCTAGTATTTATTTGAGAATGAAATTTTTTAAGAAAGCACTTATACGAGAATAAAATTTCATCCCTTCTGAATAGCAGGGTAGAAAATGGCAGATCTATTCAAGCTATTGGCAATGTGCAAAATTATTATAGACAATACTGAGGTTAGCTTTAATAATAGAGTATACTCAATCTTTGTATTATTTCACTCTGCTTATTTCTGTTTTATTTTCTTTCGCATAATATACAAAGTGATCCACCTAACGTGACCATCTAAATTACTTTCGTTATTAGCGAACAGATCAAAGTTCAATTTTTGTCATAACGAAGATACGGTTTCAAAAGATCTCCAACGTGTATTTATTGGTTTTTTAAGTTCAATATGAAGAGGTTAATGTTCGAAAGCCGCCAGCGATGTTTATATTCTTCCTCGCGAACCGGTGAATCCACACGAATATAAACTATTTCGGGTATTTTCCTGTCTGCGTCAACCTCTTAATATGTAGATACCTGTCTGCTTTGAGATTCGGCGTTCAATTCGAAATTCCAGCCGCGTATGAACTGATATTTGCATATTCTGCCCCTGGGTGCGTTGCTCCGGGAAAATATTCCCCGAATCGCGCGATTCTGCGATTATTTACTTTGACTGGGACGAGATCGATGTTGATTATGTGTTCACTTCCATATTTCTCTCTCTCTCTCTCTCTCTTTATTTTTCAAAACCTTCGCAGATTATTTTCTAATAATACTTCCTATCTTGTCTAAAAATATTCATTTCTCTCTCTCTCTTTGCATATAAACTTTCCCCAAAGTATAATAACTGCCGTGTCTCTGTGCGTCTAAAAATGAGAATAAAATTTGAATATCGCATAATCGTAAAAAAATGCACGGAAGATTTTAATTCGACTACCTGTTCACAATAGCAGAGTGCAGAGGGGAAGAAAAAATGTACGTGACGGGAGCCGCAGTAAGAGAAATTATGTTACGACAAAAGGAAGCGTTCCCTGGGTCGGCCATAAGCAAGGAGATATGTGAAGGAACCAATTTACTGCTCAACCTGCCCTATGAAACCGCAACGCGGTTCAGGGTATATTTCACTTTCATGGAAAGTGAATTTAGCGCTGGATTATTTCAGTCTCATCCAATCTCGCTGCTTGATTACACTTTATTGATTCCACTGGATTCCATTACGAAATATTCTACGCCGTATGTTCAACATTTTCGACAGGAACAAGAAAACGTCGAACTTGCGCGTCGAAGTATACATTTTCATGCGGCAAGTGGATTTTAAGTGAAAGAATAGAAAGAAATCGACGATCATGCTCCTTTTGAGAAAAATTCTAATTAAATTAATCGATTCAGCATTGTTTGAAAGTTTGGAAGTTGATAAATTGTAATTAAATTAATTAATTCAATGACATTTTTGAAATTTAACAAATTGCTCCTCAATAAAAGACAAATTATCAAAAAGAGTAATTGAATTGAGCAATTTGTAGGAGGTGGTCTGATGAACTTTACTCAAATCAGGATGTCGTGCAAAGTAGTTTATCTCGGACTCTTCGGCGTACGTCTGCTACCGAAGCTAAGAATCGACTCTCGTCGAATGGCAAAGATAAGGTGTTTGTCACTCGCCAAGAGGCGCAGGCCAAGCCATAAACCGTCCCAAAATGCCTACAAATTAAATTCTTTAATTCAATGTTGTTTGAAAGTTGACAAATCTTTTAAAAAGAATTCTACAATTTATTAATTAATTCAATGAAATTTAATAAATCGTTCCTCAATAAAAAAAAAATTATCAAAAAAAAAAGAATTGAATTCAAAAAATTAAATTAATTAATTCAACATTGTTCGGAAGTTGCCAAACCTTTTAAAAAATTCTACAATTCATCGTGAATAAATTCCAATTAAATTACCGTTCCTCGATAAAAAAAAGTTAAAATAAACTAATCAATTCAACGACATTGTTCAAGTTTAATAAATCGTTCCTCAACGAAGCAAGAAAAATTGTCAAAAAAAAATAAAATAAAATAATTGAATCGAAGAAATTAAATTCGGCGCGGTAAAGTCGGTAGTAAACGTGACAGGCAATTTTCTCCGGGCAAATGCACTTCCATCTCGCTGATAGATATCCGAGAATACGTTTTGTCCCGTTCGCGTGTCTTCCTAACAAGGATTTCGATTTCGTAGAAATTTTATTTTCCAAGTTCTCCGGGATGCTCCGTTTCCGCCGCGACACGCGAACCCATCGCGCTCTCCCTCGTCATGCAACACGCTCGTTCACCCCCTTCTTCCCCAAGTTATTCACGTGACCTCGCATCTTCCACGAATTTCGTTTTCAAGCACGCCTTAGACCTCTAATTTGCAGACTCTGAAAACCTGCTCCCCGTTCTCTCTCACGACCGAGGGATAGAGAGAAGTCGGGCAAGAATCGGATTCCACGAAGTGTGCTCGAGTTCGACCGCGGGTAATTTGCGAAATCTCGGCTAATTCGTCTGTTTTACACTCGAGAGAGGAGGAATCGTATTTCAGTGCTCGCGGTGATAGAGTTAAGCTGTTGTGAACACGAAAAGGATTTTAGAATATTTCATTCTTCTCCCCTTTTTTATTTTCAGGGGGGGAGGGGGGTGAGAGATTAAGTTTTGTCGTTTAATGTGAAATTTAATATTGGATAACTTGGAATGCAGATTCGATCTGTGACAGAAGCGAGACTTTTTCTCGAGGAAGTTTCTTCGTTCTAATTTTCAGTAAGAGGAGAACGTGTTATAAATCCGCCAGCTTCTAGAAAGTAACTTTAAGATTAGTCGAAGAGATTAGATTCCTGGTAAATGGCTGGGGAAATGAAAAATTCGGCATTCTGGTAATTGCAGCGCTGCCTCGGTGAACCGTTTAATTAATGAACTTTAATTAGAAGTCTATCGATTCCTGGTAAAAGACATTTCAGATTTGGAACAGTTGGTTGTAAAAGTTCGATTTAGAACAGTCACCGATCAATTAAGATCAATTAGAGTAAGAGGCAGTGCATCGGTGTTCTAAGTTAACTCTGTTAATTAATCTGGTTATTTGTCGTTTGTTTCAGGTAACGTCAGCTGAATTCATATTTTTATATATAGAAGATCGTAAAATATCGTGGAAGTTGGTATTTCACCGAAGCCGGAAAAAGTAAGTCACTCTTTTGTAGATAATATTTATTCATAAAAGATATTGAAAAGTATAGCTGTATATTTATTATAACTCAAGTAGTGCGATTATGAATTTATTCTAAACGTAAGTGCGCGAAATAACTACTATTACCTGCAAGTGACGCTATCAGCGCAATAGTGGCGTAACCCACAATTTTGGGTGATTTGACATTTCAGCATGAACCACCCCCTACACGGTAGAATTTTAATTTTACGGTGAGCTAGGTTGAAAATAGAAACTTCGGTAAATATTTCAGAATGTCAATAATTTTATTATTCGTAATTTTAAAACGAGGGTTTTGGGGTTGAGCCACTATTGCGCCGATGGCCTAAAAGTGTCGGCCACTGCTCGAAAACGATTTTCAAAATTACCTGTAGCCACTGTTGAGAAATAATTTCAAAATTACCTATTGCCGCTGCTCAAAAAATTTTCAAAATTAGCTGCTGCCGCTGCTCGAAAAGATTTCAAAATTAGCTGCTGCCACTGCCAAAAAAGATTTCAAAATTACCCGTTGCTACTGCTCAAAAATAATTTCAAAATTACCTATTGCCAGTGTTCCATCGTTTTGAACACACATTTCCCCATTAAACATGTCCTAAATAAACTAATTATCCACTCAAACAATTGTTTATCTTCCATTGCGACTAGTATCCCCAAAATCAAGGAACAATTCTCTCGAATTACTCGATGCTTCTGCCTAAAATATATTGCTCAGTTCGATGAAAATAATTAACACTAAATATGTCCTAAATAAACTAAATATCTGTTCAAACAATCATCCATCTTCCATTACGACTAATTCCTTAAAAATAAAGGAACAATGCTCTCTCCTTCCATTACGAACAGCTCGATGCCTGGGCTAAGACGTATTGCTCAGCTCGGCGAAAAATTAACACAAAACCCCTGTTCCTGCCTCTCCCAGAGTAAATTGACGTCTCGAGCCGCGTTCCTCGTGACTCGACACTTTTGCCCAGCTGAACGCCAGGACGATATTGAAATTATGCGCGCAATGCCCGAAGCGGCACGGCACAAAAGGGCCCCGGCAGGCCTCGCATAAATCGGCCAGGTCGAAATTCCTCGGGGCCGATACGCGCACGGAAATCTACGGTGAATTGCCTCTGCCGCTGCTGCTGTTGCTTCGATCGCGAACACAGAAGGCTTTCGGACGAATCGAGATTACGAATTTATACAGGGTTGCCTCTTAGCGTTGTCTGCGTCTCGCCCCTTTTTATTCCTTTAAGCGATCCCACGGTACCATTTGGCGAAACAGCTGCCGAAGATCCCGTTCGACATCTGCTGACCGACGCTCTCTGCTACCAAACGATAGAACAATGCAAAACGCCCTCTCTCTCTCCAATTCTAATTCTTTTCTCGGCTGACCTAATGGCGGAGAAAATTGGGACCCTCGAGCGGTGAATGGCAGGCGGTTCCGCGTGCAAACTCGCGCCCTCGTATCGCACCTATATCTGACACCTATTGTTGAGTAGAACCGACACTGATGATAGATGGATTGTCTGTAATTTTTCTACAAGGTTTCGCTGTTTCTACGTGAACGTGTGTGTGTGTGTGTGTGTTTAACAATTCGTCGTCGTCCGCGACAATGTGTTGCAGTTGTTAGGCTGGTGTTTGACGGTATTCCGTCTCTTTTCTGTGCACCGGGTTCAATTGAATTTTTCGTGGGTGGTTCGACTCGTTTACATGGGTCCTATTACTGATGAACGTATTGTTAGAGTGGAAAGTAGAATGGAGTCTCTGAACGGGGAGAGAACAGGTATTGGCGTGTTGAACTTTACACACGAGTACCAATATCGACGAGGGGGAGTGTATATTTTATGATTCAACTAAACTTCGCTAAACTTTGAGAAATTTTAAAGATTGAAATATAAAAATTGAGAAATTTTGTTTTTCAAGTAAGAATTATAAATTTTCATGAATTCACATTCGTCAATTTTCATTTCTTCTGTTAATTTGCATATTACCAATGTCTCCACAATGGCGCCAGTTGAGTGAAAAGGGTTGAAAAGAACCTTACATCTTACACATCTCTCAAAATTTTCTCTCATCGACGATTCATTCGATAACGCATTCAGGAACCACCGTGCCCTCCCCTTAATCGCCGGTAGGAAAATTGCCAGACCTCAGACCGCGCAATTGACAAATTTCTGACAAATTTCCGTTCATTTCCGATCGACTAGACACGAAAATCCGCGAGTCAATTAGAATCGTTTACCGAGGACGTCTGGCGAACTTTCGCCAGTTTTACGATCCACCTCTCCCAACTCCATTCACACTCTGTCCGCGAACGAATATTCCCAGAGATATCCGCCGGCCGTGCGATAATCCGTGAACAATTACCACGGTTAACGCCTCGTGGCTGCGATAAGTCGCCGAGAGTAAATTCTGCCCGATATATAAAGTGAAATAAGACTGGTAGAATTTGATAGACTATCTCGTTCACCGGTGATTTATAAACGCTCGCCTCTGGTTCACCGTTGGAAATTAGTTATTCTCCACCCTCGCGCGCTCGGTGAAATATGAACGCAAAATTAAGCCGGTTTTAGCGGACGTTACGTCGTTGTAATTACGATACGCGAGATTTTTAACAGATTTCCAAACTATTCGACCGATCCCCTCGTTCTCTACGTTCCCTTTCCTCAAGCCGCTTTGTTGCGTGGAAATTTTGATCGATCGAAGTGGACGTGCGTTGATGAATTAGGAGGCGAACGAGGGTAGTAATTAAGCAAACTAGCTCATTGCGTGTTCCCTCAAGCGTGCATAAACGACACGTACGTTTTACGTGTGAATTTGTCATTTATATTCCATTATTGTACCGTTCGAAAATTCGTTAATTACAGGTAACGCTGATCGAGTTTAACGGTGGACGTAAAATACGCCTTTCTCGTCGATCAAATTACCGATAAATTAGAATAATGTATGAAATTCTTATGTACATTTTTCGTCGGAATTTCAAAAAAAAAAAAAGAAATATCACGAAGATTGTATTATCCTTGTAACATTTAGTCGCAAGGTAAGATTGATACACGATCTATCAATCTTCCATCGATCGTTCCTTACGCTTATTCCGAGAAATGTCTGCTGGTACATTTGTTACATAACCGGTGTACCAGTTTAAAATAATATCACGAAGCGGCGTATTTTGCGTAACAACCGTTACATATTCACACGTGCACGTTTCTACAGGCACATTATACACCGGTGCATAGATGCATTCTATATGTCGGACCGTGTTCCCCGTGGCACTGCATGGCATTCGTAAATTATAAACGACTATCAAGGTAAACTAGTCGTGCCGTTTCTGCTTGATAATTTGACGTGCAACAAAGTTAAATATACCGAAAGGGTACTCCCTCTCGTATTCGCGAACGCACCTGAATAAACTATATCGACTTGCACTTAACCCCAAAGTTTCAACTTCCGAAGGTGGAGAAAAGAGGGGAGGAAACAACCACTTCCCAATTAAAATCACAAATTCCAATTTACCTGAAATAACCAATATTTCCCAACTCCCCGTTTCTCTTGTACGATATCGAAATTGAAATTCATCGTTATACTTCGTCCAATCCAATCTTACCGAGTTCGGTTCGACCGGTCTCTCGAATCGAGAGTAAGGTAGATCCTCGAGTCCGGTTCTGGGCATTACGAGAAGCCAGGCTGCTGTAGGAGAACCAAGCGAAACCTTAGACCGCTACGTCACCGGAGAACGGAATCCATATTGAATTGGAAGGAAGCCGGGACGTCTCGCGTCCGCTCGCGGGATAGAGTTACTCTGTAGACGCGAGACGGTGGCTGCGCGACGATAATAAAGCCGCATGAATAATTCATCGTTTTTCAGCGTGGCTGGCGAAAAGTCCTGTGGTCGCTCGCTCGCGCGCGCGCGTTCAAAAATTCATAAACCGATCTCTCTCTCGCTCGTGCACTCTCTCGACAGTGGTCTGGGAATCTGTTCTTGGTGTCGAGAGATTTTGGCTCGTATTTTAGCGCTGGAACGAGGAACAACGGTGTCTGGTGTCTTTTGCAAAGCGTAAACACCTTGTAGGGAAGGAAATATTGATGAAACGGGATACTCGGAGGGTGTAGATTACATTTTCAGGGTGTTTGTACGATGGAGGCGTGCTGGAATTGGCGGAAATTGACAGTTTTTATCGGGTCTCGAATTTTTAAAGGGTTCTTGTGTCACAATTGTTCGTGGATTAAGGAAATGTAGGTACGTTCGTTTTCGTTGGGCATTGACAGGGTGATTTGTGACTTTTCTGTTTTGAATGTGAAGTGTGTATAGTCGGTGGAAGAAATATGGCGAAGTTGTAAGATTGGTTAAGACTCTGAGAAGATAAGATAAAACTACTGGTAAAACTAAGTGTACCTAAGCTTCCATTCAATCCCAATCGAAAAACCTAAAATACTGCATAAAACCTGAGTGCTGATTTAATGCTTTAATTTACGACCTCGCTGTATTTCTTCCACCGACTATACCATCGACGTACGCGATATTTTCCAGAAATGGAACTTTCACTAAAAGGAACAGAATATTCTTCAGAATTCAACCCTATCCCTATTTCAACCTGACTTTTCAACCATTCGAGAATCACAACCGATCGTGATTTTTATCTGTTTTGAATCAGTCTGCAGATTATTTCAAGATATTAACACGGTATAGTTGGTGGAAAAGATATAGCAAAGTTGTGAGATTGGTTAAGATTCTGAGAAGATAAGGTAAGGATACTAATAAAACTGCAACCCAAGTTTTAACTAAGAAGAATCTAAAATACTGACCCTGAGTGCTGACATAATGCTCTAATTTCCTTCCACCGACTATACCATCAACGTACGCGATAAACTTTCACTAAAAAATACAGAATATTCTTCCGTGTCCAAAGGAGGATTAAAATGTTCAGAATTGAACCCTATCGCTGTTTCAATTTCAACCATTCCAGGCTGTACCACTAGAGTACACAAACGTCCGCATGCAAAATACGCCTAACAGCGTACGACACGGATAAAACGTCATCTGTAGGATGAACATTCTCGTTCAATACACTTGAGCAAATTTTTCCATCGGACACGATTGCCGATGTCCCGCGAACACTAGTAGAAACGAGGCGTTTCGCGAATCAACGAATACGTTCGGACGTTGTTCGCTGCTTACTCACGTCGTTACACGCCGCCGCTGTCACGAGGATTCCTGTCTGTTTGCTTTATCCGTGACCCTGGTGGCAGGCTAACAAGACCCCGGGGCCTTGCTACAAGACAGCGACGATTCTGCGGACTTCGATTCGCCCAGTCATTACAACTATTACAACGGGACCTTCAATTTGACCTTCTCCACTGGATTAACGACTTCATCATGCTTCACTGTGTCGCCTCGTGTCCGTCAACCGCGCCATTCTTCCCACGTCTCTTTGGTTCCCTCTTTTGTCACATCACGTGTCGTTTTGCACGGAGAAGGAAATTTCATCGTAGGAAAGGAAACGTAGGATTTATCGAACCGGCGTGATTTATTTTAAACAACGCTTCCACCGGGGGAAATATGTATATATAATATAGTTTTCGTTGTTGCGTCAGTTCAGGAGGAGAATATCTCAGGCTTTTGTAGAACTCGCGACGTCGGAGCGATAAATTGCTGAAGAGCTATGGTTCGGTTTTGCAAAATGCTTGGAAATTATGGATAGCGTCGAAGGATGGCAGGCGTGTTTGTGTTGGGGATATAAGGAACGCATCCGCTTTTCAGATTATGCTCGCTCCTCTCTCGCTGCTGTGATAGGAGTAAGCCGTGTCCTGGGATTTTTCTATCGTTCCAGAAAAAAAATGTTGTATTTAACATGAAATATGGGATTGTGCCATAAAAGTGTACTTAAAATATAATAATACTAATTTATTAAGAAAAGTAAATGTCCGCGTCAACTGTAAACCACGCTGTTTTCACGCTGAATTTTAATGAACACAATCTTTCGTTCCACGGTATCAACTCGAAGTCTCCTCTCTTCCAGATCTTACCCACACTGTGTCACTCATTCCACTCTCTATTCTCTCCCGACATTCACACTTCCACCACGCACCCATACACACCTCTGTGTTTTTCCGCAACGGTTAAACTAACTTAAAACTAACACGCCTCGCGGAGTTCTCGCGTAGATCGTCTGTTGCCTACCTGTACTTTTATCTCTTGGAGGACTTTCTCGAGAAACGAAGGAACGAAGGCAAAAACACTCTCGACCCCACAAAAATACAAACAGAATTTCGTTAGAGTATTCGAAGTGAGATGAAAGTTTAGACAAATTTTAATTCACCGACAGCATTTGTAGCTGTGAAAATACTCCCGTCACAGTTTGCTCAATGGCAATCGATGTTACAGCAAACCCGCATGACTGTCGAACTTCGTCAGCACGTGAACGAGGGGATTGCGTCGGAACTATTGAATGGGGGTTGTGTACATGTGTATGTTTGTACGAGGGTGGATATATCCTTAAGGGTGGTCAGGGTGGCCTACAAATGGGGTTCGTGTACCTTTAGAAAAGCACGAGGTATCGATTCGCAAGAAAAGAAAAGCTTTCATCGCTACACCGTATGAAAAGATTGCATTATAAACTGTACTATCAATTACGAACACACAATGTTGAATCTTACAAATTCGAGTGAGCTCGCCTCGGTCTGGCAGATTGTAGTCATAAAAATCATTAGCCACCTTTGGCCGCCAGACCGAGGTGCCGAACCTCACTTCGACCGATCAGACCCCCCTTGGTCTACCCTGCGCCGCGCGAACGTCCATTGTCCACACCCGCGGTAGGTTGCCGCCAGACCGAGGTGCCGAACCTCACTTCGACCGATCAGACCCCCCTTGGTCTACCCTGCGCTGCGCGAACGTCCATTGTCCACACCCGCGGTAGGTTTCCTAGCAATAAACCGGTACCGCTTTCGGGGCTGACAATTTTACATAAACAAATTCGGTCCCCCGAAAGCGGCTCACCCGGAAAAACCCACGGGCATCCCCTTCTCCAAAGAAACGCGCTCCGGAGAAGGTTGTCGCCACCATTTAGGCACCCTGATTGGTGGATGTCCGTTTCCAAAAACCCTATAAAGAGCGAGCTCACCCTCGCCCACTACAGGCAGTTCACAAGAAGAGTTGAAAAGGAATCAGTCAAACCTCAGTTCGAAATCACCAACCATTTTCATACTCCATCAGTCGAGTGTAAATATCACGATAAAGATCTGCAAACATCAGAACAAATCTCTGAACATATTGGAACAGGCTTCGCCGACCGTAAAACGTCGAACAAGCCAACTGGAAAAAAGGGAAGCACGAGATTTAGATCGTCGCCCTTACCGGTACACACAATTTCACGATAAATCGCAGTTACCAAAAAAGCAACCAACTAGTGATCGTCGAAATTGTATTTACCGAATGCACGCGTGTTAAACTAGCAAAGAAGAAACGAGAAGGAAAAGAAGAAAAATCGTTTCAGACGCCAGTTCGATGCTTCCATGGAGTAAATCATACTTTTCGATATAAATGTACACTTACGTTAATTACATGGGACGTAAGTTAGCTTCGCGGCGAGAGCTGGGTTAAGGCGACCATGGAGAACGGTACTCGACGAGTGACTGCCACCGTTCGATAAATAAAAAACGGAGAAAACAAATCGAGAGAGAGAGAGGAACGAAATATGAAATGAATAAAAAAAAGAAGAAAAAGAGGTGCACTCGAACCGATAAATCATGCTTTTCGATATAAACGTAACCATTGCTCGAGTTACCCGGAGGAGACGTAACTCGGGTTCACGCTGAAAAATTGCACGCTCTTAATTCCCGCCGACATTTAAAGGAACGCACTTAATTTTTCGTAATGGCCAATCGTGGTTATTTATACGCGGCATTTTACGTACGAACCGTTTCGAAGTCATAAACGAGCACGATGACCGCGCACCAAAATTTTCTCTCCCTCTGCCCTTGCAATTTCCGCCCCGCTGTTCGCCCCCGCTGATCAATAGTTAATGTAAACGCGGCGTAACTGTGGGGGGCGGAACGCTACGTGGAGTAATTAACTGTTTTGGCGTGGGCTCGATGAGACGCGAGCGGGCTAATTAAGTGTCGGTGTCTTGCGGCGAGAGAGACTACGCGTCGCGACGCGACGTGATCGCGGGACGATTTCATTAAGTAAAAATAGACAGGCTGGAGACAGGTTAACGATCGGTTTTTCTCAGGGAAGTTTCATTCGAACGGATAAGCAGCGACGAGTTTGTAGACGAAGATTGAGTGGAAAATTGACCGGTTTTTGATAAACAGAAAACGATTGGTTTTTAAATGAGGCTGTGTTACTGTTGAGATCGATTAACACTTTGCCGACGGTGTAGTTTGGAATTGATGGAAATTCGAAAATGATAAATTAAATTAAACGAAACTAACCGTTTCTTTTCGAGACTAACACTCGTTTGGCCACTGTCGGCCGGTACTGTGCAGTTTGCCTTTATTTCAATATTTCAGCGTAATGTTAGTTGTAAAATATTAAGTTTCGGTATAATATTAATGTTTTAATATTAAAATATTAAAAATTCCTACGTCGAGTCTGACTCGCAAAGGGTTAATAATATTGGACGATTGCAAAGTTCGTGCCCGGTTTGAATATGAAACACAAGCGGTGCGTGCAAAGGCACGTTTTCATTTGAAAATAAAATTAAATGAAATGAGGAATTATTTGAAAATAAAACACAATCGGTGTATCTTTCAAACAAACATCTGTGACGAAGTCGATAAGGTTCCTGCCACCTCTGAAGATCGGGCACGTATTTTTGCAATCATCCAATAGAAGTGCAGATGATGTGAATTTGCGTCTATCGTCAACAACGTGTTAAACTAAATTAACGAATATAACCATTAACTAAATATAAATATAAGTTAAACTAAATATAAATAATACGGTGCGCAATTTTAATCTATAAACGAAGAATGCTTGAGGAATTGAATGATTTTGTTGCGTCGTGGACTTTGATCAAATGTTATGACCAGGAGTTCTGGCGCAGGTTGATGATAGTTCTCGCTGGTTCGAGGTGGAATGAAACTTGGTTGTTGAGTTAGATGTTTTTCTTTCTGTTTGATAGATGTTTAGTTGAAATTCGGTTATTTTTTTTTTGACGATGTGTCTCGTGCACTCGTTTTACTGTGATTGTCGGTTTTCAGGTGTGTAGATGTATATATAGGAATTAGGTTGGTTCTGATTGATGGTTGTGTTATGGAGGTGGAAAACGTGGTGTGTTCGGCTATTGGTCGACGAAAACTGTGACCTTTTGGTAACAAATGTTTTATGGTCCCGAGTGTTTTTGGGACCTATTGTCCGAGTGTCGCGCCGGTGAGTCCACGGGGGGTATATTGCGGTCTTCCATACGTCTAAGTGGCTTATTACTATAATCCGCCGAACCGAGACTTCGTTGCGTCCTCATCAGGTTCGAAAGAGCATAATCTGGTGTAATTATTTTTCTCTAGGTGGACGCGTAGAAATTAATACGCTTGCACGAAATATCATTCTAGAAGCGCTCTTGTGAATTTCCAACATAAAACAATTTTTGGAAAATAGCGTGTCACGTTGTTTCAAATAATTGTGGAATAAAACGAAAAGGCAAGTTGATTGTCAGTTTTCCAAAGTAGAATGTTACACTTGGTGCTTCGTAAAACGGTAGTATCTGTACATAGAACATGTTTGATGATCTGGTATACGAGGCTATTTCAGGTTATAGCTGCATAATGAAGTATAAACATACATCTTATCCCATAATTTTCCACGGTGAAATTTCCATCCCCTATCGCGTACCAGTGATACACCGTGAGGGTCATTTTATTATTCTATCACGAGTTTGTAGCGTGGAATGGTCGGGTCTAGTATCATCGTGAAACTCGTTTTAAAGGTATCGCTATTGTATAAGATAAGATATATGGCATTCCACTTTGGAAGGTTAACTTGATGTACTATGTCGTCGTTCTCGACTCCATAAAGAAAGTTTATCGTTGGCTTGCTTTGAACAAGCGATTACACATTTGCGCGAAACGTTCTTTTTTTTCGCAATCCTCTTCAATTTCCGTATTTTCTCCAAAATGGTTTTATTACTGCTGTAGGGATTTTTGACTAACACTTAGCTCTTTAACTTTTATCGATACTCTGTAACTCTGTCTCAACGACTCTCGCTCCACGATATTTTGGCTCTCAAATGCTTCGCCCACGTCTCATTCACCCTGTTTTATCCCTTGTTGGATAAAATTGCCTATTTTTCGCGGAAATTCTCGAAACTCATCCAGTCACTTCCACCGAACTTCTCGGCAGTCGCGCACCCTTCTCGATACTCGGTAATTCTCTCTCAACGACTCTCGCTCTACGATATTTTCACTCTAAAATGCTTCGCCTGTGTCTCATCCACCCTTTTTTATCCTTTCGTTCACTCGTTCTCTCTTTCTCTATTTCTCTAATTCTTTCATTCTTCGCGGACATTCACCCTATACTCTCGCGCTCTCGTTCCAAACACTTATCATCCACACCTCTATCCCTCGTACCCAAATATTCTTCGCTCACACAGCTATCATTTCCAACTAAACATTCACACGCGATATCTTCATTCGCGCCTCTATCTTTCCAGTCCAAGCGCTCGGTACAATCATTCTTATAATCCACCATTCCTGCACTACCAAAAAATACAAACCGCGAATCAGCCGACAAAATCAACAGAGCACTCGTGAAAGCGGGGAATTTTTCACGCGCAAACGGCAAACAAGATGTGCTTCAAAAGCACAATGAATCCTGCACACCGTTTTTCACATTTTAATTCCCGTCCTATCGTATCGATCTATCAGGTGTACCGTTACTCTCGCGTTACACGCTTTTGCTTCCCAATTCTGTTGTTCGATTTCCATTTTGCGCTTGTCGTTCTCCACGGATCACAGAGCGGGAGAAGTGAAAGAACGAGGCAGCAGGCGCCGGGCTGCGGTAAAAGCAAGAGATTCGATATCGAACGAAGGCGCCGTTTGGTAATCAAAGAACGGTACTCTGGCTTGTGGTTCAAGGGTCACCGGTAAGTGGCATTGCGCCAGGCCAGAAAAACGGGCCGAATGTGTAATTATCGGGATCGGGGCTACGTAGTCTGGGTAATGAATGTCGAGCGGATCGCGCGGTTTGTCACGCGATCGAAATCTTCAACGGTATGCAAAACCCGGGCTACACACAACTTTCCTCTCTTTTTTTTACCACGGGTATTACCGTACCGGTTTTCTTCTTTTTTTTTTTATACCGAATCAGTTTGTTTTTCAAACTGCTCGGGACCAGCGGCTGTAATTGTCCAGCTGTGAAAGTTAAGCTCGTTAAATGTTATTGTTACGCCACTGTAATACGTGTTAATTGAAAGGATTACTCTGAAAGAAATTTGATCGATTATTGAAGAAGTTAGCGAGTTTTATAAATCTTTTTTTTTAGAAACTGAGATTAGATGAAGGGCTGATCGAACTGACGTATTAATTGTGGAAGTAGGGTTGTATAGGCAGAACCAATATTTGGTTCGTATAAACGTAATATTTGTATGAATGAAACGAAGGCTCGTTGAACTGACACTGCCTTTTGTATTTTTTGAGTGTGATAAAGACGTAACGATAACTAGAATAGGCTGAATCAAAGACGAAGAAACGTCGTGAGTTTGACTTTGTTCTACTTTGTTACGACTTGGTTCTACTTAATTTGGACCAAAAGTTTGGAACCACTTATCAGTATAAGTACACCAATATTAAGGTAAATATTTTTCATATTTTCTGCTTGATTTGGACGAAACTTTGTCACAAAAATTTGAAACCACTTATCAACGTACACCAATAATATTAATTTCAATATTTTTCGTATTTTCTACTTAAATTGGACGAAATTTTTCACAAAAATTCGGAACCACTTATTAACGTAAGTACAGCAATATTAAATCCGTCACAAATTTCTTATGGACCCACAATTAACATTGCAAGGAGCAATATAGCAATATACTTAAACATGGTAAAATTCAACAACAAAAAGATTCTTCAAAATTTCTCAAATTTCCAACATTTCCCCCGAAATTGCATAGCGGCCTGTACCTTTTGTCTGGAAGTGTACGTTCCCATAAAACTCCGTCTAGATCCGATTTCTTCAACGAACCGGCTGCAGGAAGGAGGCTTTTCAGCTCCTACGGCGGAAAAGAAACTATCGCGTGTACGGAGCGTCGACAGTTTCTGGTCGTCGGTCGTTTCTCTACCGTCGAATGCCTCTCAGCGGGGCATAATTTCGCGCGGACAGACCGATGGAAAACAAACAAGCCGCGCGTCGATCGGGCCAAACAGTTTGTAAAATTTCTACTCGTGACGTCTTCATTTCGCGTGCCGCGCGACCGCACAAATAAATTGTCCGCCTATGGCTCCCATTGCGATCGTCGAGTCGCGTGTTTATCGATTACCATCGACTTTGCATGAGAACATTACTGTCCGACGGAGAAAGCGCGTTCGTAGGCGGTTCTCGGTGAACGATTTCTAAAATCTTTCGCTCTCTTCCGAAGCTCTTTCGCCGGGCTGTTTACCTTTTTCAACGAGTAATTGCAGCCTCGAGACGGTAATTGTTCCCCTCTCTGTTATTTCTACCTTCGGAAATCGTTCGTGTTTCATTTTACACCGGGTTTAAGAACGACGGAGGGAAGTAATTGCCAGCGGGTTTGTTTTTCTTTTTTTCTCCCAACGCTAAGTAGATTGTGTCAGAAAAGTCAGACGCCGTTGAGCATTTTTGCTCCTCGTGTGGACGCTCTCTCTCTCTCTCTCTCTCTACGGTACCTTTTTTCTGCCGCCAATCTGCATCCTTGTCAATCATAATGATCGGTCGACGTAACACTGGCGGTGATGCAACGGAAAAAAGAGTGCAAACTGTGGACACGTAACTTGGTTCGACGTGCCGATGCTCTGTGGAAGTCTGTAGGAAATTTTAGGCGATATTGCTGGAAATTGATATTAATCGAAATTCACTGTTACACCATTTATATTAGCGTTTGTGTTCTTGTAAATTAAGCCTTAGGAACGTTGGTGTGAAAGCAACTTTGCAATCAACACACTGCCAATTTGATAGTACTATCGTATACAGTGGATGATCAAATTATGGTCATTTCGAAATTACGTATCACTTGTTTGAAATTGTAATAAGAACTTTTTATTACAAAAGTATTATTATGTTTTGAAATATGCATATATAGCAAGGATTTTAAGATTTCTACAAATTATTTACAATTTTTAAGATATATACGTACATCGATATTTCCTCGTGCAACCCTTGAATACGATTCGGTGTAATTTCAATACTTTTCGTACATTTTCCTTTCGCTCCTGCGTTGTGATACCGTAATGACGTACATAGGTAAGTTTCTCGATCAGTTACTGTTTATTAGTTACCACTTCTGATGCTATTTGTTGGATTATAAAGAGAAATGAGTATGTGTCTGTGTAATAGTAACGGCAAAAATAATCAACATACTGTGTTCGTGATTTGCGAACTTCGCGACGCGATGCTTAATTCGACCGGTGCGCAAAGAATTCACGAACTGCTCTCGCGGCAAACTAATGGCACGAGTGCTGTTTAAATTTGTAGATGAGATTTGCGGTGGGTGAAAAGAGATATATGTTTTACACGATAGACAAATACTGGCTGATTGGTGGTGACTGTTACTTTTTATTTTTCGTGATGTCTCAAAGTTGGTGATAGAATTTCTGATAGAAACTCTGATAGAATCTCTAATAGAATGTCTGATAGAATGTGTCTGTTTCTGTGTGTGTTGTGTTTTTATAAGTTCGGTGTGTACAGTGATTGGTGGTGTGAAATGTGTGAGAAGTGGTGGGAGTATCGGTTGATTGGTGTTTGGGGCGTGTGGTAGGGTTTGTCTGGTGGAGTCGAAGTGGGGAAATTGTTGCTAAAATAGTTATATTAGGGGATGGGAAAATCCTGAGGTCGGAAGGTGCTTTATGAGTGTAGTGCATGTGGTGTCCAGATGTAGGGTATTCGACTTTCTAAGGTAATAAAACAATTTGCTGATGGCGAGGAGAGAGACCAATTTACGGAAAATATATTATTTGTGAATATGGTAGGGCTCCATTGTTCGAGTCCTCGGTACGGTCGAACATACTGAGACAGATAAATATAAATATATATATATATATATAGAAATAACATAGTAACCATCTGTTTAGTATGGGTGACGCTGATACGTTTTTTTTTTTCTCTGCGTCTCGTCTATGTTTGTTTGATTGATAGCATAGCGACGTGCCTTCCTCGCGTATCGAAATAAAGAAGATTCTAACACTATTCAACGCTATAATAATTCTCACAGGTTTTCTATTGGATTTACGTATATCCGGCCAGTTCTCAGACCATGATAAAACTTGAATTTCTTTTTTAGCTAGGTAAGCTGTGAAAGTGTACTGAGAATGTCTATGTATACGTTGAGAACAAAGAAAATGGTATATTTTACTATCATTGAAAACATAAAACATATAATTTTTTCATCCGATCATAATAATTTAAATTGCACTACCTATCTGTCTCCCTTTCTACTCTGTCGTACAGAAAATAAAGCACGTTTCTTATCTCTGATTAATTTCGCAGCGCAACTCGACGATTCCAACCCCTCGTAAAGCACGCGGGAAATTCAAACTGTTGGTTGTCACGTGTTCCGTTCCTCGAAGAAAATTCGGAGCGACAAGACCAATGGCGTTGGCTGAACAGGAGAGCGAGCACGGTGTCGTTGGTTGTAATCGAATTGATGAAAAATTTCAGGATGTAATCTTCTCTTAAGTTGGCCGTCAGCCTAGGTGTCGAGATATTCCCATCGGTGGTTTCTGGTCCCGCGGCCAATTATTATCTCTCCCGGGCCGGATGCCAGGCGAAAGAAAACCACTTACGTGACACGCTAATAATAGGTCCTCGTGCACTGGATTACGCGGAGCTTTTGTTCATTAGCGTACCATTTCGGTTTAATTGACACCTCTGACCCCGGCCGGCGTCAGCTTCATGGGCAAGTAATGGATATTCTCATCACTTTGTGGACGCCTGGCACCGGTGGTCCGCGCCAAAACCGATCAACCGGATGTGATTTTCCTTCACAGGCCACGAATACCCTGGCCACCAAGCTTGGCTGCTCTTTTTATCTTCTTTTTCTCTTCTTTCTCTATTTTTTTCGTCGGTTTTCACGGGGCCAGGCGTCAAAGGGTCGAGTGGCTGGTTCGGCAGCGATTAGAAGTCGTTGTTCGCGATAAAAGTCGATTCGTTCTCCTTTGATCTTCGGCCGACGGGGAAAATTGCCTGTTACGCGAGTGACAGATTACGATGAATAAAGTTACAAGGGTCCTCCGGCCGGAGTATTTCTCGTCGTTGAATTTTCTACTAAATATCCCTACGGTTTGCAATTCTCTCGAATAATCTTCGGGACAGCGTTACAACTTCCAGGATATATATCTCGGCCTGCGGCTGGAAACAGTTTCCCCAGATTAATGCGTTACGACGCGAAATACAAGCCTTGCAACATTTCGATAATAATTCAGATAAAGTAAATGGAGCGATGAAAAAGCTCGGTCCATGGGGACCAATCAGGCGGCAACCAATCAGCCACCACGGCACCTTAAAGGAACGGTGTAAATCATTTTAACACCAGCCCATTAACCGACGTCCAATTAAATAATGAAAATAATTAACGAAAAATCGGCTGCGGCCAGTAGACGACGCACGTAAGAAAGATCGCAGGTTGATCAATTTGGTGAAAAAGTAAAAAAAGAAGAAGGAAACGAGGAGAGGGACGAGTGTCCGTGGGATGTCCTTCGAGAATCTCGTTTCGCCACTCCTGCTGGTCCATTAACGAATTAATACAGAGAGAAACCTGGTAATATATTCATGACCGGCAGTCGATTTTCTCGTCATCGACTCGGGGGCCCCTTTGTGCGCTCCTTTCAGCCAGAGATCACACACTACTCCGCTTAATCACCGTAATCGCCTCGCGGGATTATTAACCCTCGGTTCAGCGCAGGAAAGAGGCGCATTATCGGTGTTGCTCGTGTAAAAAGCGGTCCACTTTCTCGTTCCTGCGTTCCTCTCCGAGTAACGTACGAAAAATCGATCGGTTCCTTCGACCCTTCCGACGTGGAACCGATTGTATACACCGAATAGTGATTTCACCAGTCACCAGTTTGCCCGCGGTGCATCTCGTAAACACCGTCTTTTCTTTCTCCTCCACTTCGTCTTCTTCCTCCTCTTCTCGTTCATTTTTCACTTCGTTCTCTTCTCCAGGGAGAAAATAACGAGGCAATTTTTTTTCGGACACGCGAGTTGACGCAACAACGTACCGCTCCTCCTCGAGCCCGAAAAATTTCAAGCGCTTTCACTCTTGTTCGATCGCGTCCCAGTTTTTTACGGCACAGCGAAAGTCTAGCGGGAAATAATAACCGGGGGCAAAGGTATGTAAAATCGGGGAATCGCTTTAACGAGATCGCGCCGCGATTGCATGGGAATGATACGACCGCGTTTCGTCGGCTTTCGTAATGGCCGAAAAGCGATAATTGAAAGTATCGAAAGTCCGTGTACAAGCCCGATGTGAGATTGGGAAACAAGTGTTCCGGCCAGGTTACATGTCGCAACGTCTGGTTAATTGTACACGCTGCAAAATAGCTGTGTTTCTTTTTTTAATATACCGTTAATTGTAAGAGATGTGTAGCGGTCGCTTTTGAAGCGACACTCTTCTTCTCGATTTCTAATTAAAATTCGACTCTTTCGAAACTTGGTAACTTCCCGAATTCAGTCTGGAGCAAAGCTACATTCCAGCCCGATATTAGGTTATTCTACCATCGAGTTCAATAGGACGGAACAATCCAAGTTGTACAATTCGCATAACCATTACCACTTGTTTCGCTACCGCGTGAAACCTGTATCTATTAACTGTTCCCAAATTTCCCAATTATTTTGAGCAGCAATTTCGACAATACCTTTTCGTGTAACGCACGTGTCCCTGATTATTCGCGAATGTACATGGCTCGCGTAACGATGTACCTGCGAGATTCCAAATCAGACGCATTGTGCGTTATCTCGTCAAAGATGGATCTGTTTCGTTGTGAAATTGAAAGGATGCATTTGTGATTGTGCAACAGCTTGTTCCGCGAGAATTTGAAAAGCTCGTGTATCACTGACGATACTTTACGCGCGACATAAATTCTGACAAGAACACCAACAAATATAAACCTCCGCTTACTATTTTCAGACTCTGCTCCCTATTTATCCCACTGAAAGAAGATACAAGAGTGGCGGTATTTCTGTCTCCTACTCGACACGTAATTCCCGCCAAAACATTCGAACGAAATTTCAACGAATAAATCGACACGATAGATACTTACTTTAACGAGAAAAATGGAGGCGCGTATGCTCGAGAGAAGACCTAATCTACCTTAACGGAGTTCAGGAGAACAGGTGAAATCGCGGAGAATGAATAGTCTGAATCGCGAGGCGAATTGGTCGCGCGACATCGCATAACCCGGAACGGGTCAAACGGGAATTGGGATGACTCGCCTTTATTACCGTGACACGGTCTCGCGCGATTCTTTTGTCTCATCCGCGAAATTGCCTTCGCTGCTGTACGTACGCGACGCAATTCCAGCGTCAGCCTGAACAGACACACCTGGACGATTCGTCTTCGAGTTGATGAGAAAACGTCTTTTCACGTGGACGAGCTTATCTCGCCGTTGCCAGAACCACTTTCGAGAAATGAAATAACCCCCGGCCTAGCCTTCTCCCTGGTCTTCCCAACTGGCTCGGGAGAATCGCGCCACGTCACATCCTATCGGTGTATAGAGGGAGCATTGTAGCAACAGCAGGAGAAGCAGCAGCTTCCTTCGCGCGAGTGTTAATCTTCTTTGCATATCGGATGAGAATTATCGAAGAGGTCCGCCTTAGGATGATATCGTGTTTATGCATAGAACGCTTCGACTTAACGTCTACCGCCTCTGGATAACTCGATTAATGTGATTGCGGGCAAGGACGTGTAATAGACGGCTGTTAGCCTCCGCGAGACTTCATCTCCTGGTGATTCGATCGAGGGAAGTTGTTTCGCTCGGTTTAAACGAACTGCGCCAGGCCTTTTGCTGCTCCTCGTTTCTAATCGACCGGATAACGTTACAGGTCGATGAGTTTTTAGGAGAGGACGGAATAATTATAGGTGCGACGTTTATGCACGACCGAGTGGGAGATGAGGTTCTTGTCTGGGCTACTTCGAGGAGTTATAAGGCTGAATTACAAACAGTTTCGAGGATATTTCACATTTTTATCCGGACACTTTAGCCTTAGTTTAGCTCTTTATTTTTTATTTTTCAGTGTGAAGGTTGTAGAGGAGATACGTTATTTATGCCACAGATCCTATCGTAAATATATGCTTTACTTTAATATATACCTATCATATTCACTTGTCCATTTGTTACGCCCCTTTAACTCTCGCACGCTTAATTCTAGTACATACGGTTGTGAAAGGAGTCATTAGACAGGTTATATCAATTCTCGTGAAGCTTGAATAGGAATCCTAACGTAGGAACACCCTTAAACGTCACAATACCAGGATCTCTTCCTCGTTAAACAACGCATCTCCCGAAGTGATCCATCATAAGCAAGAAAAAGGCCAATTAGACGGTAGAAAAGACACGGATGGTAAATCCATCAAGTACATACCGTTTTCCCTAAATCACAATTCGAAGAACAAACCTGGTAAGGTTCCCCCTTTGGCAAACAGCAAAACCAAGGGGCCATTCATCATAATCTAGACGCGGTATCGCCCCTCTCTCCCTAAATACACAACGCACTCGACGTGCTCGCGTGTCCATCAAATCGTTAGGCTCGCCATTAGCCTCTGTGTGCAAAAGCAAGAGGCACGGGGGGTGGAAGTTCTCGCGCCCCCTTACAAGCATCGTGTCGATAAAGCAACTCGATAATAAGGGTGGGTTCTCTGGTACACAGAAGGATGGTATCACGGCGTGGAACGAGCTTTTCACGGCGTCGCGGCGGCAAGAATGGCGCAGTTTCAAAAAGTAATGCAGCCGGGAATGGGCCTCTTAGGGGCGCGGTTACGGGGTGATACATAAAGGGAACGAGAAGAACGCGGTGCTCGCGCTCGTTCGCGTCGTTATCGTGTTCGCGGGTTTGAGGAACGGACCGGAGTCGAACTGGACGATAAGTCGACGATTTTATCGGGAACCGTGAAGAACGTTATCGTGAAGGATGATGAAGTCTTTCGGCGTCGTTCGAGTGCTGGAGGCGCGGTGGTTTTTTTGTTTGACGAGGAGGGACAGGGAGAATTGCTTGTTTTCGTTGAGATCTTGTTAATGTAAGCTATTCGGCTGAGTTGCGCGTCACGGCGAGAGCGAGACTTTAAAACTACCGGCCGGGTCAAAATGACCCACTAGCATCTTTCGAAAAAACGTGAATGTTCTATACTGATAAGTATTATCGCTTGTAACTTTCCGAATTTATATTCTACATGTATGCTTCCATTTGTATCGGTATGAATCGAATTTTCCAATCGCGGTTCACTTACATAAAAATTCACTTTTGGAAAGTCGCTAATGGGTCATTTTGACCCGGTCACAGCAACCGCCGTTTAGAGAAGGACGCCGTGGCGACGTAGAAACAAAGTAACGGGACGAGGCATTCCTCGTTGAAGCCCGAGAGGATAAAGACGACGGTTAAAGAAAACGTTTAAGAGGTTTATTTTAACGTCCTCACCCTTTCCCCACCCCTATTAAATTAACAGTAGGTCTACGAACATTTCTTGTACCTCTGCGGCCAAATTGACGCGTGAACGAAACCGCAGACTTTCTTTAAAAAACAACATATTATACACTATTAACACTTTCGCGACGGGCGATAGCCGGACAAAACGTTTTTTTATCAGGATACGGCATATAATTTCGAAAAGTCTGTATATCTGAGTACGGCAAGGTTCTGCCGCCAATTTTCAAATCACGTAGGACTACGCTTCCCGTCGCGAATGTGTTAACTTATAAATGAAACTATATGATATTACATATTTCTATAAAATTTATAATACGCATCGGTGGTAGGAGAGAAATGTAATTTTCCTTGTGAAATTGACTACGAAAGGCGTGTATATACGCTCTCACAGATTTATCAATATTTACGAAAGGCGTAATATTTTTCTTACTGTAACACCTTATTTAATTTTTTTTATCTTGGTCTATGAGTATGACGATGTGCGACTGACACACAAATATCGCGACGTCTGTATTGATGGTTCTGTGCGAGAGTGCGCCGCAGTCAAAGGGTTAAACAAAAGTAGGAATAGTGTGCGAAGATTTCGAAGGGTTCAAGCAATATCTTCTTAACAAATCTAGTATCAGACATAATTTATCTAAATCACTGGTTTTCAAGTGGCGTGTCGCGAAAGGTGCACAGGTGTGCCCAACATTTTTTAGAATAAAATATCTATTTTGCAAATCAATCAGAAATGTATACTTTTTTGTCAGATCGGTGAAAAAATATGACACATATTTTTTGATGTGCTGTGAGATAAAAAAGGTTGATCAGAATTGTACCTACGATATTTCCAGCGTTGTTTCTCTAATTATTCTGGAAAATTCACCTGTTTCTGCTCAAGAATTTTATACTTTCGAATATTCAGCGAAAATTCAAAGAGGGACGCAAATAGAGAGCAGTTCAGCGGAATAAATTTTTACTTAATGCACAGATAAATATGGCGAAAGGAGGTTGGGGAGAACAATAACTATTTTCTAACAATCGACCGACGCTTAACCGAATCCCCGTGAAACGCGTTAAATATTTGGCAAACGGAATATTCGCCGTTAAATATTTACGATCATTATCGAGCGTGTTGCATCGCGACGGCGCGCGTGGCCATGTCACGCGGAAAATAAATCGGGCAGCACGATCATCCCGCACGGGGGATTATTAAACGTCGTTTATTGCGTATACAGCTGGGTGGAAAAAATATGCAGAACGCGGGCTGCCGCGCGAAAATCGGCCAGCTGCTCCTCTATCTGTCCTCCCGAACTTTCGTTAAATTGAAAACTATCCGGCGTGTAATATTTTCCCGTGTAACGAACGAGAAATGAATTAGCAACCGAAGACACGAGAGAGAAAACAACTCGCTGCGTCGCCAAATTGAACGATCGAAATATGTCAGTGCGCGTGGAAATTGGAAAAAAAGTTCTACTCTAAGCCTTGCTTTTCAAAATAAACAGTGTTAAAAGTTTAAACCTGCATTTACTATCCGTCGCAAACACGGTGGTCGGTAGATAAGTGGTTAATTAAAAAGAAATAATCAAAATATGCGCGTAGAAATTGGTAAAAAAATTCTACTCTAACCCTTTCTTTTTGTTCCGTCCGATACGGAATACCGTAATTAAAGATTCTCGAAGGTTAGTTTATGACATGGACGGGACAGACAGTTTATTTTCGTGTTTATTTTTCGTTAATAGTTTCAGAGTCTTATTTTTTCTATAACCGGCAATTTGTGCCTTCGCGATAGTAAGAGTTGACCTGGAGGAATTTTCCGCGACCCATCGAACCTTCGAGAAACCCCCTCCCATACTTAGACAGTGCCCTCACCCCCGCTCTGAGAAGGGTAGAGGAAAAGGGGGTTACTTAAGTTTTTAAGTAGGACTTCGTAGGGAACGAGGCGGACACTTCGTAGCTTACCATACACGGATTCACATCGTAACCATAGACACAACTGTACCCTTGGTGCATTCACACAAAATATATTTCGTATCACTCAATAATCAAATAAAGTCCACTTTCCACACCTTCGACTGGGACTTCATCGAGTGAAGTTCCTCCGCGTCGTTTAATCGTCGCCAACAAACCGTCGACGCTGCGACGCAAGTACACTTTTTAAAACAAATAATTTAAAATAAATAGTTTAAAAAATGTAACCTTAAATTTAGTACCTATTCGTTACAGACATGTTGACTGGTAGATAAATAATTAATTAGAAAAAATAATAATTCGGTTATGAAAGTTTGATCAACGTTCGATCGTTTAATTTGGGGATATCCTGTATCGGTGATCTGTCCGAGGCTGAGATGTTCCGAACGATTTCGCGAGTCTTCGGATGATGGACGAACGAACAACGAGTAGCATAGAGCAATCGAGCATAAGCAAATAGATGCAATTACGCGTCGGGGTGGAGAATTGAAATTAGCGCGTGCGTTTCGATGCACATGTCAATACGCTGCCGCACGGTCGTCGGATAATTAGATCAAGTTTGGCCATTTATTAGTGCTGTGCTTGCTATGGTCACGTCAATTCGCCCGCCGACTATATGCATGCTAATCACCTTTATGTAAATACGTTGGAATGCGTAATGTCGCGTTTTGGTAACGCAACCCCCCGGTCCAACGCGAATCTTTAATGGCCCTGTGCCGGAAAATTCAGAGGTTCAGTGACACCGCCGCGTTTCCAGAACAACCGTCAAACTTCACTCTTCATTTCACCATCGACATTTACGACATTCGCGAAATTTATGCATATTAAACTTCTTGCGTTAGGACCACGCCGTGAAAACACACATACACACTTGTGAACACCAGTTGTTACGTCCCGACACATTCTGACCCTTGGGCACTGAATCCGTAAGTTAGACAAGCTTGGACATCCCAGGTCAGGCTATAAATTAATCCCTCTAGCTGTGTAAGTATTACACGCTACACGTGTTCTCCCATGTGAAATTAGTCTTTACCACTTCCGAAGATAATTTTTACTTCGACCAATCTCGCTGTTTTTTACGTTAACGAACGAGACGATTTTTATCGGAATTTCTCGACGAATTATCTCGCGTTCTAAGATCGATATAGTCGTAATTTCTATGGTAATACCGACAAGCGAATCGACAGAAATCTGAGAAGATAGGGACTCGAAATCTCGGTCAGAGCCGTGTGAAGTGTACTCTAGTTTTGATTGAGTCCCGATCAAAAAATGCAAAATACTACCCTAATTATCGCTGTTTTTTACCTCGTCGCGTTAATGGACGAGATGACTCGCGAACTGATTTTTAATCTTTAGACGAGTTATCTCGCGTCCCAAGGTTAGTATAGATACTAGAAGAAATGCAAGTTTGTAAGCTTGAACGTAATATCGACAGAAATCTGAGAAGATCAGGCCTCAGAATTTCAATTAAGACCGCGTGAAGTGTGCCTTAACTTTGACTCAGTCCCAATCGAAAAATGCAAAAAACTACCCTAATTATCCGTCGAAATGGACACTCTTTACTCACCGACACACGACTAATAAAAGTTTCAATTTTTACTCGGAGATAATCCGAGAAACTGAATCATCCAGGTGAAATAATCACCTGGAAGTAATCAGAGATTGGGTGTCACGGGCGACACCCAGCACCGGTCGAACTCCATTAAGCGCAGTAATAACAGTGTACCGATTTCCATAAAACAGGTATAAATAAAATTCTCCCCGCCATAGGAATCGCGGAATGCAGGATGATCGAATCGGTGGTGGACTCGTTGGTGGACGAATTTCGCCGAAGCGGCTCTGATAAGCGCGCCACGGTCGGGTGAAATTGGGCGATTCACGGGCGCGTAACGACGTTAATTACCGGCCCTCGAGAAAATGCAATCAGCGTTTATCGTCACGTGTTCCCTGGCTCGTCGCCTGGACGTTGGCAGGTGGCAAAACAAACGAACCTTCGTCGTGGTGCGCGGGGTGATACGCGGTTAAATTGGCGGCATAATCGGGGCTAAATCGGATAAGCAATTAGAACGACTCACTTGATACGCTCGTTATGCGAGGAAATAAGAGCCTCGTAAAACGATCGGCGCGACCAACGAGAAAATACGCTCCCCTACTTTCTATTTTTTCCTTGTTTTTCTTTTCTCTCGTCTCTTTTTCGCCCGGGTTTTATTTGCACTTCCCAGAGTTCAGTCAGCGCTCGCTCGCGCGCGACACCGGGATTTATTTACTGCTAGCAGAGTGAATTCGGACTTGGACGATATTTACCGAGCTCTGTAAGAGGGGAAATAAGAGGATAAACTGTTTACGAGGGCGTTATTCGATTAAAACTGTGAAATCGAACGAGAGATTGGACGATAGCAGACCTGACGATAAACGATACCACGTTCTCCGGTTGCGTAATGAACAGAGAGTATGTTTTCGATTGGTTTGTTTTCGACATTGTTCCGATGAAGCTGTGCAAGAGTGGTATGTCGCTTTTAGCTAATTGTCATAGGGCGCAGTGTTACAAAAGTTTTCGATTGCGAGCGATTGTCGTCCGATGAAAATGCACGGGGTATTTTTAACCGTTGTTATTTTTATTTTATCCTTGACGTTTCGAAGGATACTATACTTCGAAAGAAGAATCTTTACACCGACGAGAGATCGAGCGCGAATTTTTTTAATATTTCAACGAGATCGATTTGATATTTCCTATTTTGACAAATAATGACAAATAGTGTACGCGAAATTTCGCGGGAAATTGTGGAAATACGGTGTGTATAGAAAACTAGAAATTCGTATTGGAAAAAGATCGTCGTCCATCGTATAACGATCACATCGACAGTGGAGATCGAGCTTTAACCTGGCCAACAGACGGTCTACGAATCGTATTTACTCTCGGCGAATCGAAGGCACGCTTTTATTCCAAAGTTCCGAGAACGTCGATTCGTGGTCAGCGAACCGCGTGCATTTTCGTCTGCGATTACATGCATATCGCGCATTTCCCGGCGAACTTTTATTCGTCCTAGGTGAAAACCCTTCAAGCTCTGGTCCGTAGTTGACCGCTCGAAACTCGATTACGAGGCTACACAGAAGACGCCGATGAAAAGCGCCGTGGAAGCAGTGGTCGGTTGGGCTGGTAGCATGTGAAAAGCGGGGCCACGTGAGCGCAAATCGAGACTCCGTCGTGAAAATACGCTTGGTCCGCTTCGATTAAACGGTCTAAGTGAAAGAAGATTTAATTGAAACGACCTGGACCGCGTTGGAACGCTGTTTGTTCGACGAGAAGCGATATATCGATCGAGGGGGGTGGGTCATGTACAGAAGCGTTTTGTGGTCGCCTTTTCGAGATCTGGACGCGTGTTCGATGAAGCAGATGTAGTTTTCCTTTCCCTTTTTTATCGGGAAATTCTGATACAGGCGAAATAATATTGTTTATGCAGTTGAGTTTCCAGCGAGGTGTGTATCAATGCTGTGATACTTTTACTGTGAATAATAAAATAAAGCGTCTCGAAGACACGAAATTTAGAATAATGAGAAATAAATTTTGGAAAATTTTTCGTAGCTCTTTTCTGAAGTTTCCCTGTCTATTTCACACTCGGTGAACTTTCTAAATTTCTGACTCACAATTAGTGAACTTTCGACAAATTTTTTCCTACCTTTTTTCAAAGTCTTTCAGCCTAGTTTGCAATTAGTGAATTTCCCAATTTCCCAATTCATATTTTCTCTGATTCATAATCAGAGAATTTCGGACAATTTTTCCATGTCTCTTTTTTAAGTCACACATCTTAGTAGCAAATTTTTTATTTCAAAGAAACGCAATGTATCATTTGAAAATTTCTCCCTGTAAAGCTCCCATTGGCAATATTTTCTAACAACAATACATCGAACAACTGAAAGTAACCAGAAAATCTCCGCGAAAATATTTACACACTCTAAAACAAGGAATATCTCGATTTACATAATTCCCAACTTTCCCCCGCAAACGAGCCAATACACAAGCAGCCTACAGCCCATCCAATAACTAATATTAATAGAAACCATGTGGTGCAACGAACCAGCCCCTTTAATTAACTTTCTACACAAACCAGCAACGACTGGCCGACTCCGCTCTCCGCGAGCCTTTTTCCACTATTTCACGGTGGTGTCCGCGTGCCCGCGAATCCCTGGCCAATCACGTCCGATAATTACCGGCTAATCTGGCCGCGCGCGTAACGCGGAGCAAGCACCGCGAACCGCGGCCGCTCCATTGGTTTCGCTGAGATAATTTAGCGCCGGCGACGTCATCAGAAAGGCCCATAATTAAATTCGTTCGCGCGTTCCACGTTAGTCGAACTCTCTCTAGCTGGTCACCATCGTCCGCCGAGCATATTTCATCGAGTGACAGCCAATTAGCGGCATCTTCTTTTTCTCAGAGACGATCGACGACAAGAACCGGTCGTCACTGTGATGGTTAAAGAGTTGACTCGAGCGAACAGATGGTTTTGTACATCTTTTTCTCTTCTGCAAATCGTTGGTTAACATCGTTGCGAGGAATATACGTGTTTGTCGAAAAGATACCACTTTTAACCCTTTCACCGTTACGAACCTGTATCTGGGAGATTTGAGAAATTGCTCGTCTTATGCTGCAAACCTATTTACGTGTCGCGAATCCACATGCGCATTTCTCGTTGAATACAGTTATCTCTTTCACGTGAGTGATCGATAGCATTGGTATGCATGCTCTTTATTATTTGCAGACAGTCGACTTTGTTTAACCCTTTCGCGCGATATTGGCGTCTATGAGCGTTTCGAAAATTTGGCGCATTCCTACCGTAATTTAGGGTTATTTCGGGAGAGACGGAACAGGTAAATGTTTCCCACATTATCCGGCAGATATGGAAGAAAAAACTATATATAATGTAGGAAATACTTGCCTGGTCCGTCTCTCCCGGAATTACCCTAATCCTTAATAAACCGAATTGGTTAGCCAATATTTAGAATACAATTATTCATTGAGAGATTATTCACTTTTAATTGTACTCTTTTGCCGGCATCGAACGTAAAATACGTCGTATTCATATTTGCAAGAACGAAGAGGAAGTAATTGTTTATCATTTTTACTTTATAACCTTTTTTCGAGCAATGCTTACAGCTTCAAAAATTTGTTGTACAAATTAATGTAACTAATGGTAGCACGTCCCTATGGTACACCCTATGCACACTAATGGGACTTGATCCCGTTTATAATAAAATATTAATAAATAATAAACTAGAGAGATTCCGTTTCTCTTTGAAAGATGAACACAGTTAACAGGTTAAAATAACAAATTTTGCAGTCCACAGCGAAAGGGTTAACAGTACCAAAATTTTGTCACATGCGCCGTAATCGTCCTAAAAATTATCCAACCCAGCTTGCCCTTCTTATAATCACCTTATAATACATTTATCTCGTCGCAAATCTCAGCGCTGAAAGGATTAATTCTCAAACAAAAAATACACGTTGCGCAGAAATTAGTGAGAATTTCCCCGGAAACGTGTCTATGTTAAACAACCAACCAGTTTCAAAATTTTCAACATTTCGCAACAGTAGAGATTCGCACCTCTCGCAACCGCAAATACCTACTCCGTCTGGATTTTTCGTTCAAAGCAATTCGTTTCGTTTTCAACCCTTGCCTCGGTTTTCCCTGCGCTCTCCAGCCGTTAGTTCACGGAGTGGAAAAACCGCCGCCGGATTTGTCTTCTCACACCCCCACCGTCGCTCGTTGTTCTCGCGAGCTCGTAAACATTGCCGTTGGAGTGTGCTTTTTCTCTTCGTTTTTCTCTTTTTTTTTCACGACGAAGAGAGTTCGGGGAGTGGGAGAGCCGATAAGGCGACAGAGATAGCGTCGACGGGCGTCGTTAGTAATACGCGATCGATCGCGGGTCGCGTGGACGTTGATGAATCCTTCGCTCGATAAACGATGTATACGCGAGGCCTCTCGTGTCACGGCTCGGCTCTATAAATAAGTGCTCGCTGGGATATCGCGTTCCGCGATGTGGAAATTAGCGGTGTTTAGTCGAGTACGTTTATTCCGGGCGAAAGGAAGAAAAAGGATCCTGAACACGGAGGATGTAATGCGAAGTTCTTGTTCGTTTCATTTCTTTCACCTCGGCCAATTGATTTATGAATGAACGATACGTATCTTATAATGGATGCGTGTAGTATCTAATACAGTGAATCAATTATACGTAGTAGTACTTGGGGGAAAGAAAAAAATGTCGAATTTAATCGCATCGATTTTTCACGTAGGATATACAGGGTGAGTCTCCTAACATGACGACCTGAAATAACTCGTAAGGTCTGTTTTTTATTAATCTGTTTTTTATTACCTCGCTTTGTTATTGAGATTGTTTAGGCGTGAGCAATTTAACAAGTTGGAGTATGAAAGAGAGTCTTTCGTGTATGCTCACTTCAAACGTCAACGTTAATGACGATTGAATATTTATTGAATTTGGATACTGGACGGTGGTGAAAGAATGATGTCACGAGTATAGATAACACTTAAAACTTTAAATTTATTCTACAATTGTTGACTTAGAAAAACGCGTTAGACTGGTGATAATAATGTTTGTGTTGAACCGCTGATAGAAATTTAGAATCTGATTTTTCCGTTAAGGAATGCGTGCTTAAATAATAAATGCGGACATGAGAAAGTGGGAATGACGATGTCTGATTGGTGGTTTTACTCAGGTACTGCAAGTACCTTCGAATGGCATGTGTCGGATTTTCCCTCATACCTTAACCGTAGCAGGTAATATTTTATTGGTTGCCCTGACTCGGCCAAGGTAAATGAAATTAACACGGCCGAGATAAAATTCTTTATCCTAATACAAAGGGGCAATCGTCGCTATGCATTAAAAAAAAAAGATAAAATATGCACAATGGTTTTTACTGATGATTAGTTTTACGCCTTAACAGAGATATTAGGGTAACCTTCAGTTTTTTAAATGGAATGTCTAATATTTTTTGTCGAATTCGGATAAATCATCAAATTTTGCGTAAAAAAGTATTACACAAAGTGGGACTTCAAATGAATAATTACTGAGATATATATAAAACAAGTAAACAAAGTCGCGCTAAGAATCACGTTGGCTGAGCGTATTTCCTGATAGAATATTATTAATTTGAAGATATCTCAGTAATTATTCGTTTTAAGTCCCACTTTGTAATAATACTCTTTACGCAAAATTTGACGGTTTATCCAAATTTGAAGAAAAATATTAGACATTCCATTTAAAAAACTGAAGGTGATAAAAGGTAATAAAAAACAGATTAGAGCACTGTATGTCCCCCTAGATACCATGCAACTTTTGTTCGAAACATTTTTTCGTACAACTAATACCTTACGAGTTATTTGAGGTCGTCGTGTTAGGAGACTCACCCTGTATATACGTATATACAGGAAGTGTGCGTTCCCTGTTTCGAAAGGATTTCTCATTCATCCTGTTTCAGCCGGTCAATGATCGATGAACGAAATATTATTCCAAACTTCCTTCCTCGAGTCTCGTTTATTATGCATCACTTTTCTCTTAACGCTTTTAACGGCGTGCAAAATTTAAGATTCTCATCGGGAACTGGAAACGAGACTCGAGGAGATCTTCTTGGAGATAAGGTAGTCGTGAGCGATCTGTACAGTACGTACACTTGCCGAGGAAAGAAATGAAATTCGATTGGAAAAAATGGAATGGGTACTTACTTTTGTTGTATTTTCATGTTACAGGTTTCTACTTTATCTATTCAAATTCGTTCTCTCATTTGCATCGAGCGAGAATTCCAGCGAATTCCACGGCGCACGCAATTTCTATACGCGTGTAGAATGATCCACACGGGCGGAATTCAGCTGGTTTGCGGGTGAATTTTTCTTTCTTTTTCCGCGCGATAAAGAGTGATGCAGTGCAGTTTCTGCAGAGAAATTCGACCGTGTTCCGTGGCGAGTTCTGCGGCGTGCGAGCGCGAAATTTTCTGACGCGCGCTCCTTGCACATCCATCCCGCGTCACCGCGTGACTGACGAGTCTATCTGAAACTGTGCCGCAAGCACACTGAAAATGTTGCGAACTGCAATCGATAAGCACGCTCGTTCTACCCCTGTTCGAATTCACGGGAATATTTTAGTAACCTGGTGGGATGTGTGGCAAGTAAACAGGACACTTGTTTGCCAACTCGAAATAAATGTATATTTAATAAAGATGAAATAAAATTGAAGTTACAGTGAATGTACACACTCCAAGTTACGAGAACCTAATGAAACTAAAATTCATAATTTGAAGTTGTAATTTAAATGCAAAATCGTTCGGTTCTAAAGTCTAAAATGGAGCACATATTTGCCAACTGAAAATGAAAATGTAACAAAATTCGAAGTTCAAGTGAATGTACAAATTCCAAGTTATGAGAATCTAATGAAATTAAAATTCAATATTTGAAGTTGTAATTTAAATGCAAAATCGTCGGGTTCTGAAGTCTAAATTTTGAATATAATAAATCTACCCATCTTCTCTGGTGCTTGCTTAGGTCTCCTACTTGTATTAATCCTGTTAAAGTACGATGTGTTTTCTCTCAGCCGCTGAATCTGTGAAAAATATATTTGAGCCAATAGGAAAATTAAAAATTAAAAAATTGTAACAACGTCCAAAATTTTTCCTTTCCACGTTCAGTAGTGTTGAAATATCAAAAAAAAAATCGAAAAGTATCGAACACGTTACTTGTGGAATATTCCTGGATTTGGACGTGAACATAAAGCGATAATTTAATTACCATTCGATTAATTCAATTCATCGAAGCTCGCAAAATTTATTTCCACGTTACTCGCGTGAAACTCGGTAAGCAGTTAATTTCACTATTTCATTTTTCCACTCGGCCATTCTCCCGTTTGTTCGTCGTTCCACGCTGCTACTCCGAACTCAAATTTCGAACTCGATGGACCGATTCGCAAATTTTTGTCGCCCGTTACCGCGACAAACAGCGTCGGACGAGCGGTGGAAAAAAATTCGTCGCGGTTTTTCGAGTGAAATCGAGTGAATTTCGCGTTGCGCAGCGAATGCATCAAATCTAGCAATGCTCCGAGTTAAAAAAGTAATTGCTGTAACGGGCTCGGTGTTCATTTTCAGTTAAACGCGAAGCTCGTAAATGTTTGAAAATGAAAGACAGAGATACGCTGTGATATTCACCTGAATTGAAAGGACGTTCTCGTAAGCTTCGCAAGCGAAACGATTCGCAAATAATTCGAGCCGATCCGATCGTTCGTTTCGCGCCATCGCGTATGCATACGCTTTCGACGGCGGAAAAATTCATTTATCAGGTGAATCCGTTCCTGACATTATTCCATTTAATTACTGGCGAAAGCGTAGCAGTTCTATATTCCACTAATTGTTTCGATCGAATCAATTTTTCGATTCCAGAAATAAATCGACGCACTGAAGTACTGTGTTAATGCTACATTGTATCACTTAACCCTTTCGTTCGAGCTAGACCACGCTTATTTGGCCATTTCGAACGATATCGCGCAATTTGCCTTTATTTCCATATTTTAACATCTAATTAATTCGATAACATATCTGACCCTTCGCCGGTAATAAAGGTAAATATAGGCTGAAACAATGGGACAATGCCTGCATGCTAATTGCGCCAAAACGACAACATAATTTAGCAAATATTTTTAATTAAATAAATTGTGCATTTAACGTGGGGTTGATGAAGAGAAAATTGACAGTAATATATTTACGTTAAGTGTAATATTAATTTATAAAAAAGAATGTTTGCTGTCGTTCAAAGGCAAAAATTTCTATGTAGAGCGAGCTAAAACGAAATGTGACTAAGACAGAATTTCAAAGGGTTAATCCGGAAAAGATTACACAGATAGAATTCCGCCAAAAACG
This sequence comes from Habropoda laboriosa, assembly GCF_001263275.1. Taxonomy (NCBI): domain Eukaryota; kingdom Metazoa; phylum Arthropoda; class Insecta; order Hymenoptera; family Apidae; genus Habropoda; species Habropoda laboriosa. The sequence continues at coordinate 1,562,404 of NW_017100231.1, read as the reverse complement.
TGACATAACTTTAACCACTTGTAAGAACGCACCTACAAAAGTACGACTTGTAACGCTGCGCTGAACACGTCGCACAGAGAATCGAGCAAAGAAAACCGAAAGGGTACGATTCAGGGAAGAAAAAGCCATCGGGTGTCGTCTTTCGTCCGTTATGGATCACTCGCGTCCCGTCGATTTTCCGCGACATAATAGAGGCGAAGGTGGGATGGCACGTCCATGATTGAATGCCAGCGACGAGAAATAAACCAGGTCGACGGGCATGAAACTGTGCAACGTGACGCCATTGTCCGGCGAATAGAGAGAAGCGGCCCCTGTGCAGCCACGCGGTGTAGTCCCGTTGAAAAATGCCTCCCGTTGACGCAAATAAACTTCCTCAACGTGTAATGGATATACCCCTGCGCGGCGTTTCTGCCACTGTCGACCCAGATAATAACCCCTTCGTCCTGGGGCCGCGCAAACGTGTTTCCACCTTCGCGTCGTCCTCTTCTCTCGCCTATTTCTTCGTCTATCGCGGTGAACGCGTCCTCTTTCTTATTAACGAACCAAGAGAAACGTCTCGCGGCTGCTCTCTTTCTTTCTTCTCGACGTTTTACAGCCCTTAATCATCCGGATGCCGCGGTGTGTGGAGAACTTTTAAAGTGCACGCTCCGGATGCGTCAACTAGACACACATCGTGTGCAATTGGATCTTGTTAGGAGGTTCGCGGAAAACTCGGCTACGCGTCACCGATCCTACGGACACGCGAGACAGCTGGAACGAGATTTAAGGCTTAAGGGTGGTTCTTTCGCTGGTGAAGAAAGTGTGCCGTTTGTTTAGGCGCTTGGTGGAACCAGAGTTTGAAGGAGGTCGTGAGAGAATTTAGCGCAGAGGCATTGTTCTAGGGGGTTGTGGAGCTTGTTGAATGGGGAAATGAGATGCAAGTGCGTTGGGATACTTCGTTTTTCAATGTTTTAACGAGGCTTCGAAGGGATTAAACGGTGTCTTGTGTATTTGGGTAAAGGGTTGAGAGTGACGAATTGATCGTGGTTTCGCGGATGTGCGAGGTTGTATTAGCGAGTCTCTGTGTCCTGAATTTTTTCTGCGACTGAGAAACACTCGGAAGCAATTTACATTCTTCCACACAATTTTTTATTAAGTATTATTTTTCATTAACCCTTTGGACTTCTTTGTCGAGTGTGACCCGACGTCAGTTTTATTCACAGGTATTTTAAATTGCCAGTTTAAATATGTGTTATATTTTGCAATATTTTTTTTACATATATATATATATGACCCTCTCAAACAAACGTCTTTTGAAGTGCATTTCAAATAAAATTCTTCAAATAATGGGGAGTCGTTGAAAAGAAAATTTTAAAAAAATTCGGAGTTCAAAAAATGCTATTTATTGTACAATTTTTTTTTTCGTAGATACGTTAAATTCCGTAGGAAGGAAGAAGGGAAAGATTTGCACTTTTCTCTGATTTCACCGAAACACGGTGGATGTCTCGCAAGTGGCTCAATCTTGGAATACTGCCACAACCGTGAGACAGTCGTGTCGCCCCTTGTTTCCGTTTTCACGGGATATCGTCTGTAAATCACCTGCCCAGGAAAATCACTCATTCGCGAATATCTCGATCCCTCGATCTCCCTTTCTAAACACGACCGCCGCGCTCTGCTGGCGTCACATAAACCTCGCGCGAAACCTACGCGATCACCAAGGTGCAATCGCCCGGATCAATCTCCATTCCATCGCGCATTAACCCTTCCAGTACGTAATAAAATGTCGAAATATCTACGAGACCCAGAATTTTTATCCTTCTCATTATCTAAATTACTTTTATTTACCGCGAGAGTAAGTAAAACGCCGGAACACATTTTTCACAATTTACGTTTCGTTGCAAGTTTCTTAACACATTAAGGACCGCTAAGAAATCTATAAGACATACGCCTAGGACCGCACGTTTTTGGGCAAGCTTGCACGTTACTAAAATCCTCATTACTTTTTTATTTATGAAGCAATTTTTGCGAAACTTTCAGAAATTGTAAAATAGGATGTATTTTAGGCAATTATTAAAAAAAATTGGTTTTTAATAATTATCATAAAATTTTATTTAAAAATCAATTTTACCAAAGTTTCTAGTACTTTTTTAAAGTATGATATTGCGTGAAAGATTTTTCTCTATGAAGAGGAACCATACAAAATTTACATATATATCTTGATTCGCTTCGAAGACGAAGACTATTCGAATCACCAAAATGCAATGCAACGTGTCGAATTTTCTCTGAGACTAAGCTGTTTTTATTTCGGGTTCGTGCATTTATACAGTCTTTCATAGCTTGACCTGTACGGTTTCCACCAATGGGATTGATCTCTTCGGTGTGGATGAGACGAAAACGGTTAATACATTGACTATTGATGTAAACACTTAAATGGACAAAGTAGATACAATGTATCAAAGTAATTGACATCTAATGACAACGTGTAGAAAACACGGGTTTGTCTCGTGATCCGTCCGTAACAGACGGGGCGCGCAGCACGAGAAAACTCGTGAGCGGTCCCTGACAGATGGGGCGCGAAACACGAGAAAACTCGTGAGCGGTCCTTAATGTGTTAAAAGTCAGAAAGGAGAAACACTAGAGTACATTTTTTGCAATTTACACTTCGTTGCAAATTCGGTACCGTTCGATGTAAATTTCTTAAAAGCGATGAAATAATTTATAAAAAGAAAAGGGTGACACTAGAATACCATAGAGTACCATTCGATGCAAAGATCGTAAAATAATTTGTATTTCAATAACGCGTCGATTGATAAACACGAACCGAAGATCTATCGATCTTAATAGAATCCTTATCAGTAGAACTTTCCGAATAATAATAAGAAAAAGCTAATATTTTTATCACCTTCGACGATTAAAACC